>NC_133507.1:64888333-65251666 GCF_049354715.1 Callithrix jacchus
CCGTATTGACCAGGATGGTCTCAATCTCCTGACCTCATGATCCACCCACCTCAGCCTTTCAAAGTGTTGGGATTACAGGTGTGAGACACTGTGCCTGGCCTCTCTGGGCTGTACTTTTAAAGCAAAATGTTCAATTTGGGATATCTGGTAAGATCGACACGAATCTTTAACCTGTAGAGAGAGCATTATATGGCCGTGCTATCACTGTTTCTTTCCTACAAGAGGGAAGAAGAAATAAGCACCACTTTATAACAGAGAAGGATATTTCTTTTATGCCCCTACCACAAATAGGAATTTATTTTGATTCGAGCACACATGAGATGCCATAAATGAAGACACAAAGAAAGCACAGAACTCCAAGCTAGAAATCCCAACTAGAAGTTAGTTGGTTCTAGGCTTGCTGTGTGATCTCAAGCAAGTCACCTAACCTCTCTGAGCTTTTCCCATAAAATAACCCAAAGGCATGTTGCACATGATTTCCAGCCTGATTTGCCTGTTCCATAGCACCAGTTAAAAGCAGAGTTGAGCCTAAGCCCGCGGTTTTGACTGGCATAAAGTGGGTCTACTAAGGAACTCAGGAGCATTTTAAATGGATTACAGCGCCACCTATCGGGAAAAAAATAGACTATGAAAAATAACAAGTTGAATCAGTATAGGGTTTTTGCTTAAAAAAAAAGAGTAACAGACCAGTATGGCTCTAGAAATTTTTCTAAAGTTCACATCACATTTATATTTATTGAGAAGTGTCTAATGATTACAAATGTGTGATAAATATATGTATATAGAAGGCAAATTAATTTTTTTAAACTGCCAAAAACTATAGTATGGTATAAACCATGTTTAACTCAACAAGATGCTTAAATTTTGGTTTAGATCCTTATTCTGCTGTAATTGCTTTTAGAAAGTTGGCATTTTAACTGTACAAGCATTTAAACATAACAGTACTACTTGATTTTTTAATTGGTACTACTTGAGTTTTTAATCATCCTGTCATCTAGGTTCTGTCACTGCCCTCCCATGTCCCCCATGGCCCTGAGCCCAGGAGAATGTCAGCCTCTGTCACCTGCCTGCTCCCCTGTTTGGGAAAGGGGTGACAAAGCATTCACAGATGTCCTCAGAACGTTTTTCCTGGCAGGGCAACCCTCTTCTCTTTGCTTTCCTAGCACCTACAACTTATAATAATGACCCTTTTCAATTTTAGTTGTTTAACTTAATTTGATCTTCTAATTTTTCTAGAGACAGGGTCTCACTCCATGGCTCAGGCTAAAGTGCAGTGGTGTGATCATAACTCACTGCAGCCTTTAACTCTTGGCTCAAGTGATTGTTCTGCCTTAACCTCCCAAAGTGCTGGGATTACAGATGTGAACCACCATGCTCAGCCTTAATTTTAGTTGTTAAGTGTGACTACAAGTGCAATAATTAGATGTTTTAGAAAGTTGAAAATACAGATAAGCCAAAAAATTGTAAATGCAATTTCACTAAATGGGCAGATTGCAACTTCTAACATTGTAGTGTCTAACCTTTTATTCATATGCATGCACATGCATATGTGCCAAGCAGATATGTACACACATCTATATATGCACTCTTCTTTTTTACAACAATGTAGTATTATATTGAACATGCTATTTGTAACCTGCTTTTTTTCAGTTAATGATTTTCATCTTTCATGTCAATAAAATTTTCTTATCCTTTGTCTATATTCAAATTATCCCAATTATAGTGAGATATATTTGTAGTATTTTTGCTTTCATAAGGGCTATGTTGTGTTTTTAGTAGGTGTATTCTTAAATCAAAATTTTTATGTTGGCAATTATTTATAACTAGCTCTGAGTATAACACCCAAGATAAATGACCAGATAGAGTTCAAAGTGATGACTTTCTAAAAATTGTGGGTGTTTTTACATATAGTAATATCTATTTTTAGTATGTTAACAACTTATCAGCTTAGTAATCTGACCTATTACTAATTATCTTCAAATTTTAATTGTACGTGTTACTTTTTTCAAAATATTTCTTACAGCATAATAAGCACTCTAAATTTTGAGGCTGGGTCCCTTTGTTTTGTGTACGTGGTCTGTTTTATTTCTTGCACACACAGAGAGCACTGCTTCAGTTTTTGAACTCATTACTGAACTATATGGGTTAGCATAAGATCGATTAACATCAGTAGCAATAGAGAATGTTGTAAAATTTCTGTACTATTACTGGTATGTATAATTGGATTGTTGGTGTGCATTTATAAGGTACAGATATGAAATTAATCTGGGGAATTGTTATTTCTGAAAGTAGTGAGAAATCTCATAGGGATTTCTTCATTTCAGAGAAGAGCTTTTAGTGTATTAAAAAAAAAATCTCCCCTCCAGAAAATTATTATATTATCTTACAAGAGAAAAACATCTGTAAATAATGTAAATGCAAAGCAGACTCTGCTGACTAATAAAATAAACCATGATTCAGTGTGGTGTGATAATATAAAGGAGTGATGATAATATTCCTCCAGTCCTTTTCCAGTTTTAATAATTTGCCTCAGGTTTCAGATGGATTGCTCACATGTACTTCTGCCTTGAAAAACAGGAAGACAGGCATCTTTTCTGTGGTGATCCTGTGGTCAAACCCATTAGCCAACTGCCTTCAGGTGCATCAGCTCAGGGATGATTATCCAACCAGAATTGTTATCTTTGGCAGAAGTAGTTTGGCATCCAGGTGGATAATTCTCAGCTACATTCAAGAGATGATTTCATTTCCTGTGGGTGCACTCTGTGACTAGTTAACCCCAGTGGCAGATCCACTGGATGCAGGACCTGCTTAAAAGTTAATGTCCTCCTTTATGGTAAAGCTAGACAGTCAATAATTCTCAACCTCAAAATCTTCTGGTCAGGGTCAGCTCTCCTGTGTTACAGTGTTGAATGCTGTAATACTTAAAGCATTCAAACTAGTCTGAGGCTGTTTTTGGAAAAGATCTTAACCTTTTAATGCTTATGTCTCACCTTTGTGTAAAGATGGCCTGACTTAGGCAAAACAAGCTTGTTCATTATAAAAAAAACAACAGAGCTTTCACCACATTGTTCTTTTTCTAAAGCCTATGAATCTCCTTTCAACAAGAGTGCTTTCTCATGTTCAGTTGTATGGTTCTGCTTTGCATTTGAGCTCATTGACTTTCAAGCAGAATTAATCACTGTTTCCTCTAAATTCCTCATTCGACAACAGTGACCTAACTAGGTGCCTAAAGATTACTAAGTTGTGGTCCTGCTGCGGGGAGCTCACATCCATGTACACAGAACCCAGATAACTTCTTGAGGTCACTCTGCTGCTCCAGATCTAAATAAGATTGGCCTGAACCCCTGTTCTACCTCCTGTGCAAAGTTCAATCCCCTTTAAAATCTTACTGTAAACTCCCAAGAGTTTTATGTTCTTGAGGCTACCTCTGGCTCTGACTTTATATCTCACCACCTCTGGATTCTTATTTTTCAGTTTCTACTTTTGGAATGTCCTGCCTTTTCTTTATTTGATGCCTCCCAAGGCTACCAGAACCTTGGTGATGGCTTGTGAGTTACAGTAAGCACTCGCCTACAACCCATTGAAATTTGCATTTTAGGCCTCCGGTTGGGTGCTTTCAGCAACCCTGCCACTTTGTAATGTTCCTGCAATCCTGGCATCTTTCCACTGGCTAGCTCCTCTTTCTCTCTTTGTCTCCTTTCTGCATTGGCTTCAATCCTATCAGCTCCCTACAAAATATATCCAGAATCTGACTAGTCTAGGCCACCACCATCTCCCACCTAAATTTTTGCAGTAACCTTATACCTGCTCCCCCAGGCTATTTTCAATACAAAAACCAGACTGAAATCCTTTTAAAAAGCAGAATAGATCACATCACTCCTCAGAACTCTTTGGAGACTTTCTGTCTCAGTGAAATCTCAGGTCTTCACTTGAAAGGGCTTTAAATACTACAAGTTAACACTCTGATGTCATGCCTATTGTTTCCACCTTAGCCAACTAGTTTCTGTTTTTCTTTAAGCGCTTAGAGCACATTCCTGCCTCAGGGTTTTTCTATTTGTCAAAGCTATCTTTCCCCAGATACCCCAGTCCCTTCAAAGTCTCTATTCTGATGTCATTTATCAATTAGGACATCTCTAACTTCTTTTATTATTATTTTTTTTAATGAGAGCATGTATCACTATCTGATATTTTATATGTTTTACTTGTTTCTTAATTCTCTTCGCTCTAGATCAGCATTTCATAAACTTCTTAAACTACAGGATGATCAGAATAGGCCAGAGTGCCTGTCAAAGCACAGATTGCTGTTCCTCATTCCCAGAGTTTCTGATTAATGATCTGGGCTGGGGCTTGACAATTTGCATTTCTAACAAGTTCTCAGCAGATACTGATGCTGCTGGTCTCTGTATCACACCTTGAGCACCAGAGTCATAGAATGACTCTGTCCAGTATGGTAGCCATTCACTATATGTGACTACTTACATTTAATTTAAATTAAGTTGAATACCTTAAAAATTCGATTTGGGAGTCCACTAGCTCAGTAGCCACTGTGTTAGACAGCGCAGATATAGAACACTTCCCTCAGTGCAGAAAAATCCATTGGGCATATTGCTATAAAACAAAGACTGCATAAAGATCTGCCTGGAGCTTACTTCAGTGTAAGAAATCAGGTTAGATACATAACTTTTCTTTTTCATCCGACAGTCACTTTTCCCAATACCACTTTTTGAAAATTTGGTTGTTTCCCAGAAAAAAATTCATATACAGTGTTAAATTCCCATATGTAATTATGTCTATTGCAGAACTTTCTGGCCTGTTGCATTTATCTGTCTGAGAATAGGAATATTTTCAAGGCAAAATTGGCTTCTGTAATTTTTGAATAAAAAATTGAACCTGGAATTATAGAATGAGAAAATAAAATCATAAAGAAGTTCTGTGGTTTTCAGCTGCCTTTCAAAGAGGAATTTTTAGTAGAAAACACATAGGCAGTGTTGAGTTCAAAGGTCATGATATAGTCTGCAATGTTTCTCTCATGAAATCTGATACAGTTTGTAAAGTTTCTAGAAAATAAAATGACTGAGGGAATAGGCCATTATATTAATATTCTTGACCAATTATCACCCCATTTATTAGATTACAAAATGTATCACAGATAGAAATACCAACATTTCTACACAAAGTATCAAATTGTTCTAAGTTTTTGAAAAAATTGAAAATGTACATTTTCTTAAATGTTCATATGTTTATACATAAGGATGAAAATTATGGCACAAAAATAGGGATAAAAACAAAACTTTAATAACTTTTTGTCTTGTTAACTTATTGTGTATTTCTGGCAAAGATTCCAAAAACTGTATAAGAAGTAAAAGATGTTGGAAGAATAAGCTTTAATGTTTTTACATTTATTGCTTGATACATTTGTATAAGGAGAGAAAGAAATACAGTATGCATGTATCATCATTTACTCATAGACAACAACAGACAGCTATCCATTCAGTTGGCAATGAAAGTTCTCTCCTCCTCCAGCTAAACGGTATTTGTAATTATATTTAACTAGACATTACCTAATTTTTCTTAACTTTATTTACTATCAAAGAAGGTACTATTTCCGAGTCTGGAATTGGTATGTGGCATCCAATTGCTTTTGTAGAGTACCGTATTACCAAAAAATCAGCTTCCACAAGACTGTTTTGCTAGTCTCTCTCTGGATGAAATTTAAAATGTACTGTTAAAAGGCAAAACATGGGCAATATAGATACATGTATGGCCATAGCCTATGGCTCAAAGGAAGGATGTTCCTTAAGGAACAATTAAGGCTCAACTCTTAAATATTATGCAACCATCTATAAAGATACAGGGAATGTATTTTGAGAACTGAAATATATTCATTGGAATGTTTATTTTTTTCATTGAGTGACTTAAAGCCTTTGATTTATTTTTCTAAATATATATACAAATAATGGGGTGCTACTTGTATGTGAGGGAGGATAAGGGAGGCATGAGGGACCATTGAGAAACATACTCCTTATCTCGTAGAGATTGGACTGAACTGGGAGTAGGCAGTGACCACAGAAAGTGAGTAGAAATTGGGGCTGAACACGGGATGATCTGAAATCTATGTAATATGTTGTTTGACTTCAAGACCATACAATGTCAGACAACGAATCCTTCCTCACCTCTGCAGGAGACTTCTTGTCTGGAAGAACTGCATCAGAGAGGCTGCAGGCCTAGGAACTCACTGGGGGTGAGGTGCAATTTGAAAATAGGTGCACTAAAGTAAAAGTAGCATACTGAATGGTGCGATTTTTAACCCCATTTCACTGACAAGTTCCTGAAAGCCAGTAGCCAGGTTTCTATCTCTAGTCAATAAATTGAAGAATCACTTTTTACTAATACATGCATTTCCCTTTCGAGGTGGGATGCAGATGGCAGACTACCCAATTACCCTAAAGTGAATCCCATGAACATAACCTCCAGCCATAAAAATAGGATTTTCACACTGTGGTTTAGTGTCTTATTCTTAAGGATGAACTAGCAGCTTAGCATCGCATGACATTTGGGATAAGCACGTGATACCAAATATTTTTAGTTTGCTTTCCTTAAGAGCTGACAGTATTAAGAAAGACTCAGAGACCCTGTTGTTCTGTTAATGATATGAATGAAAATATGTCTGTATCAGCAATGAGAGTCTACGGAAAGGGAAGCAAAAAATTGGTAAGTATCCTTGAATCCTAAGTTGGGTATGAAAGTTTCTATAGAAATAAGTACTGTATCACTAATAGTATTTCACATTCATTCATTATTTGAAATTACCTCATGCATTTAGTTTATTTTATTTTCTAGTTTAAAAGCTGGTAAACTTTTTCTGTCATGGGCCAGGGAGTAAAAATAGTAGGCTTTGTGGGCTATGGCTACACAGTACGTGGGGTCACCCTATTCCATTCTGCTGTTGTAACTAACAAAAGCAGCCTCAGCACTTATGTAAACAAATGTGCATGGCTATTTTCCAATACAACTTTATTTACAAAAACAGACTGTGGGCCCACTTTGACCTGCACGTTGTTGTTTGCTGACACTTGGTTGAGTCCGTCCAGTAGAGCATTAGATCTACGAGAACAGACAGACATACATTGGAGTACTGTGATTCCAGTGCCTACAGAATATTCATAATCTTGAATGATATAAGAACTTGTCCTACACCCTTTAGGATTTTGTGGACTTCCTATGTAGATATTTAGGTCTGTATTCTAAAGCCAAAAAGGTGGTGGTTGTTGTTCCAAATGCTTCATTCTTATTAGAATTATTACAACAATTCATAAGCTAAAGACTGCCAATAAAACAATGTGTTGTGAAGGACTGATCTTGGGTAAGGAAAGGACTCCTCCTCCTGAACTTTATAATGTGGAAACAATTTGGTAAAAACATAAAAGTAGTTGTGGAACTAGTGCTAGGATCCATGCTCTCTTGACTATTCCAGGACTTTTTAACTATTATAATTTTGTCTGTTTAAGTATCTTGTAGTTCAATTTTTTTTTTTTGTACTTAGGTTATTTTTGTTACTATTACCAAGACAGGGTCTTACTCTGTTGCCCTGGCTGGAGTGCAGTGGTGTGATCTCAGCTCACTGCAACCTCAGCCTCCAGGGCTCAAGTTGTTCGCTGGCCTCCACCTCCTGAGTAGGTGGCACTACAGACACACTACTAGCACAGCAGGCTTATTGTTTTATTTTTTGTAGAGACAGGGTCTTGCCATGTTTCTCAGGCTGGTCTCCAACTCCTGGGCTCAAGCGGTCCTCCTGCCTCAGCCTGTAGTTCAATTTTTAAGCTGCTTTCCCAAATACTAGTTTGTAGCCTTGTTTATCTATTGAAGAAAAACATTCTAAGAAAATCCTCAAACCAATAACAGGTAATCAAATACTCTTGTTTTGCAGTAAACCTATGATGGACTTGTTGATATTCCTTTGTGCGCAGTATCACTTAAATCCATCAAGTTACACAATTGATCTGTTGTCAGCTGAACAGAATCACATTAAATTTAAGCCAAACACACCAATAGGAATGTTGGAAGTAGAGAAGGTAATTTTAAAGCCAAAAATGTTGGATAAGAGAAAACCTACACCTATAATACCGGAGGTAAGAATTCCACTGTAGATTTTGATGTCTTATGGCTAAAATATTAAGTTGATTTTTCAGTCATTATCAGCAGCTCATTATAAATGAAATAAAAATGGACTTTCCTGATCAAATGTGATATGAATATGGGTATTATGTTTTTCTAGGCCACTTTAAGATTCAATTGGTTATTGAGCCTTGGATTAAATAGAATTTGGGCAATTTTTAGATTTAAGTGCTCTAAAATGATCACTATGATTGCATAAGAATGTAGCAATTATAAATGATTTGTATTTTAAGCTACTCTTTTTTTTTTTTTGAGATGGAGTCTTGCTCTGTCACCAGGCTGGAGTGCAGTGGTGCATTCTCAGCTCACTGCAACCTCTGTCTCCTGGGTTCAAGCGATTCTTCCACCTCAGCCTCCCGAGTTGCTGAGACCACAGGCACGTGCCACCACGCCTGGCTAATTATTGTATTTTTAGTAGAGACGTGGATTCACCATGTTGGCCATGATGGTCTCGATCTGATCTCTTTACCTCCTGATCTGCCTACCTCGGCCTCCCAAAGTGCTGGAATTAAAGCATGAGCCACCGCGTCCGCCTAAGCTACTCTTTTTAAAAAGTATTTTATATGTAAAGGAAGGTTTAAGAATCTTCATGAAAATTCATGTAAGAATTTCTTTAAATAATTTTTTGGCTTCTGTATACTTGGTAAGCAGCAGTTGTAACTTTCTAATATCTATTCGTGTGTGTGTGTGTGTGTTTTGTTTTCCAACTCTTCATTGTGTTTGAATTTACTAACATCTAAACTCTTAATATGTGCTACACATTAACTCCATTTTCTCTAAAGTACAAATTTTATGCAAAAAATTTTAACCACAACCATTCTAATATCATCAGTCTATTAAAATTGTTCTATTGATATAAGCAATAAGGTTGAATTTTATGGGTTTCAAGAAATACTCTTTCATTATGAACATTAATGATTTTCATTTCATACTGTATATGAAAATGTGTCTATTCAATTAATACATGTGTCTTAAATGTACATATTCTTGCATTTTCTTCATATTGTGAAGCTTTTTTCAAAGAAGTTGAGTTTTGAAAATATTAAAACATACTTGCTTTCTACAATATGATTAAATATTATTAATATATATTAGGATATTGGACTGCTTTCTGTCTAGGTATTTGTTTCTGTCTAGGTGTTTATTACATATCCATGCTATTTTTCTAGATGAAAATAATTATATTTATGATATAGCATGGGATTATACAAAGGGTTTTAGTTTTATGAATAAATGTCTATAAGGATCTGCAAAATGTAGATTTCACTTAGTATGGTCTCATGTCACTGAGTTTCATGCAGGCTTTAATTCAATTATATAAAATGATGACATGCTTAAAATCTTCCCAATAACTTTAAATCATTAGTACTAGATATCTAAGGAAGAGATTTTAATATTCTTTGCTAAAATATTAAAAGTAGCCAAAGTAGTAATAACAACAACAACAACAAAAGCTAACTACAACAGCTAATGTTCTCTTATTGATAAGTGACTGTGTGCCAGAAAGTCTGCTAAGCTTTTCATACCGATTATCTGATTTATCATGTTTCAAAAAAACCCAAAAATTTTAGTAATGTAACCAAAATGCCTTTCTTTTTAAAATTTAGGCAGTAGACAAATTATTTGAAAGATAAATTTTCCTCAAAGGATAGGATAAAAGGTGTATAATTTTGTACTATGTATATTTGCTAATTTTAAAGTAAATATTTTAAGGAACAAAGTGAAAGCATGAGTTGTGATAGATATGAGGCTAGTTTGTTCTTTGATCATTTAAAATCTAATTAAAATATTACCACAGAGTGGTTGGATTATTTAATAAACTAATTTGTTTGTTTCTAAGAATTTGCTTTGGATTTAGGAGGTAAGATTAATCAAAAAGAGAATTTCACACCAAAATAGGAAAGTACTGTTTATGTATGAATATGTAACTGTAGATTGTCTCATTATTGTAGAATGTTTGTTTGAGTAAATTATGGAATAACTATTACCTTAATCTGTATTTCAGAAAACTGTAAGAGTAGTGGTTAATTTTAAGAAAACACAGAAGACCATAGTGAGAGTGAGTCCACATGCATCACTTCAAGAGCTTGCCCCTATTATATGTAGCAAATGTGAATTTGATCCATTGCATACTCTATTGTTGAAAGATTATCAATCACAGGAGCCCCTCGACATGACAAAATCTCTTGATGACCTAGGACTAAGAGAATTATATGCAATGGATGTCAACAGAGGTAAGTAAGACTTTTGATTTATTTATTAATGGGATGTGTTTATTTGTATATGTTTGTGCATTATGTTTGTATATAGGTCTTCTCAAGTTCATAATGGCAGTTAATGAGTCCTATAGATAGAAGTAATTACATGGCATTAGGAATAAGAAGGCAAAATGTTAATAAATATAAATTAAATATAACATTTAACTTAATTTCAGTTATTTGGAATTGAAACTTGTCTTTTTAGCCATTATCCACATTTTTTTATTTTTCTTTCTATCTGTAAATTCTTTTTTGTAGGATTTAATTTAGTTCTTCATGGCCTAGAAACTTAAACAGAAATTAAAAATTTACAAGTAAATTCACTGTTATTCTAATGAAATGTGAATTACTGTAGACTCATGATTTTTATCTGAGTCTTAGTTATCATTCAGGTTTGGAAGTTTCTTGCCAAATTTTTTCCAAGTTAGTACCAAAATGTTAGCTTATGAAATGAATCCAAAAATTCCAACGTTTTTGAAATAGCTTCCAGTTTTAATCTATAGAAATGATGTAATGTATAAACATTTGGAGATCTTAGATAATGCTAGTTTGTGTGATGTCTAGTAGACAATGCAAACATTTATTCAACATGAATCTGTTTTACTAGGAGAAATAAAAGTTTAGTGAAGCTGACAATTATTTACGTACTCTGTGCATAAAGACTTCAAAAGGTTGTGGCTTTATATAATCCATAGACTACTTTTTCAACTCAGTGCTTTTTTATACTTGAACAAACATCATCTTCACAGTCAATTTACCCTCTTTTATACCCCTCCTTCTGTAGCCACTTCTGTTACTGTCTTCAGTAAGTCATCTTTACAAGGTAAGACATAAGAATCAGTAGAAACAAATTATAACATGAAATTGGATGTATTGAAAATAAACTTCTAATTTTACCTTTTCTTAACATCACTAACGTGTTTATTCTTTAAGAGATTTTAATCTAGAAAATATTTGAGTTTATTTCCTTAAAAAAAGTATAGTTTCCTTCCTTTTGATTTCCAAATTTAATTATAATAATTTCATTTCAACAAATGTTTAAAAATTACATTATTCTAACAGTGTGGGAAAACATATTTTTAGTCATATAAGGAAAAATTATTTTGCTAGGATTTTTATTTGGTACAAATGATAATAGTTTGGTAGTACCAAGGAAGCATTTCAGACTATTCACTGAACAGTAATTCAGAATAATGAGGTATTATATTCATCATATAAAATTTTACAGTCATTGTTTGTGAATATTTTGTAATAATGTGGAAAATACTTACGTTGAAATTAGCTTTTTAACTGTATAAGTGTTTTTGATATAATAGGTGAAAAAATACTTTTACATGAAATTGCTGAAAGGAAATACATTAAAAATTTTAATAGTGGTTATCTTTGGGTGACAGGGTTATGGTAGATGATTTTTTCACATTTCTTTTTTTTTAATACATAATTATATAATGGGCATGCATTCCTTTCATAGAGAAAAAATGTATTAAAAATTGTCCAATAATAAATTGTAGAAGTCTTTATTCACCCATTAAGAAAAAGTCCCAAATAAATGATTACCCTAATGATTATCACCCTACTAAAAAACAAACCTTAACCAACTGCATATATTACTTGTTACTGAAATCTCATCTACTTCTATAATAATAATAAAGAGATTAGAAATAGTGGTGTCTGTGGTTCTTTCTAGTACAAGCAACAGCATTTTGTTACTTGTACTTGACTTTTACTTCTAATTTTGCCACTTTCAGTCTACATCATCCTAAGCAAATTCCATAAACTTTCTGGACTCATTTTGAGGGTGTCAAATGCATTGATTTTTAATAGCCCTTCCAGTGATGGAAAGATGTGGTTTATTCAGAGTATTAAATGTTGTGAACAGACCTTAAGGGATTGAGATAGTAAAATTAAGAAAGCTTTACAGTATCAGTATCCACAAGGTCAGTCCAAATGCTGTCAATGCCCTCACCTCCTTATTTTTTCTGATATTATTTGAAAACTTAAAGCTTTTCATGTAGTTATTTTAGCCTGCTCTAGAAAGAAGAAACTACAGTATTTGAGTTGCTTTTCTAAGTAAGTTCAAACCTTTGCTTATCTTAGTGTTTAACCTGACTTGCTGTGATCCCTGATATAGAGCTTTAAGCAAAGACTTAAGGGCTAACTTGTGTGCCAGATGACCATGTACCTGGAAAGTTCTTCACCAAAAATAACAATATGGGCTAGGCACGGTGTCTCATGCCTATCATTCCAACACTTTGGGAGGCAAAGGTGGGAAGATTGCTTGAGCCTAGGAATTTGAGACCAGCCTGGGCAACATGGCAAAACCACATCTCTACAAAAAGTACAAAAATTAGCCAGGTGTGTTGGCACATGCTTGTAGTCCCAGCTACTTAGGAGGCTAAGGTAGGAGGATCACCTAAGCCCAGGGAAGTCAGGGCTGTGGTGAGCCATGATCTTGCCAACGCACTCCAGTCTGGGTGACAGAGTAAGACCCTGTCTCAAAAAAAAAAAAAAAAAAAACCATATAAAATATTCTGGTTATACTTATTGTATTTGCACAACCACAGGAATTTTTCATCTACTGTTTTGACTAAATTTAATTGTGTATCTGTGTGTGATAAGTGGTGTATTCCATCTTAAAATGAAATAGTGGCAAATCTAAAAAAAATTATAAATAATAAATCTTTAAATGGATTCCAACTAGCATTCAGTGCCTGTTTGTCTTTGTGCAAGTTATTAAAATTCTCTGTTGACTTACAGTTCCTGAAAGTGTAATGGAGTAATACCACTGCTTTCATTTTTTTATATCCTGCAGGGTAAACGTTAGCATCTTCCAATAAGGAAAAGGGCTCAGAGTGATAACTTTTGATACCTCCCTCATGAGGTCATTCTAAGAAATGTATTAGGCATGCAAAAAAACTTTTACCATAAAATACTATCCACATGTTCATTATTGTTAGTTGCTAGCATTCTCAAACTCATTGTGCAGAATATATGCCGCTTATTTAATATTTTGTCAGATTTAAAAATTTTACTTTGTAAAATAGTTTTCCTTTAATGTGTTGAGGAATTTCGCATTACTGTATTTATTTGGTGTTAACTAGCTTTGCTTTCCTGAAGTAGCTCCTATTTTGCCTTAATTTATTTTGGTTTTTTAGACATGTATTTTAAATAAAAGCATTTGAGACTACATATTTATCTCTTAGTTTTTCTTTAGTTATGTCTCATAAATTTTAATATGCAATATTTTATTTCAAATGTTATTGAAATTATATTGTGATTTACTATAGAATCCATATGTTGCTTAGTAGAAGAAATATTTTTTGAATTTTACAGATCACCACTCATTGTTTTTCCAGGTTTTTAGAAAAATTTGCTACTCATTTATTGAAGAAACCAGGTCATTTGTTTTATAGCTTCCCGCATTCAGATTTGTACTGATTGCTTCCCGTGGTGTCACTTAATGTTTAATTTATTGTAAATGTCATTGAAATTTTATTTCAGTGTAAATTTCCCCTCTATTTCCTATAAATTTATGGTTAAATCTAGAGGCTTGATCGGATTTTGGTGAGAGATGTTTTGGCAAGAATACGTCACAAATGTTACTGTGTACTTCCATTAGCAAATGTAACAAGTTATTTTTTCTGATGTTAGCCTTCAGTGATCTTTGTCTGCATCTTAATTAAGAGTTGAAAAGTGATGAAAGTCTATTGCAAACAATATTACACCTCCTAACCTCAGCTGTTTGACTGCTATCTAGATCTAATTCAATCAGAAAAAGGTAGAATAGGCCAGGCACGGTGTTTCATGGCTGTAATCCCAACACTTTGGGAGGCCGAGTCAGGTGGATCACCTGAGACCAGGAGTTTGGTCAACCTGGCAAAACTCCATCTCTATTGAAAATAAAAAACTTAGCTAAGCGGGGTGGCATGCACCTGTAGTCCCAGCTACTTGGGAGGCTGAGGCAAGAGAATCGCTCAAACCTAGAAGGCGGAGATTACAATGAGCCAGATTTCTCCAGTGTACTCTGTCTCGAAAAAGGAAAAGGTAAAATAAAAGTTTGATTATTTCCTTTCATCAGCATTTAAAATAATGGACTGGTTCTCTAGCATAACACAAAGGTGAACAAATAGGCTCTTGTGTTTTTTTGGTTTTGAGACAGATTCTCACTCTGGCCAAGCTGGAGTGCAGTGGCATGATCTTGTCTCACTGAAACCTCCACCACTGGGTTCAAGCAATTCACCTGCCTCAGCCACCCAAGTACCTGGGACTACAGGTTCATGCCACCATGCCTGGCTAATTTTTTTGTGTTTTAGTAGAGACGGGGTTTCACCATGTTGGCCAGGATAGTCTCAATCTCCTGATCTCATGATCCACCCACCTCAGCCTCCCAAGGTGCTGGGATTACAAATGTGAGCCACTGTGCCCGGCCCTTATTTGCTTATTTTTGAGACAGAGTCTCACTGTGTTGCCAGGCTGGAGTGATGTGTTGCTTACTGCAAACTCTGCCTCCCAGGTTCCAGCAATCTTCCTGCCTCCGCCTCCTGTGTAACTGGGACTACAAGTGCCTGCCACCACTTGACTATTTTTTTATATTTTTAGTAGAGGCGGGGTTTCACCATGTTGTCCAGGATGGTCTCCATCTCCTGACCTCCTGATCCACCTGCCTCAGCCTCCCAAAGTGCTGGGATTACAGGTGTTAGCCACCAGAACCGGCCTTTTTTTTTTTTTTTTTTTAAAGGATCATTATAAATATATGAAATTAAACACGTGACATGTTTCAGTTTATTGAGTTACTTTTATGGCATCCAATTTATTTTTATTTTTACCAGTAGAAACCATCTCAGGTTGGTTCCTGAGTCCTTTTAACACAACCTGGTAGACTTTGATAGTATTCTCTCTAGTAGGGCTAGATGTTCCAAGATTGTATTGTATATTTCTTGATACTAACAGAGAATCAATCAACCATTCTCAAGTAGTCATGGTTTCATTTAATGGGAAATGGAAATTAGAGCCAATTTGGGCCGGGCAGGGGTCGGGGGGGGGCCCTCAGCACTAACTGGCTGCATCATTGCATGAAGGCCTTTCAGTTGACATTAGGAGATGCTTTTTGGAGAATTGTATATAAATACTATGTATACAACCTTGAGGTTTGACATTTGCCATTCTAACTAAAATTCCACTCCCTAATTTTCAGCACTGTTAACATATGGGACAAGATAATTCTGTCATTGGGGACTGTCTTTTGCAATGTATTATGTTTGGAATCCTCACTGGCCTCTACCCAGTAAATGCCAGCAGCACAGTCTCCTAACCCTGTTGACAATGGTGGCAGCCCAAATAGTCTCCAGACTTGGTCAAATGTCCTCTGGGGGGCAAAATTGGCCCCAGTTGAGACCCACCCTATTGAATAACTTTTATGAAACATTTAACAAAGTACTGAGCAATTATAATGACTCAC
Organism: Callithrix jacchus; assembly: GCF_049354715.1. Taxonomy (NCBI): domain Eukaryota; kingdom Metazoa; phylum Chordata; class Mammalia; order Primates; family Cebidae; genus Callithrix; species Callithrix jacchus. The sequence continues at coordinate 64,904,225 of NC_133507.1, forward strand.
ATTTGTAGAATAAAATATTTCAGAGTAGTTTAGCTGTGAGACAAAAGTATAATCAAAATAAAGGAACAAACTGTGTGGTAGAATTTCATATCTTGTTTAATTCTAAGTGTCATTTCTATTTTACTTCTGCTTCTGAAATGTTGTATAAAACATAGACTCTGAGTCAAAAAAAAATCAAGTTCGTGTCGTAGCTCTGTCATTTCCTGAGTGTTCGCCTTGATTATTTATCTTAGTTTTTTAAGCTTCAGTTTCCTCTGCTGTGAAATAGGAACAATATTTGCTTATTGCTTTGAGAATTTAATAAAATTTAGGGTGCTTAGCAGAGTGCCTTGTTTGTAGACTATAATTGGTAGCTTTTAGTATTAAGTACGTTTGCAAAGAGGAAGTAAGAGAAAAATCTTGGATGTGAACAGTCAATCCCAGGTACAAAAGTAAGATGCTTTTCTTCTATTTTAGAGTCCTGCCCAATATCACAAAACCTAGACATTATGAAGGAAAAAGAAAATAAAGGGTTTTTCAGTTTTTTTCAACGCAGTAAGAAAAAGCGGGACCAAGTAAGTATTGTCTTATACTATATTTTGTAAGATTCTTCAAATATTTTTAATGACTAGTGCTTTTTACCAATATCTTGAAATTACTAGATTTTGGCTTTATCATTCTTTACCAGACTGCAAGTGCACCTGCAACCCCTCTAGTAAACAAGCACCGCCCAACTTTTACAAGGTCCAATACCATTTCCAAACCATATATTTCCAACACCCTGCCGTCGGATGCACCCAAGAAGAGGCGGGCTCCATTGCCCCCAATGCCAGCATCTCAGAGTGTCCCCCAGGACCTTGCACACATCCAGGAGAGGCCTGCTTCTTGCATAGTGAAATCCATGAGCGTTGATGAGACAGATAAGGTGCGTCGTTTTGTTTTCTGTTTTGTTTGTTTAGTATGAGGCAGGGTACCATTTATTTTTCCTCTTACCTAACTTATCTTTTCCAGGTAGACTAATAAGAAGTAGTCCTATAACAGTTGGTAATTAGTAACAGTTACTAATATGTAATAAGATGAACAACTCGTACTAAGATTGGTACTAGGAATAGATCCTCTATATACATATAGGTCTGCGATGCAGTATAGAGTAAAAGTTAGTTTTAAGTAACTTTCATATTCAAGCAAAAAAAAAAAAAAAAAAAATATATATATATATATATATATATATATATATATATATATATATATATCTCCAAAAACCTAAAGTCTTCGTTTACTAATGCCTAACTAAGGGCTCTTGCTTAATGCATATAATAGAAATGAAAATACGGTCTTTATGTTTGAATAATTCTTTTTTAAAACAGTAACACACTCTTTGAGTTGTGTTCATGAATTTCTAACCACACGTATCTTCTTGACCTGACTGAGATTCTCCAGGGAATATTCTGGTATCTACCTGGTACATAGTTACTCCACAGTTAAAAAAAAAGAAAATGAGCCTTTTTATATCGAATATATCACAGTTATCTTTATGTACCCTTATCTTCAAAGGTACACTTTCTAGGTGTACCTTTTTCAAAAGTTTCTTATTATTATTCACCTCTAATCTCAAATTTTCCCTGAGCGTGCCATTTTGTGGAGATCCATTGCAAAACTACTTTTCATGACTAAACAATTCACAAATTCCTTGCTTTATTCATATAAAAAATAAATGGATTTTTAGGTATATATTTGAAGATGAGACTGTATATATTGTTGCTGGTAATCAGATGGAATGATTTAAGTAACTCTGAGAGCAGATTATATTTGGAGATACTTGAGACACTGAGAAGTTTTCTTGTATCTAGTTGAAAGATTTTGTTTCTCCTTTGGGAGCTTAGTAAATGCAATGCTAACATAAATTAACTCTTCGCAAGCACCTGATACACATTTCTGTGCTTCCTTGACTTAAAAAATATTAACCATAGTTTCTAAATGTAGTTTATAGACTATCATCTGTGCAACTCAAAGAGATATAAATGAATTTTTAAAATGCTTAACCTCAGTACTTGGAAAATGATCGATTAAGTTTCTTATTTCTATTAAGACTTTCTTGTCGAATTTAATGTTTGTGGTATAAAATCTCATCTTGTAAATCAGGAGGATAATTTTTTTTTCAAATGATAGAATTGTATACTGACAAAGTTTTGCAGGGTAACTGCTTGAGAGTTGGGTGAATCCTCACAGAAGAGATGGTTCTTGAGTTTACTCTTGAAATATGTGTGGGAGTGCATTAGTCAGGCAACGGAACCCTGTTTACAGATGCAGGAATGTGAAGACTATGGCATGCCTGGGCATGAGCAAGAAATAAAGATTGAAATTAAGCATGGTAAGCAGGGGTCAAGTCAGGGTCCCAAAGATTTTATTTTGTGCTTGTGATCCTTTTAAATTTCTTCACAATAAAAAGTAGCATTTTTAGGATTGTTGTATGTTTATAATTACCATAAACTATGTCATATAAAGTATAAATTATCATACCTTTGAGTAGCCACCTGTCTTTTTACATACACACACACACACACACACACACACACACACACACTTTAGCCCATGCTCACAAATCTTTATTCCAGCCATCCTCATCCAATCTAGTTCAGTCAACTTTCTTTGTACTTGGCTCCCCAAGAGGTCTATGTTGTCTTTCTAATAGTCTGTTTCTTAAAATTCTGGGCTGTGCTACCAGTGACCTCACTGAAAGCTGTTTCTTTTGATTCTTTCCCTCTGTTCTGTGACCAGTTGCTGCCCCTGTGTTAAGTAATCTTTTTTTTTTAGTATGTTGCCTTTGGCAAAGTACACATCTTTGTATAATTTTCTAATTATTTTTTCTTTTGATCTGGACATCTGGGTAGTTCTTTGATGTATTGTTCAGGAGGACCCAGAATTATTTATTTTTCCCTAGAGAAGCTGAAGAACCATTTTTTATTTATTCATTACAAAAATTCTTAGTGATTAAGCTGTAGTACACACACAAATTCATACCTTCCTAGGTATCTCTGCAACTAACTTCTTGATATATTTGATGTGATTAATTACCCCCTTGGTCTTGATTTTTCTTTCTCTTCCTTGGTCTTGAGCCGTTTTCTATTTTTTTTTTTTTTTCTTGTCACTATTTCTTATATGTATTTTCTAAATTTGGAGGTGCTAAATCCATGGTCTTGGTCTATATTTACTATACTCTTTCAGAGAAGACATCTCTTTTTTTTTGAGTTTGTGGGCTAATGGTTCTCAACTATAGTGGTTTGAATAGTGTTCCTTGCAAAAGGTACATCTGAGATCTAACCCCTTCAAAACCTGTGATTGTGACCTATTTAGAAATAGATTTTTTGCAGATGTACTCAAGTTAAGGATCTCTAGATTATGTATAGGATAGGATCTCTAGATCCATAACTTTAGTACAAATCCTTGGATTTTAGCAGGCCCAGATCCAGTAACTGATATCTTTATAAGAAGAAGAGACACACAAGGAGAGAGAGACACAGAGAAAAAGGTCATGTGAAGACAGAGACAGAAATTGGCATTATGCTGCCACAGCCAAAGATTACCAGGAGTCACTAGAGCCTGGAAGAGGCAAGGGAGGGTTCTCCCTAATGCCTTCAGAGGGAGCATGACTGCCAGCACCTTGACTTCAGATTTCTGGGCTTCAGAACTGTGGAAGAATATATTTGTGTTGTTTTTAGCCACACAGTCAGTAATTTGTTAGGGCAGCCCTGGGAAACTATACATTCACTTCCTAATTCCAATGTCGATATTCTTCCAGTTGCAGTTTGAATTCACAGTTGCTATTGACTCATCACTACCTGGAAGATTTATTTAAAACCAAAATCATTGTTTTTCTACCAGACTGAAAAGCTCAAGATCATCTTTGATGTTTCCCCCCCCCCCCTTTTACATCTAATTAGAGACCAGTCCTTCATTCAGTCTCCCTTCGTGATGTCTTTTATTCTCTCTGCTGATGTCTTTTATAAAGAACTCCAGGGCAGAGTATAAAGAGAAAACCAGTACTTAACATGTCTTTGAAGTACTCAATGTGGTTGCCACATTTGTATTTCTTAATTATCACTTTTCAGTTCAGAAACTTTGCATAGCTTGCTGTCATTTTTCTGGGCATTCAAGATCCTCTACAGAATGATTACAGTTTTACTTTTAAACATTTTAATTCCTCATTATTTATAGGATAGGACAGGATACTCTCTCTAACCAGAAGATTTGACTTATTATTGCTGATGCAAAATCCTTCATTCTGCCTTTTTGGAATGGAATGGCCCCATTTCCATGTTCTTCATTTCTACTTACCCATCCAAAGGATGTCCATTCTTTTGCTAGATTCATGGAGAGTTTTTTAAAGATTTTGGCATAAAATAATCTTTGCTGTCTCTGTATTTGCCTCTCTTATCCCTTTTCATTTTTTCTTAATTTGCATGTGTATAAGTAGTATATGTTATATAATTCTAAAGATAAAAAGAGGAATAGGGTAAAAATTCTCCTCCTCTGACCCCAACCAAGTTCTGCTGTCCAGAGGCAACCACTATTAACAGTTTCTTGTGTCTCTTTCCAGAGATGATGTATGCATATTTAAACCAATATTCATGCTAAATATTATTTTTTTCCTCAGGTGGCCATATGCTGCATGCATGTTACACTTTACTTTTTGGTACTGAATTATATATTCTGGATATTCTTAGAAGTTCATAAAGGGCTTCCCCTTTTTGAAGGATTACATAATATTACGTTGATAGGTATAACATGATTTATTTACCTCCTCCTCTAAAGATAAACATTAGGGTTGTATTATGGCATAAAACTTGAAGGATTCTTAAATTTTACCTTTTTCTTTTCCCCACTAAGAGGGCAGGAATTGTGTTCTCCAGCAAAATTTTGTAACATGGTAGGTGTTCAAGAGAATTGATAAGTAAACATTAATCATTGCTTTCATAGCCAGGTGTAGTATGTACAATGAGAATGTGTCACACTTAGATAATTAACTTTTAGTATGTCATTCATATATCCGGTAAATTTTCAGGAGTACTTGGTTGGATAAGGTAAAGATTGCTTACATTTAGTTTTATGGTAATTGGACCATGTAATTCTTAGCAGTATTTCTCTTAAGTTTTTATAGAAAAGCCAGAATTTAGATAAGGTTATATTGAAAACTTAAGGTCCAACTAAACTATACTATACATGGCATAATGCATATAAATATAATTGATTCTTGAATTAAAATTATTTATAGGCCAGGCATGGTGGCTCATGTCTGTAACCCCAGCACTTTGGGAAGCCGAGGTAGGAAGATCACTTAAAAGTTCAAGACCAGCCTGGCAACAGAGTAAGACCCCTGTCTCTACAAAAAAGTAAAATAATAAAATAAATCAGCTAGGCATGGTGATGTGTCCCTGTAGTCCCAGCTACTCAGGAGGCTGAGGCAGGAGGATCACTTGAGCTCAGGAATTCAAAGCTTCAGTGAGTTCTGATCTTACCACTGCACTCTGGTCTGGGTGACAGGGTGAGACCCTGTCTTTAAAAAATAATAATAAATTTTAAAATAGTTAAAACCTGGTTTATATAGCCATGTGCAGATATTCAGGAAATTTAGCAAAACATGAATTTATGAGTGACTCATACTTATTTTACTGCTTGCTTATATTAAATTTAAAATCAAAGATGGTCATTCTCACAATAAACATTTTTATCAATTTTAACAATTTAGTTTTGAATTCGAAAATGTAAAATGTCACTATTTTTAGTGATTGAAGGTGATAGCATGTTGAGGACAAGATAACTTGGAAGAAAAATATTTATGACCAAATTGGTTCTAAGTATATGAATTTTAGACGCACTTTCATTTAATTTTTGTTGTTTGGGATACAAAATAAACCACAAGGGTGCGCTATTTGACAGTACAGCATTCTAATTTTTCCATTTTTTTTTTTCTCCAAAGCACCTTTTAATAGAGCAGAAAGAAAATATTGGAAATAGTTACATTAGAAATAGAAAATGCTTATTGATGTGGGTAAATAAAGCTAGAGAGATAAATATAAGTAACACATGACAAAGGGATTTTTAATTAGCAGTTTTATTCATTTTGAGTTTTTATTGCATTTTGTTTTTCCTTTAAAAGCCACAGATACTGTTTGCCTTAGTCAGGGTTTACTGATGTCAGTAAATCTGTAGCTTAGGAAAAATTTTGTTAACCACGTTTATTTTTATACTTTTTGGCTGAACATATTTAATAATTTGCCTCATTCTTCTAAGATATTTCTCAATATCAACAAATTTAACTATTTGGATGGTGATATTTTAGAGCTTATATTGAAAATATTCACATAAAAGAGTGTTGATTTGCTGAGCTAATTTTGACAAACTGTGCAGTTTCCAAAGACTATTCAGAGTTAGAGATAGCAAAGATCCACTTAGCAAATTATTTAACCCAACCTTTTAGAATATTTCTGCATCTAAAATTATTTTTTCTATCTAAAGAATAAATTTTGAAGAACACATCTTTTACTATCATTACTGTGAAAGGATTACATAGTATCCTTTCATATCCCTAAATTTCTCTGTATCCTCTTTCACATGATTTCAAGCCTCATGTCATTTTTTCCTATGAAGGTGAATATATCAGCTTCTATGAAAATACTCATTTGAAAAGAAAACTTTCCCATTAGAAATTTTCTGAGGCAGTATTTCTTGGTAATTTTTGAGCATTTTTAAAATATGATTTTGCCCAATGTTTTGAAATGCCGTTTGTGCAACAAGACATATAATAGCTCATACTTTATTTCCATGAACCATATAGCATATATTCTTATATAAAATGTATAAGATTGTCATTTGTGAAATGGGAAGTCAGAAATTCTATTACATTGACTTATATTGCAAGTGACTTAGAATTCTGGGATAAATCTAAGTTTAGAAATCTAGTTTCTGCATCATATCTGCTGACCAAGAATTTATGAAGAGCACATTTAATAAAATTAATGACCAAAGGATGTTCTGGTCTTATTGACAAATTAGCCTCATCAGCTGATTTTACATTTGAATAACTGGCAGAAGAGTTGGAAAAAAGTATTGGATAGTCTTGACCTATCTGTATAATTAACAGAACCTTTTGTAGAATTGTTCATTTGGCACATTTGGTGTGACTGCCACTTGTAATTATGAATATACAACAGCAATCAATTTTTTCTTCTGGATATGGGCATGACACATCTTTTTATTTGGGATATTACATTGTGGCTGGAAACATTGTAAAAAATGATCTTTATTGGGCATTTTATTTTGTCTCACTTTGCATCCTGCTTCAGAAAAATACTCAACTATTGAGAAACGGAAAGTTTTTGCCATCTAGTATTATGCAAGTGAAATTTAATACCTAGAGTGTTACTTTTAAAAAAACTGACTTAATTTTTTAAATGTTTTAAATTGTTCATCTTTTACCCAATTTTGTATTCTAATATATATATGTATGTATATATATGTGTCTATATATATATGCATATATACATAAAATGTGACAACCTGTGTAAAATTTTATGTATATAAATATGCATTATATATATAGAATACATGTACATTATATATAATACATTTACATGTATTATAATAACATACATTATATAATAACATATATAATACATGTATATGTATTATATATATGTATATACATATATATTTATGTATATAGATATACACACATATATATCATGGTTTATAAGCAGATGAGATGATATAGGTCATATACTTATGAAATATACAGGTATATATTCTTATTTTATTATTATACTTTTAATCCTAGTTATTTTACATAGAGTATGTAAGGCTGTACTCTCTGTTGTAATAGAGTATGTATTTGCAATTTTTAAGAAATATTGATTTTACAGAGATTGTCTGTAAGATTTTACACAGATTGTCACATTTTATTTTCCCCTCCATTTTCCTCTTATATAGAAAGTGGACCACACACATAATTCTACAATTGCCTAGGAACAGTGGTTACCATGGTATTTGCAGTTTGCTGTACAGAATACAGCTGTCTGTACTTCCAAAAATATGATTGGTTTCATTCAACAGAGAAATGTACCAACACAGTATAACATTTAATCTGCTCCCCATTTTAAGGCTTTCTTAGATATAGTACATACTTTGCCACTGTAGTTTTCATCAGATTTTCAAAGGGTCATAGTCATAATAACGAAAGCAGTGCTCAATGCTTACTAATGTTTCAGACAGCCTCTAAGAACATTACTTATTTAATCCTCATCACAGCCCTCTGAGCCATTACATTTTAAGTTTCTGCCAGTTTTACCTCTGGCCTAAAAGTAAAGAACTATGAATTATGAGGCATTAATAGTTGTTAAACCTTAAAGAAAAAATATTATTCAAAGAGCAGTAGGTCATTTGTGGAATTAATGTGGATTTCTCTTTCTTATCTATTAGTATATAAAAAGTTGGACCTCTCTGAAATAACATACTGAGTTAATACAATAGCATTGAAAGTAATCAATGTTAGGAGACATACTTTACCAGTAGGATGTTTACTTAGCCTCTCTACCTCTGTGATGTTTGGGACCTCATGGGGAGACTTGCCTTCTTCTGGTAACTAGCATGTGTTAACAGAGGCCAGGGCAGATAGAAGCTGGCCTCTTTCCTGGAGTGATAAGCTATGGGGTCACTGGGATAAGCCTGCTTACTTCCCTTTCTGGGTGAACTGAGTTGGCCCTAGTTTGTTTGGTTGACTGCAGCTTCACTCTGGTATAGGTCCTAAACCCAGTTAACTTCTAGATGATTCACAAAATATCCCACCCTGTGGTTAAAAACACCTATATCCTCATCACTGTGATCACAGATAATCATGGTTACCACCATTTCCTGTCTTTTAAACTTGATCCTGAGCTCTACTTTCTCTTGTTTCACCTTTTTTCATCCAAGATATACCACTGAACTAGACCCCCAATTTTGGGCTTTTACAAAATGCAATATGCAAATGGTTATCACAAATAAGACTTAGTTTATATACATTATCAATGTATCATAGGGTTGATGAAAGCACTGATTGCTTCATAAAGACAAATGGAAAAAATTTACAGGGGTATAACATGGGATTTTTTAGTGTGTGTGTGTGTGTGTGTGTGTGTGTGTGTGTTTTCTTTCTGTTGCATTTAGAGAAGGGCTGGAAAGAAGTCCTGACCTGGCTTGAGAGAGAGAATCTTGAATTCTACTAACAGGTCTACTGTCTTCTTTGCTGTTATTTTTTTTTCTTCTTCTTCGCCTTCAATGAACTTCTCTATGACTTAGTTTTCTCTTCTGTAGAATTAGGTTGTGTAATTGAATTTCTCAAAGTCTCTTTCAACTCTAGTATTGCAAAATTGTTACTTCGTTATTTTTTAAAATTGGCCTGTAACAGATGTGTTTGTTTTGGTTTGATTAGCATTAACGAGATCCTGGTGTCTAATCCTGGTATTACTTCTCTGAGGATTTCGGACACTTAAAAGTACAATAACAAAACATTGGCTGACATCTTTAGATCTTCCCAGACTCCAGACTGTAACACAAAAGTTGACACAATTGCATGGATATTGCATTACCAAAAAGAGGTAGAAAACTTGATGTTTGAGGAAGACATGCTTAGGTTAATGAGTTTGTTAACCATCGGATACAAATGTTACCAATGACTAATAAGTTTTAAAGTAGATGACTTTAAGAGAAATCTAGTAGCAGGCTTGGCCATTCAGAATGCCCTTAATGGGTTTTATTTTAGTAACCAAAAAGATACAAGTTACTGTTGGTGTTGGTATTTAGATCACCTATAAGTGAATCTAGCTGTAACCTCATTACTCCCTCTTGTAGTATTTATTTCAGCAGATTGGTAGGAGCAGCATTAAAATTAGCCTCATAGTGAGGGCTTGCCTAGTGTAGATTTAAGAGCTCCAGGCCCTGGTACTGCTGTCCTACTTCTCTTCTTGTTATCACCTTTGTCTAGGATCTGACATGCCACCTCTATTTCTTATACCCCTTCACTTTGATGTTATGCTATTTCTCTTAATCTACATAACCTAGGCAGGCTAAGATTTTCTATGCCATCAATGAAGAATCTTAAAACAGGTTTATATAGAGAATAGAAAAATAGAATTATAAGCCCTAGATTTTCAGGAGTGGGGAGGAAGTGCCATCCAAAGAGTTAAAGGGTATAGAACAGGGAGATTCAGGATCTCAGAAATAAACTTGCCCCACCTCACCAAAAGATAACATTTTATTTTTACAAATCATAATAATATAATGGAGAAACTGGCACATACACTTTCATACAATGCAAGCCAAAATGTGCATGCACGTGTGTGTGTATGTATGTGCATGTGTGTATACAAAGGTGTAAAAAGATACACATATAGCCATGGACACCAAAACTTCTTTGAGGCAACTTTTATTTGTTGGAATTTAGTGATGTTTTTTCCTCATCATTGTATACATTGTTTGTATCTGGTAAGATTGAGTTAATTTTATCACATCATCCATAAAACTGATTTAATTGTGATACAAACTCACAGCTTATTTTACAAATTCAATACAAGACCTCATACCTCTAAATTACATTTATTATAGTGTAATAATAACATGTGTAATGATAATGACACTTAAAATTGACTTGCTTTTCTAAGTTGTAAATTTTTTTAGCATTCTTCGATCAAGAGTTAGGAGTTAAAACTTGACACTCGGCCGGACCGGGTGGTCACGCCTGTAATCCCAGCACTTTGGGAGGCCGAGGCGGGTGGATCATGAGGTCAAGAGATCGAGACCATCCTGATCAACATGGTGAAACCCTGTCTCTACTAAAAATACAAAAAACTAGCTGGGCATGGTGGCACGTGCCTGTAATCCCAGCTACTCAGGAGGTTGAGGCAGGAGAATTGCCTGAACCCAGGAGGCAGAGGTTGCGGTGAGCTGAGGTGATTGCACCATTACACTCCAGCCTGGGTAAAAGAGTGAAACTCCGTCTCAAAAAAAAAAAAAAAACTTGACCCTCAGATATATGAAAAGTTCGGTTATTGGACACAATAGTAAATATCATAAATTAATGTAAATTTATAAGATATTTTATACTCTTTCATAGTGTTTATTAGGAATGTCCGGGTTGGAGAAAAATAATGTGAGTCTGTCCCTTGAAAAACAAAGCATGAGTTTTAAGACAATTTCAAGGATTGTTTATAGTCTCTTCACTAACCCTACTCTTTCCCACCTGTGTAAATGATACTATAAACAGAACTAACAGCTTCTGTTAGAAACATTTATCAACATCATTGAAGTTGGGCTTCTATGTTTCTATCTCCTAATTCAGTGTTTTTAGTTTTCTTTGTGTATCCTTTCATTTAACTCTTTAATACAGGACATATCAATTTCAGTGACCCACACTTGATAATTCAGCTGTGATTAAAGCTGGGTGATCTAATAACTAGTACAGAGCAAGTATTCAGTCATTCTCTTGAATGCCGTTTGATTTTATTTTTTTCAGTTAAATTTAGTTTGATTTTGAATCAGTGAATTCTGATCTGGGTGTGAATTCTGGGGAATTAACAACCTGGAATAGTTTTCAATCTGACCTTGCCATTTTCATTAGTATATTCTGTTTCTCCTTGCAGCATTTTCCTTTTTAGAGACCATAAAATTTGGTGATGTGCATTCCTGTTAGAGGTGCAGTTTTCGTTAATGGCAGGCAGACTGACCAGTGACTCTAACTAAAGTAAATAATTGAACATCTCTAATGATTAACCAAAGCAGTTTCCCCTAGGAAGTAGACACCTCTGTGTTTTCTCATTTTGTAAAGGCTTTAGACTTAATAAATTTTAATCTCTACCACTTTTTAAAATGTAGTCATAATTTGAACAATGTAAATGTATGTTGGTAGTAAAAGCAGAAGACAGTTATCAATAGTTCTTTAATTCTTCACATTAAATTGGCTTATGAAACATTTCAACTGTATGTACTATGATACACATCCATGAATTCATCACTGATTCAACAGACTAGTGTTAAATATTTAACCTTTATTAAAGATTTTAAAGTATGTTGAAGAGACCTGAGTTGACTTAAAGATGGAGGTTTTCAGACTCACAGTGAATGTTTATACAGCAGACTAAGTATAGGTTCCTGAACATTGGGCAATGTTGAGTTTTAAGGTTAATTATTACTGAGACTGATTCCAATAGGGCTCTTACCAACACAGTCTCCAGAGAGTACAATCTTAAAGTAAATACCTCCTTTTACCTATACTTTTTACTCTAAGATATACATAACTATAATTCTTATTTTATTTGCAGAACACTTTCATGTACTTTAAAATAGACAAATTGCATGTAATAATATCAGCTAATGGTAATGAAGTATGCTAGACACTGTGCTATGCATTTTTTTAGTTTATTATACTTTAAGTTCTGGGGTACATGTGCAGATCGTGCAGGTTTGTTACATAGGTATATATGTGCCATGGTGGTGGTTTGCTGCATCCATCACCCTGTCATTTACATTAGGTACTTCTCCTAATGTCATCCCTCCCCAATCCCCCAACCCCCTGCTATTCCTCCCCTAGCCCCCCCACCCCTCAGGCCCCAGTGTGTGATGTTCCCCTCCCTGTGTCCATGTGTTCTCATTGTTTCAACACCCACTTATGAGTGAGAACATGTGGTGTTTGGTTTTCTGTTCTTGTGTCAGTTTGCTATGTATTTTACATATAACATTTCATTTAAGCATCCTAGCCTCTTTTGACATAGGTACTTTTACGTTTCACGAATGAGGAGGCCGAAGGTCACAGAGATAATAAATGGCATGTTTTCTGAACCCCTTGTATTGACTCCAAAACCCATTTGTTTGGTGATCGTTGTAATGGGCTGCCTTTTACCTTGCAAACTCTCTGTAATCCTCTCTCCAGCTAGACAAATTCATACTCAGAAATAGTGAGTAGTTTGGCTTTGATGAATGCAAGAGTAGAGCTATTGGGAGACTATTTGGAACATATTCCTGAAGTGCACAGAAAAAAATACAGCTTAAGAATGCTGCTGCTCAGGCCTCAGTGGTCTTCTCGGCCTTTTAATTAACTTAATTTAATTTAATTTTTTAGCATTCAGAACTCACAATGTGTGTTACTGAAATATGATTTAAATACTGTGGCAGTTTAGTAAGGTTGCTTTTAACATTAGTCATTCCTGGGTTTGGAGCCTCTCCGGTCTTGTGTGTTAGATAGGTATATTCTCTGTAAATCCCAATGTATACTTGGCTTCCTTGGCTACAGTCTATTTAGAAATATCAAAGTTTCTAACTTAAATGTCCCTTCTTTTCCTGCAGGCTTTCACCCTGCCTCCCCAAGAGAAGGATGTTTAGTGGATGTAGAACATCTTTCTCAAGTCCCAGTTGTTCTTCTGTTCTGTATCAATAGTGATGTTTTAGTTAACACACAGTAACTCCACATTTGATTTTTATTATCTTAACTTTCCTTGGCTAGTTCTTAAATAATTGAAATTATTTTCTAAGAGTCTTCATAAAACCTCTTGCCTCTGTGTCTTATAGGACAACAAAAATATATATATTAGGCTATTTCCTTGAATGCTAATATGAATATTACTCATATTTCAAAACAAAATTTACATTTCTGTCATTAATCTGTTGCTTATTATCTAAACTCGCTATTCTTAGTTCTTCAAAACTCTTGCCTGTGCACGATCTTATACCAATTGTTAAATTTACATTTGTCCTCAACTTTAATAAGTTGTTTTTTTTGTGTGTTTTTTTGAGATGTAGTCTTGCTCTGTTACCTCCACCTCCTGGGTTCAAGCGATTCTGCTGCTTCAGCCTTCCGAGTACCTGGGACTATAGGCGTGTGCCACCACATACAGCCAGTTTTTGTATTTTCAGTAGACATGGGTTTCCATGTTGGCCAGGATGGTCTCCATCTCTTGACCTTGTGATCTATCCACCTCAGCCTTCCAAAGTGCTGGGATTACAGGCGCCTGGCCAACTTTAATAAGTTTTAACCATTATTAACTGTATAGGTTCCAGGTATGACAAGCCACATAATTGTACCTCATATCAATTAGTGACAATCATAGTCACTTTCCTCTAATGTCTTGTTTTGCTCTTGTTGCCTAGGCTGGAGTGTCATAGCGCAGTCTCAGCTCACCGTAACCTCCACTTCCTAGATTCAAGGGATTCTCCTGCCTCAGCCTCCTAAGTAGCTGGGATTACAGGCACGTGCCACCACACCTGGCTACTTTCTGTATTTTTAGTAGAGGCGGGGTTTCACCATGTTAGTCAGGCTGGTCTTGAATTCCCGTCCTCAGGTATTCTATTCACCTCAGCTTCTGAAAGTGCTAGAATTACAGATGTGAGCCACAGCTCCTGGCCAATGTCTTTTTTATTACCCTCTTTAATTCAAATTGCAGCTTTAGAAATGCACGTCCATTTACCATCATGATACACATGCACAACATGTAAAGATGGTAAATGTCATAGAATAAGGTTATAAAATAAATGCTTCCCCTAATGTCCATGGCTTTGTCTTTTCAACATACATTCTCCCAATTATCTTCATAAATACTGTTAAAAAATTTAGCATTTATAAAACTGAAATATGTCTGTTTTTACAAATTTTAAATTTTTTATTCATTAAAAATATAAATATTATGTTTTACAAAAAGCTAGCTTATTTTAAGACCTCTAGGCTGAATAATGAAACATATGAGTCTATGGTTAATCTGTCTTTGAGTTAGGAATAGGTTCTTAAAAATTTGTGAGTCTATATATATTCCTCCCTTTTTTGATTTCTATACTGTCTCCTTTATTACAACCAAAATTTAAGAGCTCTAACTCCCAAATAGATACCGTCATTGAGAAATTCATATCATGGCTCCTTTACCATGGAAAAGACCAGTAAGTGACAATGATTAGGGATGTGTACTAAAAGTAAACACATTTTTATTATACACCTTATGAAAGCAATCAGTCAAAACATGGGAAACATGGAACTAGGGAGGAAAATCAAATGCTGCTGTTGCTTTATGTGTTAAGGCGCCACTTGCTGATCCCCTCGTGCATTCTTACTGATAAACTAGATCTGCCATAGGAGTGGAGCATGGCTTTAATAGGGCTTTGCAGAAGTAAATCCATCAAGAAATAAAATCACATCTTCTACTGCTTTTAATTTGTAGATAGATATTTCTTTTTAAGCAAAGGGCCATGTTCTTTTAGGAGAACTTTTGGCCTTTCTGATGCTTCCTAAATTTGTTGCTCTTATAAGATATCACATGAAGGTTTTAGAACACAAAGACATTATCAGTAGAAACATTTCTATTTAACCTTCATATTCTATTCTACTCAAAACCATATTTAAATACTGCAAATTCCTTGGTGCATTTGTTTCTTAGCTTTTTGTTGCAGCAGGCCTTTGTTTTGAATTATTTCAAAGGTCCATTGAGAATCCACCCCCATGCCTACCCCAGGCAGGATGATCATAATATGTAGTCAGAATTGACTTTAGTGACTCTGAAACAGAATCTGAGTTTGGGTGGCAGGCTTTAACTCTTTTCTTGCTGGATTATAGAGAAATTTGAAGAATTTTGGAGGAGGAATCAGAGTAATGGGATAGGTTTGGAGGGAGAGTTGGAGGCAGCTATTTACCAACTAGTAGGAAAGAAGTTTAATATTTCACCTGTTGGTAGGATCTCCCTGGTGCCACCTTGTCCCATCCCCCTGTTAAGAGGCAGAGTTAATGGGTTTGTGAGAGGTTTGTTCGCTGAAGCTCCTGCCACTGTAGCCCTGTTTTTCTCCCTGTTGAGGTGACCTGCCTTCCTCTTTAGTACGTAACACAGTTGGCAAAGATTACAGCTAACTCAACCCCTTTTCTTTGGGGGCAGGCTTCCTTTTCTCTTTGGCAGATATGACAAAATTACAAAAGAGTAAGTTTGCCAAATTTTTCTTGGTGTGTAGCAGAGCGTGAAGACTGAAAAATATCTTATGAATTAGTTCACTGCCCTTAGATGTACCCATGTTGTCTTGTAAGACTAGAATGGCCCAAGCTTTACACATGCTCCTGGTCTGAGTACATCAAGGTCTTTTATTTACAAATGAAGAAGGCAACATATCATTTATTTTCTTCATTCATTCAAGAAGTATTTACTTAGAGACTTCTGTGAGCCAGACATGATTCTGGACATACAGCAGTAAGCAAAATAGGAGGGGAAAACCTCCCTGCCCATGTGGTCAACTCTAGTAGGAGCAGACAGTGTTCAAGGCAAATAAGCCAAATATATAGTATGTTAGAGAGCAGTTAAATGCTGATCATAGAAATAAATCTAGGAAGTGGGGATAAATATTGGGACTGAGGGAGGAGTTCATTGAAAAGATGACATTTGACTGGGCATGGTAGCTCATGCTTATAATCCCAGCATGAGCTGGGAGGCCAAGGCAGGCTGATCACTTGAGGTCAGGGGTTCGAGACCAGCCTAGCCAACATGATGAAACCCTGTATCTACTAAAAATACAAAAATTAGCTGGACATCATGGTGCATGCCTGTAATCCCAGCTACATGGGAGACTGAGGCATGAGAATAGCTTGAACTCTGGAGGTGGAGGCTGCAGCGAGCTGAGATTATGCCACTGTACTCCAGCCTGGGCAACAGAGTGAGACTCTGTCTCAAAAAGAAAACTAACTAAATAAAGACTTTTGAGAAATGGCCTGAAGAAAATGAAGGGACATTGAGTTATCAGAAGGAAAAGCATTCCAGGAGCAGAGAGCAGTAAGGGTGACTACACCATGATGGAAGAACTCTGCTGGGCATTTGAAGAGCAGCAAAGAGGCCAATTGTGGCTGGAGAGTGGAGTGAGCCACTCCATTACCAAAGGAGGAGGCCAGAGAGAGCTAGGCACCAGGTGGTTAATGAATTTATACAGGGAATTATTAGTGGGTTTTGACCAAAGTTACCTAATCTGGTTTACATTTTAATAGGATCTTTTTTATTATCTTACTTAAAGATAGCAGATTCTTTTGGCTGCTATGATGAAGGACTATAGGGAAATAATGTGGAGACCAAGTCTAATTAGGTACTTCCTAATGATGATTCAAATCACATGGTAGCAGTTAAGCTGGATGCTGGATGTCCTCTAAGGGAAGGGACAAAAGGATTGACTCAGTGTGAGAGGTGACAGATAGAAGAAAACGGCGAACGGAAGGCTGACTTGTTCTTTACAGGAATACTGTGAGAATAGGATGTGGCAGAGGGATAAAGAGGAATTATCATGATCTCAGTTTTAGACATGCTAAATTGAGGCAGCTTTAGACATTAGGAGGAGATCAGAACAGAGATACAAGATAGACACAGATCTAGAATTTATCAGCATGCAAATAATACTTAAAAACCAGAGAATAGATGAGATCCTCAGGAGAGGAGCAGAGATACTAAATGGAATGTGTTCACAGACCACATCCTGGGCCACAGTAGTATTGATCAGGAGTTAAAGAGAAGTAGACACAGAAAACTGAGTAACCAGAGAGTACAGATCTGTAAAGAGTAAGAAATGTGGTTTCCTGGAAGAAAAGAATGTATTTTAAGAGGGTGGTCAGCTTTGTTTAATGTTGCTAATAGGTCACATAAATGAGTTCTGAGAAGTGGCCACTGATTTATTCATAGTCAAGGTCTTTGGTGACTTTGATAGGAATAGTTTAAATGGATGTAAGCCTGGGAAAAGTATCATTGAAAGGGTTCAAATGGGACATGAGAAATTGGAGACACAAACTATGAACAACTTGATTGATTGATTGATTGATTGGGATGGAGTTTCACTGTTGTCACCCAGGCTGGAGTGCAATGGCATGATCTTGGCTCACTGCAACCTCTGCGTCTGGGATTCAAGCTATTCTCCTGCCTCAGCTTCCCAAGTAGCTGGGATTACAGGTGTGAGCCACCACACCTGGCTAATTTTTAAAAATTTTAGTTTGAGACCAAATTGGCCAGGCTGGTCTCAAACTCCTCACCTCAGGTGATTTGTCCACCTTGGCCTCCAAAAGTGCTGGGATTGTGGGCATGAGCCACCGTGTCTGGCCCTGAACAATTCTTTTAAATTCTTGTTATTGTTGTTGTTGTTGTTCTTCCTTCTTCCTTCTTCCTTCTTCCTTCCTCCTCCTCCTCCTCTTCTTCTTCTTCTTTTTCTTCTTCTTCTCCCTCCTCCTCCTTCCTCCTTCCCCCTTCCTCCTCCTTCCTTCCTTCCTTCTTTTTTCTTTCTCTTTCTTCTTTCTTCCTCCTTCTTCTTCATCTCTTCTTCCTTCTTTCTTTCTTCCTTGTTCTCTTCTTCTTCTTCTTCTTCTTCCTTCTTCCTTCTTCCTTCTTCCTTCTTCTTCTTCTTCTTCTTTTTTTTGGTAAAGGAAAAGAGCAAAGATGGCATGGCCATTGGTCAGGAGGCACTGGCCCTGCTGAAGGAGGATGTCTTAGGGTCTGCCAACAGTCACGGGCTAGGAGTGTAAGCAGTAGCTGTTAGCGGTAGGTGACCTCGAAGGACCTTGCCTCAGGTAGACATATTGATGTTCACAGTGTTTCTCACTGATATACTGCAGCTGAAAAGAGGTAGATTTAATCAAGCCAGCTATCACTGTACAAATAGTGTTCCCTTTTTCATCCCTTTTAATTTCTTCAGATTTTTCTTTAGAAGTTTTTAACTCTGTTACTTCTGAGTCCTCTACATTACATTAGTTGTTTGCATGGCAGTATCCCATTCTAGCCTAAGTTCTTGAAAAAGGCCATATTTTATTTTATTTTTTAACATATCTATTCCATAGCCCAGCTTCTCCGTGTGGCAGATGCTTCATAAATGTTTTTAAAGAATGACTATTATCTTCCATTTGAGTATATCCTATGTTTGACATAAAGTTCAGTGTCTTCCTAAAGTTTGCTATTAATTTCTAAATACAGGATTCTGTTTGGCCATTTTGTTTTCCAGAGTCCCTGTGAAGAAGGCAGAGTGAGGGCAGGATCACTGCAGCTCAGCAGCACATCTGCAGGGAATTCATCTTTGAGAAGGACAAAGCGAAAAGCACCTTCCCCACCCTCCAAAATATCCCTGCATCAGAGTGATGAAAATAGTCATGTATCTGGTAATGTGATTTTTTCATTAACATTACATTTGTATTGTGTTTTGTTTATGGACAGTGGGAAAGATATGGATTATACATTATGCTTTTTAAATAATACTTAGGCTTTTAAAGTGTATCTTGATTAGTCTCACTTAACTGCCTTTTAAAAGTCTGAAACATCACACAATAAAGTGTCAAAATTATACAACTCCATTATCCTAAAATGAACATGTCATAATTTGTGAATTTATTCAGAAAGGTGCTGCCATTTCAGGATTAGCTGCATGTAGGAAAGGGAATCTAAGTGGATTTTAGTTGTTTCATAGCTAGATAGTAAAATGGCTTCTAACAAGGCTCACTACTTTCTGAACTTACAAAAATAAGTTAAACTGTTAAGGAATTGTTTTATTTGTGAATATGACTTTATAAGTTGTGTTGCTTCTTTCCTTTAGCCTTACAGCCAGAAGGTGGGGTTCCTTCAGACAGTGTTTCAGAAGCAAACTCTCCTGTGGAGCTATCCAGCCCAGGTATGACACCCTTATTCCACATGGTATAATTACTGAAAAAGGGCTTCCATGATTATTGAGAAACAAATCCAGTCGTGATGCTTTGTACATGAAAGAGATACAGATTCTTTGGCCTCATTTCCCAAATTTTACATTATAAAATGAATTCTTGCCCCCACCTTTCTGCCCCTCAGCCCAATTAGAGTATGAAGGTGGCAGAGATCAAAATTTCAGTTCTGGAATTGTCCTTCAGCACTTTCTCTGTGTGGTCTCCTGTTTTTCCTTATGCACTATCAGGTTAACATTTATTAACCTCCTTCCCAAGTGTATTGACACACCATAATTAGGAATGTATCTTGGTGTGTGCAAAAGGAAACTTACATGAAAGTATAAGCACAATTTCCTTATGCAGCTCTTCTAGGTATGAACTCAACATACAAGTATCCTACTCTAACGGTAAAAGTTTGTTGCCACCAGAATGTTTTCTGTTGTAGTATATGGCTCTTCTTGTGGATTCTCCCCAAATGAAATTCCATTAAAAGTAACATAATTTGTTCTAATATTTTTCCAGTGTTTTTGATAATACTAAGTAGCTTTATGAGTATGATAAAAATGTTTTTATCTTTAGAGTTACTATTAGGCATCAATGAATGTGAAAGACTAGTAATGTCATACTAAACATTGAGTATGATTACGTTAGGACTTTATTATGGGGATAATTTTGTAAGTATGGAAAATGCTTGATATAACTCGCCTAATTTTTATAATTTATATTCCAAATACTGGAAACATTTAGGAGCAACACTCTTGAATCTTGAATCTTTAAGGGGTATTTAGAAATCTGGAATTTTAACATATATGTATATATAAGAATTCTTCATTCCTCTATGATTTTAAATCTTATCCTCAGATAACTGGTAATGACTTTTCTCAGCTTTTACTCAGAATAATATAAATGGTACCATTTTGTTCCGGAAAGGAAATTTATTGGATAATGTTAACAATTACAACTGTATTGTAAAATTGGAAGTCACTGAAGTATTAGTAAAAGGTGTGCATGCTATTCAAACTTTGTTTCATATCTGCTTTCTTCATTTGTTTCCATTTTATGTTCTTATTTAATGCATGGATAATTGTGAGCTAACAAATCTGATTTCTTCCAAAATGCTTCTTGGTCTCTGCTTGCCTTAATTCTGTTGTCTAAGTGCCATTTCCACAGATTCCACTTCTTTGGCAGAAACCTCCTTTGGCCCTGGGCTCTCCAGTCAGGAGCAGTGCACTGCGTCCAACCTGATGGAGGAAACCTCTGTCTTTGAGTGCCCTGGAACACCTGAGGCAGCCATAACATCACTGACATGTAGGTGGTCAGGCCTTTCTCGGGTGGTGCTTTGTGTCAAGCAGATTAAGATATCATCAATTGTAAATTTGATTACTTACTGAAACCTTGTATAAACATATCTTACAAAGAAAGAGAAGTTTCCCCTTTTTCACTGAAAATTTTATCTGGGTTTGGAGTTTGTTGTTTTTCCCAACCATACAGATGAATACAACAGAGTGGATTAGTTAAATAAAATCAGTGGTTCTGAAGAATTTTAGCTTCTCTCCTATTTATCTTATATATACTGAGGGGGTCACTTAAAAAACACAGTTGAGACTGGGCATGGTGGCTCACACTTGTAACCCAGCTACTCATGAGGCTGAGGTGGGAGGATTGCTTGTCTCCTGAATTTTGAGACAGCAGTGAGCTATGATTATGCCACTGCATTCCAGCCTGAGTGACAAAGCAAGACCCTGTAATAAAAGTAAAAATAAAAAACACATTTGTATCTAAACCATCATGACCTTTCATTTTTCTCAAAACAGAATTTTCGAATTATATAAATACATTCGTAACTTATAAATACAATATGCTATTTTAGACACATTATATTATACATGGGTATCATAATGACTATTTCATGTCATTATAAAGAGTCATTTGCCAAAATATGTACATTTGAAAATTTACTTAAACCCAAATTTTAAGATATTTTTTATTGAGTAATCTATTTTTATTCATGACAAAAAATACCTTAAAATTTGCCATACCAATTTCTCAAAGAGCACAAATGGCACAGTTTTCTGTCTAAATGCCTAGAGATAAAATTTTAAAAATATATTTTAAGTACTTTAAATATTCAATTATGTTAAAATTTTAAATTTTGTGGATGTGCTGATTACTATAATCTGATGCTATATCACCTCCTCACCCTGCCCCTCCCCCACCCCAGCCTTATGATAAAATTAAATTTCATTCAGATACTATGGTATACATGAAAATGTTTAATTACATTTAGCAAAAGTTTAAAACCTCACTCTTTGGCTTGCATTTACTTTCACTGCTAATCTTGTCAATAAGCATGAACATTAACTGCTAGGGATGCCTCCTTCTCTTTTACCCTGCTGGCTATTGGTTGTTGGTGAACATATTTTTTATATAATGAAATATTAACTACAGCTATAGAAAATATTTATATATACACACATACGTATTAATATGGATGATATTTAAGATATTGCAAGTGTAGAAAAAAGCTAGGTGGCTACAGTATGCTTCCATTTATATTAAGTAAACTATCAAAAAGAAACTAACAAAAGAAAAGGAAACATGGATATGGTTATCAGCATATGCATGTATATTACACTTTCTCAGAACATACAGGAAAAACCATTAAAGCAAGGTGCCTCTGAGAATCAAACTGGGTAGGAATAAAACTTAATTTTCACTGTCTAATACTTGCTCTATTTGTATTTTTAAAAATTATATTAAGCATGTAGGTCAGTGGCTTTCAACTCTGATTGCATAGTAGAATCATCTAAGTAGCCTTAAAAGTCCCTTGCCCCACCCTTCAGATATTCTGATTTTGTGGAATAGGATGTGAGGCACAGTTTTTTTTTTAAAGGGGGCTCAAGTAATTATCAAGTATAGTTGGTGCTAAGAAATATTGAGTCAAATTTTATGGGTGCCCTTGTAGACAATACAGAAATCTCATGTGCTTTTCATTTTTGCTTTTAAAATTATTAATTTGCATCTAATTTCACTATTTAGTTGTTGGATGAGTGTAAAAATCATCCAGTGGAAAGATATTTCTTTTTTTTTTTTTTAATTGCATTTTAGGTTTTGGGGTACATGTGAAGAACATGCAAGATAGTTGCATAGGTACACATGTGGCAGTGTGATTTGCTCCCTTCCTCCCCTTCACCTATATCTGGCATTTCTCCCCATGCTATCTCTCCCCACCCCCCGTCCCTCCCTTATTCCCCTCAACAGACCCCAGTGTGTAGAGCTCTCCTCCCTGTGTCCATGTGTTCTCATTGGTCAACACCCACCTATGAGTGAGAACATGCGGTATTTCATTTTCTATTCTTGTGTCAGTTTGATGAGAATGATGTTCTCCAGGTTCATCCATGTTCCTACAAAGGACACAAACTCATTGTTTTTGATGGCTGCATAATATTCCATGGTGTATATGTGCCACATTTTCCCTGTCCAGTCTATCATTGATGGGCATTTGTGTTGGTTCCAGGTCTTTGTTATTGTAAACAAAGTGCTGCAGTGAACATTCGTGTGCATGTGTCCTTATAGTAGAACAATTTATAATCCTCTGGATATATACCCAGTAATGGGATTGCTGGGTCAAATGGAATTTCTATTTCTAAGGCCTTGCGGAATCGCCATGCCACACTGTCTTCCACAATGGTTGGACTAATTTACACTCCCACCAACAGTGTAAAAGTGTTCCTTTTTCTCCACATCCTCTCCAGCATCTGTTGTCTCCAGATTTTTTAATGATCGCCATTTTAACTGGTGTGAGATGGTATCTCAATGTAGTTTTGATTTGCATTTCTCTAATAACTAGTGATGATGAGCATTTTTTCATATGTTTGTTGGCCTCATGTATGTCTTCTTTTGTAAAGTGTCTGTTCATATCCTTTGCCCACTTTTGAATGGGCTTGTTTGTTTTTTTCCTGTAAATCTGTTTGAGTTCTTTGTAAATTCTGGATATCAGCCCATTGTCAGATGGGTAAACTACAAAAATTTTTTCCCATTCTTCTGGTTGCCGATTCACTCTAATGACTGTTTCTTTTGCCATGCAGAAGCTGTGGAGTTTGATTAGGTCTAATTTGTCTATTTTGGCTTTTGTTGCCAATGCTTTTGGTGTTTTGGTCATGAAGTCCTTGCCTACTCCTATGTCCTGAATGGTTTTGCCTAGATTTTCTTCTAGGGTTTTTATTGTGTTAGGTCTTATGTTTAAGTCTTTAATCCATCTGGAGTTAATTTTAGTGTAAGGTGTCAGGAAGGGGTCCAGTTTCTGCTTTCTGCATATAGCTAGCCAGTTTTCTCAGTACCATTATTAAACAGGGAATCCTTTCCCCATTGCTTGTTTTTGTCAGGTTTATCAAAGATCAGATTGTTGTAGATATGTTGTGTTGCCTCCGAGGCCTCTGTTCTGTTTCATTGGTGTATATCTCTGTTTTGGTACCAGTACCATGCTGTTTTGATTACTGTAGCCTTGTAGGATAGTTTGAAGTCTGGTAGTGTGATTCCTCCTGCTGTGTTCTTTTTGCTTAGAATTGACTTGGCTATGCGGGCTCTCTTTTGGTTCCATATAAAGTTTAAGGTGGTTTTTTTCCAGTTCTGTGAAGAAGGTCACTGGTAGCTTGATGGGGATAGCATTGAACTGTAAATTACTTGGGGCAATATGGCCATTTTCACGATACTGATTCTTTCTAACTGTGAACATGGAATGTTTCTCCATCTGTTTGTGTCCTCTTTATTTCGTTGAGCAGTGGTTTGTAGTACTCCTTGAAGGGGTCCTTTACCTTCCTTGTTAGTTGTATTCCTAGGTATTTTATTTTTTTTGTAGCAATTTTGACTGGTAGTTCATTCTTGATTTGGCTCTCTTTAAGTCTATTATTGGTGTATAGGACTGCTTGTCATTTTGTATCCTGAGACTTTGCTGAAGTTGCTTATCAGTTTCAGGAGATTTTTGGGCTGAGACAATGGGGTCTTCCAGATATACAATCATGTCATCTGCAAATAGAGACAATTTGGCTTCCTCCTTTTCTATTTGAATACCCTTTATTTCTTTTTCTTGCCTGATTGCTCTGGCTAGAACTTCCAGTACTATATTGAATAGGACTGGTGAGAGAGGGCATCCTTGTCTAGTGCCGGATTTCAAAGGGAATGCTTCCAGTTTTTGCCCAGTAAGTATGATATTGGCTGTTGATTTGTTGTAAATAGCTTTTATTACTTTGAGATACGTTCCACCAATACCGAGTTTATTGAGGGTTTTTAGCATAAAGGGCTGTTGAATTTTGTCAAATGCCTTCTCTGCGTCAATAGAGATAATCATGCAGTTTTTGGTTTTGGTTCTGTTGATGTGGTGAATTACATTTATAGACTTGCGTATGTTGAACCAGCCTTGCATCCCTGGGATGAATCCTATTGATCATGGTGGATAAGCTTTTTGATGTGCTGTTCCAGTTGGCTTGCCAGTATTGTATTGAAGATTTTTGTGTCTGTGTTCAGATTTCTTAAAGGAAATGTTTAACTTGAAGTTTCTGAGATTAAATAACCTTTTGTTTCTACGATGAATAAAACCTAGAGTGATAGTAAATTGTTTTGAGAATTATGAGTCTGAGATAATCTAGTTTTATGTTAATGTAACTACTCACCAGGAGAAAGAACTTCACTATTATTTTTGAAGCAGAACTTAAAAGAGTCTATCTAGTTATTATTTTTCAAAATCTTTCCTTGCCAGAATTGTATAGGATGAATGAGGCAAATTAATATTTAGGATTATATCTGCATTTCTTTGTAGCTGGAATAAGCTCTGATTATAGCCTTGAAGAGATAGATGAAAAGGAAGAACTGAGTGAAGTGCCTAAAGTAGAAGCTGAAAATAGTTGTGTGAAGTCACAAGATATTCCTTTTGTATCTACTGATACAATAAATACACTGAAAAATGACCCTGACTCAGCCCTTGGCAATGATGGTGGAGAGTTCTCACAAAACTCCAAGGAAGAAAAACAAGAAAGTAGAAGCACAAATGGACAGTAAGTAGTCTCTGTGCTGGAGTGTTGGTGGTGGTTTGTTTAACTAATAGTAGTCTTCTGAAATATAGATCTGATATTTTAAACATAAATACAGTCAGCCCTTTGGTTTTGACTTTATCCCTTTTACCATTATGAAAATGTTTATTAATGAAATACTTATTTTCTGGAAATATGTTAAAGAAAATCAAATGTGATAGTTCTAATATCCATGCATCAGATAAACCATGAGAAATAGTCAATTTGTGTGATTAAAAATGGAAAGTTTGTGTTTGTGTATGTTTTGTCTGTTATCTCTGTGACCTAAATGTAATATTTAATTTTCAATTTTTACCAAGTATTCCTGGAGGATTTTCACTGACTGGCATATGAAAACAATTCTGCGTATTAGAGTGTGATGTTAAATCACGAGTATTATCTTTGCAGTTAACTTTATGAAACAGAGAACATACTTTCTACATGATTCTAGAAATGGACAGCTATAATTTATTCCACTTAGGTTTGAAATGCAACACCATGATTAAGGTGAAATCAACCAAGCAAAATAAACCATGTATGTCAGAGGTTTACTATAACTTGCATGAGATTGTCTCCTTATTAAACTTCTATTACCAAAGGGAACAAAAGATCAGTGAGGTCAATCTACATTCTGACTTACGCATTCTGACTTATACAGTTGATCTTCCCGGATACAAAACTAAAATGTTTCATTTAATTTCCTTTTTCTTTAAAAGGCAAATAACTTTTAAAAGTTATTTTTTCAAATAACTTTAAAAAAAAAAGTGTCGATTTTACCAAGCTTCTTACATCTTTCTTTTTAATGGGACCACCATATGAAAACAAATGTTTCATAGCAGCATTTCTTCTTAGTTATATTTTTCCTCTGCTGTTGAATTTCTGATGCTTGGCAGAAATAGATAATTATTTCAGTCCATCTGTCTTTGGAAATTATTGCCTGTTTTCTCATTGTATATGTGTGTGTGTGTGTGTGTGTGTGTGTGTTTCAGTAGTATCAACATATAACATACCGTGTCATATCTTCCAGAGAACCACACAGTGTAGTATATGATACAAGCAATGAAAAGAAGGTAGTTGACAGCCTAAGAAACTTGAAGTCATTGGGCCCAAACCAAGAGAATGGTGAGTTATATAAATTAATAGCCAGCACTTTGTTACGTGCCAAGGACAATACCTAACACTTTTTACATATATTAACTCGTTTAATCTCCTATAACTCACTTAATACCTACCTCATTTATGAATATTATGGGTACTAATATTTTTAGTCCCATTTTACAGATGATTGTGCCACAGAGATGTTAAATAACTCACCTGACATCTCACAACTAGTAGGATTTAAACTCAGGCAATATTGCTCCAAAGTGTGCTCTTAAGACCGTGTGTACTACTTTTGTGGTTAAAACACAGAGATTATCTAATTTAGACTTTGGATCTTAAAAATGTTTCCTCTGCATATCTATTTGTGATCTTTTTTTTTTTCTGCCTAACTTTCTTGAATGAAACTTTTATGCCTGATTTTCAAGGCCCAAATCGTCTAATGATATAATTTGTTTACCACTGTTTCCCAGTTCCCATCCCCAAATCAACACAGTGTATATTTTCTCATGATGTCATTTGTTTATTTCTATATCGTAAGGCCTATATTCATGCTGTCTTTGCCTGGAAGACAATTTTTCATCTATTTTATCCATCCAGTTTTTATCCAAATCATATCATTTAATTTTTTAAAATTGATTATTAGAAGGTTTGTGGTTCTATATTTATGATTCCTCAACTAAATCAGGCAGTCTTGGATCTGAGAAATTACATTTGATATTTTGCACTACTCATGGCACCAAGCAGAATGCTGAGATACTCATAAAATATTACTTAGTATTGAATTTAAGAAAACAATCCTATGCAAATAGAAAATTCAAGGAATGCACAAAGGTGTTTTAAGGAGATAAGAAGGAAGTGGCTTATGAATTCTCAGTCTAATCTTTTATGTTAGTATACAGAACTAGGTTAAGATATTCAGAAAACATAGGAATATAGTATTCATATTTGAATAAGACATAGATAATCCCAATGCCATATATAAATATGATTATATATCTATATATTATTTGAATACATATGCTTCTGATTCATTTTCTCCCACATTCAATACCATTGTGGGATATATTGAGAATGTCTAAAAGCAAATAATTTCTTCATTCTCTTCCTAAGTTTTTCACAGCATGTACTATGATGGCAATAGCATTTCTATTGAGAAATTATGATTTAAAAGTCGCTTCTTTCTCTTTAAAACAATAGTCAAGTTGAATCATTTTGCTAAGATTTTTGTTGTCAAATTAGGGCCAGAGTCACAAGTATATATTCATAGTATTTTGATTTGCCCATGGTTTGTTTGGCTAAGACGTTTGTCAACTCTAGTTGTTTTTTTAAAGTAAATACTGTCTATTATTCTTAAAGTAGTTTTATTCTGTTTTCCCTTTTACCTATCCTTATCTAAATCACCGTCTTGTAAGGTTGTCAATGTCAGTGTCAGTTTTTTTATTTTATTTTTTTATTTTTTATTGCATTTTAGGTTTTGGGGTACATGTGCAGAGCATGCAATACAGTTGCATAGGTACACACATGGCAGTGTGTTTTGTTTGCTTTCTCCCCTTCACCCACATTTGGCATTTCTCCCCAGGCTATCCCTCCCCACCTCCCCCTCCCACTGGCCCTCCCCTTTTCCCCCCAATAGACCCCAGTGTTTAGTACTCCCCTCTCTGTGTCCATGTGTTCTCATTTTTCATCACCCGCCTATGAGTGAGAATATGCGGTGTTTCATTTTCTGTTCTTGTGTCAGTTTGCTGAGAATGATGTTGTCCAGATTCATCCATTTCCCTACAAACGACACCTTAGAGAGGAAGAAGAAAGAATATCAGTTGTCAGTTTTGAGTAGAGGGTCGCTATAGTATAAAAGATACCTTCTCCCTCTACTGGTCATCCTTGGAAAATGATCTAGCCATTCATAAGTACTTGGTTAACACCATTGTCAGTTGTATATGAGGATAGATTCTGGGTTTCCAGGACTGCCAATCATTGGAACTAATCATGAAATATTGAGAGGAAATTCAGAGTTAGACAACGGTAAAGTAGGTATAACCCATCAAAAATATGAAAAACAGAGACTTAGCATTCTAAAACCAATAAATTAGGGTTTCAAAAGGGTTTAATTTCAAATAAATGTTTACAAAGATTAACTTTTCCTTTGGAAAATGTGTTGTGTGAACTGGGAAATACATATATTCAGTGGAAAATTAGAAATAAAGAAGGAAATGGATTTAGACTTATTTTCTGCTGCCAGGAACTGTTTCTTAAATGCTTCCATGCTCCTAACAGTGTTCAGAATAGCATTTTCATATATAAACATTGAAAAATGCTTATTAACCAAGTAAATTGAGAGCAGAGGCAGAAATATGCCTCTTCTATAGTTCCTAAGAGCATGAGTCTTTAATCTTGTAAATCAAAAGAGTTAATAATAATTGGTCATTGAGCAAAGAATTCAGCTAGGTAGATGATACATATTCTGATACTCAGTTGCATTTTTATCTGGAAAGAATAAAAATGAGTTGCATTTTAAAATTACATGTTTAATATAGGAATATTACAACACAATATGGAATATTAACTAAATAACTATGTAGTCAGGCAGAGTTTAAAAGTGTGAAGATATTTTAAAAAATTGTTTGTATACAAATTTACCTGATGTGATATTTTTCTTCATGCATATGTCTTTTTCTTTTTCTTTTTTTAAAAGATGAATTATACAGTGTAACTCTTTACATTTCAGGCAGTGTGCTTCATCTCATCCCTATAGGTAAAAATGGGTAATGATAAAACTATAGAGAAACACTTAACATACTTTCACAATTTGACCCCCAAGGCTCACATTTAACTGCGCTGTGCAAATTATTGCCATATCTGAAAAGGCCATTAGGGTTTTGAAGATAAGCACAGTGGTCGTGCAGGAGGCATGATTCTTCAGGGCATTTGAACAGAGGAGCACAGGAATAACTTAATTCAGTACTAGGCAATGTGGTGCAGATGCCAAAGCCCGTGTTTCCTTCTGCATGCCTCCTGCCAGTGCTTTGCCATCATGTTGTTGACTGGAAGCTGTTGTTCTGTTAACCTAGACACTGGTAAATGATTTTTGTTTTCAAGAGGTCTGAATTAGAATCAAGAGGAAAAGTAGTGCAAGGAAGAGGAAGGTTATTTTCTTTACTTTGATTTTGATTCTGACTCTAAGAATAATGATGCCTATTTCCAGCAGAGAAAAATCTAAACCAGTAAGACTGATTTCATGTCATTGAAATCACCCATGTTATAACTAAAAGCAAAGTCTTCTAACAGTCTTCAGCAAGGATACCTAATTAACAAGAGAATCAACTGAGATTCTGTTTTTAATGTAAATCTTGAAGTTAATGTTTTCTATTATAGGCCTTCATTAAAACTGACTACATTTGCTGGGATATTTTTCTTTTTAATGTTAGGTATGAAACTAAATATGCTAGGGGCTATAGAAAAGACAGTCAAAATAGAAAACGAGGAAAAAAATACAATTTTTGAATTTGTCCGTTGCTATTTTGTCATTATGAACAATGAAATATTTTTTTACTTCTAAAAAAAAGCACAGCTACCGTTTTTGGAGTATTTATTCTGGTCAATATACTAATTAGCATGCTATCTAAATGATACATATATAATACAACAAACATTTTCACCTTTTTATGTCTGAGCAAAAAGGCTCAAAGTGGTTAATTAACATGTTGTAGCCACACTAGTTCAGCCAAGGGCTCCAAACTTCACTCCGTATGAATTCAAAGTCCCTACTGTTTTCTTTGTATGTTACTACCTGCCTTTATAAACTCAGTGAGTTGAAAATTATCTGTAGAATTTAAACTATTTCATGTTGGATAAAGTAGGCATTAAAAACTTGAAGTTTTCTACTTTTTTCATATATTTAACTTGATCTTTTTTTTCTCTCAGTAGTTCAAAATGAAATAATTGTCTTTCCAAAGAACACAGAAGACAATATGAAAAATGAAGTGAAGAAAACAGAAATCAACGTAGGAGGTGTTGCCAAAAATAACGACATCGATATGGAAGTTGAGAGACCATCAAACTCTCAGGCACATGAAACTGATACTTCTATAAGTTACAAGGAAAACCGTCTAGCAGCTTCATTAGTACCAGATCAAAAACTGAATCAACCCAGTGCAGAAAAGACAAAAATGCAAGATGTAGCAATTCAAACAACCCCTTCTTGTAACAGTTTTGATTGGAAACACCAAGATCATAATTTGTCTGACTTCAAAGTTGAAGAAAGTGTGCAAACTTCAAATAACGTATCAACTCAACACTCATTCTTAAGCTCACAAGATTCTGTAGATCACTCAAAGGAATTCAGGAGCCAAGGCACCCTAACTATACATTCAGAAGATCTGTTTACCACAAAAGATCCAATTTGTGCACATAGTAATGATGATCTTTTGCCTTCTATTGATAGGATTGATAAAAATTCAACTGCTTCTTACCTAAAGAATTATCCACTTTATAGACAGGACTACAATCCCAAGCCAAAACCTTCAAATGAAATTACACGAGAGTATATACCCAAAATTGGAATGACTACTTATAAAGTAGTGCCTCCCAAATCCTTGGAAATACTGAAAGACTGGCAATCAGAGACCATAGGGTATAAAGATGATCAGGACATACATACTTTAGGGAAAAAGCACACTCATGAGAATGTGAAAGAAACTGCCATCCAAACAGAAGATTCTGCTATTTCTGAAGGCCCGAAAGGGCCACTGCCAGACCTTAAACCAAAGCCAAACCTGAGAACAGAGCATCAGGTACACGGTTCTGTGAGCTCACCTGTTAGTGCCATGGTTAGTCCTCTGAAACCTTCTCCCAAAATGACAAGAGACACTGGCACTGCTCCTTTCGCACCAAATTTGGAAGACATAAACAATATTTTGGAATCAAAATTTAAATCTCGAGCTTCAAATCCCCAGGCCAAACCCAGTTCCTTTTTCTTGCAGATGCAGAAGAGAGTATTGGGTCACTATGTGACCTCTGCAGCTGCCAAGAGCGTCCATGCTGCCCCTAATCCTGCTCCAAGAGAACTGACAAATAAAGAGGCAGAAAAGAATACGCTGCCTTCTCCAGAGCAAACTGTTTCTCCATTAAGTAAAACGGCTCACTCTGTTCCACAGCCCCTTGTTGAAAAAACTGATGATGATGTCATCGGTCAGAAGCCTGATGAAGCCTCTCCTCCTCCCATAGCTCCGAAACCTGTGACAATTCCTGCTAGTCAGGTATCCGCACAAAATCTGAAGACTCTGAAAACTTTTGGTGCCCCACGACCATACTCAAGTTCTGGTCCTTCACCATTTGCTCTCGCTGTAGTGAAAAGGTCACAGTCTTTCAGTAAAGAACGTACTGAGTCATCTAGTGCTGGTGCATTGGTTCAACCTCCAGCCAACACAGAGGAAGGGAAGACTCATCCTGTAAATAAATTCGTGGACATCCCACAACTTGGTGTGATGGATAAGGTAAATGTAACCTTTTAAAATATAAGTATTCAAATTTAACAACATGGTTTAATGGGAGTTAACAAGTGTGTTGATATGTTTGTGTGTTACTTAACTCCGAACTCATATTAATCTGAAATTAAGCTATTGTAGTGAAGAGAGTGGCAATACATAAAATCTGATATTCACTCACAGTTATAATTTATGTGACTTGTTGAGATACTACTCTAAGGTCATCATTATATAATAGTGTCATTAGCAAATGATTTAAAGTTTCTTTGCTCATCCATTGCTATGATATACTTACTAGTTCTATTTTTGTGTGTTATCTTAATTTGTTTTTAACTTGTCTAAGTCCTCTGGTTTATTCTCCAGTTTTACATTACTATATAATAGCAAGAGAAATAGTCTTAATGAAATGGAAGGATAACAGTATCAGAGACTAGATAAAATAACTAAGCATCTCTCAGCTATGTAGTTTCCATCATATACACTCAACACCAGCTTTCATCTGTTGTACATTTTCACATATAAATAAATTGAAAGCAGACTCTTAGTATGCAGTTTTCTTAATTCTCCATTTTGTTAATTCACTATTAACTTTGAACTCTAATATGTATGTTGACCAAAATGTTATCTAGCCACTATCTAGCCTTAAATATTTACAAAAAGGAATGTTGTTGACTTAGTGTTTGGTCAACTAAATGTTGTATTTTGCTAGCTTCAGATAATAGAGTCAAAGGAGAAGATGCAATTCACAGCATGATTTATGATAATCTTCATGCAATTTTAAATAAATACTGTGTGTACTCTTACTCTGATAGTGTTTAAAGAGTATGTTCATATTTGTGTGACAGTTCCAGAAGTATTGAATATTACTTTTCAAACATTCCTAAAGGAAAAGAATGTTAACCATATTGCCAAGTAAATATTTTTCCATAATTGCATAACAATATTTATCTTAAGGAATATTTGTTCATGTATTTTTACATTTATGTTTATTACTGTGATATAGCATCAGGAATAGAAGTATGATATAGAGATTAATTATTTACTTGGGTACAAAGCCTGTGACTTTTCTTGGAATAGAATACCATTCCTGAACAATGAAAGTCTGGTTTAGATAATACAGCTTTTGAGTCATTGCCTGAGCCCCGTTTAGCTCATTTTTTGGTAAAGCTATGTATTTGGCAGTTTGAAAAAGACATTTAAGATTACTTGATAGCATATGCCACTTACGTCAGTTACTAAATATTCCTTCCTGAGAAGCTTAATTAAATTTTTGATTCTTCAGTTTGGAAGTTCCTAATTTTTATATATTGAGTCTCATTCCAAAAATAAAACATGGTCAGCACTTAGTCCCTGTGACTTCCAGAAACACAAAATAACTACTAAGTGAAGCATAGTAATTTGTATTCCTTTATTAGAAGATATATTAGATTCAACAAATATGACATTGTCTATTTGACTGTCTTATTCATTTAAAAATAGTAACTTCACAGTCTAGAATGTTGAAACTATGAAAATAGGTCATTTCCTAGTTTGTAGAACTTTTAAAAATCTTAATTTGGCTTTTCTAGCCAATTTTGTGTATTGGTGATGTCAGCAGTATTTAACTCAAGCACAATAAAACTACCACTGTATTTATGAAGCAAAGAGAGGTGCCACTTTTCTTCTTTGGCTTCCTGAGTTCAAGAGAAAATAATGCCCTCATCTTCAGCTTAGCTCTGGCAGCAGAGATAATTCAGTGGGTGAGGAAACAGAGCTGTGTCTCAAACACCAGTATGACAAATGGTGATT
Source organism: Callithrix jacchus (assembly GCF_049354715.1). Taxonomy (NCBI): domain Eukaryota; kingdom Metazoa; phylum Chordata; class Mammalia; order Primates; family Cebidae; genus Callithrix; species Callithrix jacchus. The sequence continues at coordinate 64,938,340 of NC_133507.1, forward strand.
GTTAAAGAGCTATTGACGATGAAAATGTTTAGCAAAAAAAATGGCCCATTCTTTTATTGGCATTCATATAAATATTTCACACTTATTTTTGTAGGAAAATAACTCTGCACATAATGAACAGAATTCTCAAATAACAACTCCAACTGATCGCTCATCATTCACTCTTATGAGACAAAGTTCTTTACCATTGCAAAGCTCTGACCCAGAACAGATGAGACAGAGTTTGCTGACTGCAATCTGTTCAGGAGAGGCTGCTGCCAAATTGAAAAGGGTAAGTCTTCTTTATCACATGGGTGACCGTGGGTTTATTGTCACCATTGTCAAACTAATACTTAGGGAAACAAAATTTCTAGCATGTAAATCTCAATAGGGTTCCAGAAGTTAACTTTTATGTTAGAGGCCACTTTTGAAGTATAAGGTGAAAGAGTTCCAGAGTCTTACACATACTTCAAAAATACATCAGGTCTGTTTTCCACAACATGGGCCAGGTGCAGAACATGAGTTTTATTCATTCTTACATAAGTATATAGAGAATGCCCTGGACTCTTATTTTAAGAGATTATGTTAGTACCTCAAGAAAGATTCTTTGGAAAATACCTCACTGTTCTAAAAAAGGTAAATTAGTGATAGGACCCTACAAGTTTGCATGGCTCTTGCCATGATTAGTTACTACCATATATGAGACTTAGCGAAGAATTTATAGGTTAAACCAAAAAAAGCAGAGAAAACCTAGAGAATGTGGATGAGACATAATGCAGAAATTCAACTCTTAGTAATGCCCTGCTAAAGTTGCCTAGCTTCTCCTTACTGTGGAGAAGAAGAGCATCAAAAGAGGAAGTCTGCTTTTTCTCAAGAAAATCACCCAACAATGTCACAGGGATTCCTTTTCAGGTGAATTTCCTCCTTGGGTTTCCTTCATCAACTGAGAAGTGGATGTGCTGAAGCTTTGAACAGGGCATCAGCACTTAGACTCCTCAGAGGGAGTCCTCTCCCTAAACCTCTGTTCTCTTCTAGCCTTAATTGTCCTGGTTGAAAGCACCTTAGCATCTAAGACAAGGAAAGTACTTATCATTCTATTAACTCCTGAGGCATTTCATTTTGAGAATTCCTTCGATGATCATTTTAAAATCCATTTAGAGAATAGTAAGAGACTTGCTGAGCAAAACACTGAACTCAACAGAAATTAAATCTGCAAAGGAATAGGAATGCTGCTAAGATAGAAAAAAAAGTTGGGAAAGGTTTCCTGGGTCTTTCAACCATATCGACATTGGCCAAACTTGACTGCTTAAGCCAACTTCCTCAGTGTGTTTGTGAGGAGCTATGAGTGACAGCCATTCCCTCCCAGAGGATTTGGCACTCCTGTCTGGGCAAACATGGAGACAGGCAAAATATTGGGTGCTGTCAGGAGGCGGGGAAACAGGAAGGAGTAATTCAGGAGGTTAGGTTTGAATTTTGTAAATTATTTGTGGAGTCTGATTTTAGGTGCCAAGCAGCATAGCAATTTGGTATAGCTTTGAATATTGAAATTGGTTTTTCATAGGTCATGACAAATTTATATTTTTAGAGGAGCATATAGGCCCATGCTAATAAATTATGTATCCTCACTTATAAAAATTTTTCTTTCTGATTTTGTAAATTAAGGATGAGTTTCAAACCAAGCACTACTGGTTTCTCAATTCAATAAATTTGGCAAGCATTTTTAAAGCACACAAGTAACAAGTATTGTACTAGATACTGAGAGCACAAAAATGAATAAAATGAAGCCTCTGTCTTCTGTGCATTCACAGCCTGATCCTGAGATAACAGTGGCATATCAGGCCCATGGGAGAACCAAGTTACTACACAGAAACTGCTTGCAGTGCCTTTATACTAGGTCCGTGAAGATATTCATCAGTTTCAATGAACTAATTGCAGAAAACTGCATTAAGTTGGAAATGCATTTCAGGCCAACAGGATTATACAGGCCAGCAGTTATATACATAGGATGTTATGGGCCTTGACTTGACAGTCCTTTCACACAGAAAACTCTCATTTCTTCCATAAGAATCAGGCACTAAATGATGATTCTATAATTGTTTCCTGTTGAAAACTAGTTACTTTAGGTTCTATTGAATCTAAAATTTTCTCTCTTTCAGTGGAAGCTTATTGATAACTCTGAGTATATACAGTGCCATATTCTATTTTTTAAAATAAAAATCCCATCTATAATCCATCTCATCTCACTAAAAATGGATGTAGTATCTTATAAAGTTCACAATATGCAAACTTCATGACTAGCATTTTTCACTTCTAGTTACATACCCTAAAAATTTTCTTATTGGGTACCAGGACTCTCACACATAAGAATGTTCATGGAATATTGTTTATAAAAACTCCAAAGAACTATAACCCTAATATCCAATTAGTAGAATAAATGGCAGCATATTCAAATAATGGACTGTCATATAGCCATCAAGTGGACAAAATGTAGTAAAATGCAGCAGTGTGCACAAAAAATACACAAAAATATATATGAGTAAAGTTTGACAGCATACAAAACTGATTTATATTATTTAGTGATGCATGTGTAAATGGCAGTTATTTTTAAAAAGCAAGAAAATAGTTACAAAACTTATGATAGTGCCTACCTCCAGAGGAGAAGAAAAGAGGTTGGTGAGGGCTTATTGAGGTAAGCTATGCACACAACTTAAGAAGGAATCAGAAAGCTAAGTAACCAGATAAATGTTATTTATTTTAATGCAATAAAAATATCCAAAATAATGCAAAAATCTATGATGAAGAAAATACCAAAATTTTAAAAGAAGATTAACAGGGAACTTGAAGGTATTCTTTCTCGACATGAGTGGTGCATTGTATGCAGGTTTGTTTTTCACTGGGTTGCATATTTACATTTAGCAAATTTTTCTATACATATATTCTATATCAAAAAATTGCAAGAGGAAGTAAAAAGGGGCACAGGCTGGCTCTAAATTTTTTGTGCTGTTTGCTTAAGTCCTGTGTTTCTGTTCTGTATTGAAGATTTCTTCTAGTTTCTTTTAAATTCTGACATTTCTTTTATAAGAACAGCAATTATATTGCCAAATAAAATTTCCAGTGATTTTGATAGTAGGTTTAGATTGTTCATCAGAAAGTTGGCTCTGTGTTTGTCTATATTTTGGCCTCAAAATGTTCAATTTAACTTCAGGTACCCACTTGTCTTATGGCTCTGCTTATACCCAAGCAATTAACCTTCATTATAATGGTTGGTTTACATTAGAATAATTATCTAGTTGATTGCTCTAGTGTAAATGTAGTCATAAATGTGCCATTTTTTTTCATGTTTCAGAAGGGAGTTTTTTTTGTATCTTACCCCTACTCAACCACCTATAGTCACAGAGATTAGTCTTTCTTTTCTTCATGTAAAGCATTAATAAATTGAGCTCAGTATGTTATGAATTGTGTGATGTTAAGGTTTATATATGAGTCAGCAAATTATTTACAGAAAATAAGACAGATTAATTCATTACCCTTGGCCTGTGTTGACATAAGAACAGTGTTGGCTTTCAGTACTTGATGGTCTCTGATTTACTAAAATTCAAGTTATTACCCTGTTACAAGTAGAATATAGGTTTGAAAAAGTAAGCTTTGAAAATAAATCAATGAAATGATATTTTGATATTTAGCACTATGTATTAACTGTTTTTCAAATGTAAGATTTGTGTTTGATTCAACAGAAAGTGGAGGGAAGGAAAAAACTGAGAATAAGTCACACAGAATCTTGCTGGCTTGTTTTGTTTATTTAATTGTTCTTTTAAATTCATATTTCCTTGGTTTAAATGTGAAGAACCAAAGAATTTCAGGTTGACAGCTTCTGCATTTTTAAAGTAAATGTAAATTATAGAAACTTTCATAGTTACATTCCTTATGGAAAAAAGAAAGTTATGTGAAATTCCTAAAAATTCTTTAAACTTCAAGAGTAGACAATCAACTAGTAGATATTCACAGCAGTAAATTCTTAAATGTTAAGTTATCTGTATCATAAGTGTAATATGTTCCTCATTCAAAAATATTCAAGTGATACCTTTTTTTCTTGATGAAAGTTTGTAAAAAGTTACCATATTCCATTTAAAAAATATGAGCCCTATACTGTGCCAGGCACTAAAATAAACATTGATATAAAATAGGTATAAACTGGCATTAAAATCAGTAAGGTATCTGCCCTCAGAATTTATAAACTAGCATTCTAATGATGTCTTCTTGTGTTTAACAGTTTAATAAACAAGGGTTTAAATGATAAAGATGTCATTTTTCTACAAAAATAACCATCTTGATAGATTGCTCTGTGAGCTTCTAGACCACTATTGTGGTATATAAACATATTTAATTTACAAAATGGAATCCTCTGCAAATCCATTCATAAACAAATATCTCTTTGAAGTGTTTTTACATTGTTACATATATATCTATATTATTCTTTTTAAGATTACATAGTATTTGAGTTTATGAATGTAACATAGCTTATTTGTTCCTTATTGGTGGACATTTAACTGGGTTCTATATATGGTGCTACAATGAGCATGTTTTACTTGGAGACATTTAGAGCCATCAGTATGTTTTCTAAATGCCTAAAATAAATTTTCTCCTTTACAAATAATTATGAGGACTGTCATTTTGCCAAGAATTACAAAAATAATTCTCCTGTACACAGAAACATTTGAGACCAAAGTTCCACAATGAAAGTCATTACCTCTGCAGCCAACTAAACCAAGTGAGTTCCTTTCCTCATGGGGCTCTGTGTGCAGTGGCTGCAAACAGCAACTTCCCTGATAGTGTATGTGGCCTGTTTCTTGTATGGTTTGCTCTAAGGGACTTTGGTGACAGGGCTTCCAGATGATGTTCATGTCTCTGACTTTGCACTACCCCAGTGTAGGCTCCAAACAGGCATACGAGGAGCCTTTGGAAAGCCCCAGGACACTGTGGCCAGGGTTCACATTGGCCAAGTTATCATGTCCATCTGCACTAAGCTGCAGAACAAGGAGCATGTGATGGAGGCCCTGAGCAGGGCCAAGTTCAAGTTCCCTGGCAGCCAGAAGATTCACATCTCAAAGAAGAGGGGCTTCACCAAGTTCAATGCTGACAAATTTGAAGACATGGTGGCTGAGAAGCGGCTCATCCCAAATGGCTGTGGGGTCAAGTACATCCCCAATTGTGGCCCTTTGCACAAGTGGTGGACCCTGCACTCATGAAGGCTTCCACTCTACTGCCCCCTCCTAATACTCAACAATAAATTCTACTTCCTATCAAAAACAAAAAAAGTCATTATCTGTCATTTGTTGGCTATACGTGGAAAGAAATCCCGCAGGGATACTAAACAGACTGCAGATGAGTTTTCCATTCTGCTGGTGGCAACTCTTCTTCTTCCCATTTTCTTTCAGATGTGTAATGTCAACCACTCTACTCCATCCTGGGTTCATCAGAGTCTAGAAAATACATTAGTTTAGATGACCAATCTTTATTTAATAAAAGGCAAGAAAGGAAGCACAAGGAAACCAAATCCAAATTATATTTGCCAATTTTATTTTCCTTTTAACTAATTGACTCTGTTGATAGGAGAATCTGTGGCCATTTGTACTCTAGTTGTCTTCTTGTGAGATGATAGTGTTTGGTTATGAATCTAAATTAGTCAAATTATAATCTAAACTGTCTTAAAATATCTTCATTATATTGCAAGTTTTATATTTCAAAATATAGATATTTACTATTCAGAATCCAAATGACTTTACATTTTTCTAAAGCTGGAATTTCACACTATGTAGAAAATTCTTAAGTGTTTTTATTCACTTAAAGTGTGTGACTAGAAGACTTTGCCATAGAATTTTGAAACTTAGGAGTTTACTTAACTGGGGGAAAAAACTCCTTTTTTAGTCTGCAGTCATTTGACTTAATAGTCACAGGTTTGAGTTTTTAAATCCTTCATATGAAAACGTTTTTAAAACCAAGGGCTAGTTTTTTTGTTTTGAATAAATAGGGGGTCATTGGGAGGGGAATTTCACATTCATTTATACCACCAGTACAAAACATGTAAAATTCATTGTTTTGTGGAATTCACTTTATTTTTCTACATTCTCGGGGCAGTTTTGGGGAACCAGAATTACAGAATTAATCTGACTAAAAATGCTCTTTAACAGCTTGGCTTCCAGTCTGTTTGTGCTCTTGTCCTTCATGTTGATTTGGTAATTTTGTAAAGATTAAGATGTGTTAATGGATTATTTAACTTATTTGTTGTGAAAATAACAACTCTCTTTTTAATTTTATGGTAAAATGAACATTTATTCCTTATGTATAATTTATTGAATAATAAATACTTAGCATTTACAATTAAGCAGATGTTAAAATGTGGAAACTGTTGAAAATGGAAAATTAGACAGCTGTCCCATTTTAAATTGATGGGTGCAAAGTCTGTTTCTTTCTCTTAGGTTACTATTCCATCAAATACAATATCTGTGAATGGAAGGTCAAGACTCAGCCATTATTCCATGTCCACTGATGCCCAGGACGGCCGTTAAATGTTACCCTGGCACACTGCACTGCACTTCACTTCCACTTCAGACCAACTTCATACTAACGGAACATTTTGGCAAATGTATATTGAGATGTACACTAATATATTATCTGTTAAAATATGAGAATTTATGCTGTGGCTTTTAATGCCAGAAGAAAAGTTACTAAAATTTATAATTTTTTTTTATCTTTTTTTGCCTTAAGAATTGAATATGCTGCTTTAGAACTTTAAAATGAGGTGTAAATGATTTTCATTTTTTACAAATGAAAAATAATCACTTTGTATTGATTTCATTTACCAACACATTCTCTTCAATGGTGACTTAGACAAAAGTATTAGATTCATAGACTTACATTTGTGTGACATATAACGAGGGCAAACATAGATCTGACATTTGCTGCCTCAGTGTTACAATTGGAAATATTTATAAGTTATATGAAAGCCTGTTTTGTGCTGAAAGAATGATTTAGAAAACTAGTGATATCAAATAAGTATATTCAGTTCAGTGATTATTTTCAATGATGAATCACTTAGTGTGAAAGACTTGCCTTGTGTATTCTTTATGTAATTACAAATCACTGTCAAATTTATGGGAAGCTCATAGTATTTTAATATTTTATTAACATGGAACTCTGTTTTTTTTTAATCTTTAGAACTTAAATTCTGCAAGAATTTTAAATATTTTCTGTATATAATTATGACATTGTCACATAGAAATTACACATTTTATGTGCCAGAAGCCTTAAAAATCTTTCTGTGAAAATGTTGATATATTGTGACAGTTATTTCACATTTGATATGTAGAGAGGAATTGGGGTTAGTTCATGTCCATATAAAAAACTTTAAAGACTATTTAGAAGTTCCAGAAATTCTGGTTTTAATTCAGGTAAAATGATAAAATAGTCATTATATAGTTCAGATGCTAATATCCTAAATAATAATATATATTTACATTGAAGCTAAAACTGTTCAGCAAAACAATGCCTAATTTGTTGGCTTACACCTCTTCTGGAGTCTAGAGCCTGTTGGTGTTCTGTCTCTACTTTAAAAATTTAATTGCTCACTTATTCTAAAAGCTTTGTTCATACAAGATGATATTAAATTTGTTTTCACTTTACTGGAATATCTGCCTCTTTGGGATTTTTTTTCTATTTAATAAAAGCAAGTTGTATATTTTGGATGCTTTTAAATATATATAGTTTGTGTCAACCAGCATATTGATTTCCCTTACCTGATGCATATGTTTCTATTAGCCAGTGAACAGACAAGTAATTGTCAGATGTACCATTTATCAGGGATCCCTAGTGTACATTTGAGCCCTGGCATTCTGACTCCAAAATGGATGGTCTAAGCATGTGAAATGCTTAGCATAGTTCCCGATACATGGCATGGCCATCTTAAATGCTAAACGTTGCTGCTGTTTTCCTTGAATTAGTTGGAGCAACTCTCATATATAGATACTTAAGTTATGTTGTTATAAGCTAGTAGAGAAAGGAATAAATTTTTAAAAAATTGTGCTGGTATAATTATCTACTTGTAAAAATATAAATTTGGATCCCTAATTTAAACCGTAATATATTTGAGTTGGATTGAAGACTTAGCTAAAACATGAGCCACAGGTAAGATGTTTTCAATTTGTTAATATATAAGAAAGGCTTAATTTATGAAAATATAAACATTTCTACAACTTATGAAAAGTCTACCCAGTGGAAATATCAGCACACTATTCTTACAAGAGGAAATTCAAAAGGCCAACATACATGGAAAAAGAAATACTCTTCACTAAAAATCAGGGAAATACGAGTTAAAAACATGGAAAGGGGGCCAGGCGTGGTTGCTCATGCCTGTAATCCAGCACTTTGGGGGCCAAAGTGGGCAGATTACGAGGTCAAGCGATCAAGACTATCCTGGCCAACATGGTGAAACCCCATCTCTACTAGAAATACAAAAAATTAGCCGGGCCTGGTAATGTGCATATGTAGTCCCAGCTACTTGGGAGGCTAAGGCGGGAGAATCTCTTGCACCTGGGACATGGAGATTGCAGTGAGCCAAGATCACACCACTGCACTCCAGCCTGGTGACAGAGTGAGACTCCATCTCAAAATAAAAACCAAAAAAAACATGAGAAGGTACCACATCAAATTAGCAAAAACATAAGTTTCAAAATAGCAAGTGTTGTCAAGAACATCAAATAGTGGGAACTCTAACTGTAGGTAGGAAAATACACTGGCATAACTACCAGTTCTGTGACAGCTAGTAAAATTAAACATTCCTTACCATGTTACCTTAAAGAAGTATTTATGTACACGCATAAGGAAACGTCTACAAAAATATTCATGGCAGGCTTGTGTAAAACAGCAGAAAGGGGTCCTAACCTGTGCTCAACTTTGGTAATGCATATATTCATAGGATAGACTTCCACACAACAGTCAGAATCAGCAAGCTAGAGCTATGTGTGTCCGCATAAATACATCTCAAAAACAAGTGACAAGAGTGAGTGGTGGAATAAGATGTGTTTTATGAAACCATTTATATAAAGTATAAATATACAAGATACTATAAATTATGGCTGTATGTGTAAAAAAATTGTGGGTGGTTATCTGTGGTAAATAAGAAAGGTTGAATTGAGATTTATATTATACGAGGCATCAATTGTGTTTGTAATATTTTATTTTATAAACTGAAAATAAGTGCTTATTATACTCTAGATTCTAGTTTACTTGTAGTTTATAAAATGTTTTAAAGGTCACATAGGATTTATGAGGCTATGTATATAAACCATTAATACATGTATGTTCTGAAAAGTCGCCTTATCTACTACCATTTTAGGAGAATGTGTGCTACCCTTTCAATGGGAAAGGAAATTTGTGACAAGTAGGTTCCACCCGTCATATCCTGAAATAAAACAAGCAAGATACAGGAATGGTCTAGAACCAACTTTTGACTTTCATGTATAATTTTTAGCATCTAGGCATTTTGCTTTTTCTTCTTTCCCCCAATCAAGTTATTTATTTATATAATATTAAAATTATATTTCAGATTATATATATATATGAATATAAAGTCCATTATTTTTGTCCTCAGCATCCCACTCTCCTCTCCAAAGATAGCTGTTAATATTTTGATACGAAGTCTTAAATAGATGTATTTATATGAAGTACATGTGTGCAGGTTGCTTGGAGGCTTTTATGTTTGTGTGTGTTAACATGAAAAAGTCACACTCCAATACTATCTAACCACTTTCCCTTGATACCAGCAGTGTTCTGGGAGAGCCTTTCTTTTTGCACATGCAAATCTATCATTTTTCCAGTAGCCATTCTATTGTTTTTTGCTGTGGTACATAATGTTGACTGGAGTGGAGGGATTGTGGTTCAGATGACAAGTCTGCCACTTATGAGTCCTGGGATTTTGGGCAAATTACTTTCTCTGTGCTTCATTTTCTCCTGAAAATGAATTAACATGAACAAATATGAACACTTATTTTAAAAATGGCAGGCACTTCATCTCCTAAAGTTACCTGATGTCAATACTATTAGTGAACAGGTATTATCTGCCTAATATAATCCCTAGTCTTTGAGGAGTGACCCTTCTTCTGATTCACCTCTTCATGTACTGCCAGATCTGGCCTTGGCTGCTAGGCATCGGCAATAGCATGCGCACTCTGTCACCTTATCCACGTCCTTAAAGTAAGACCAATCTTTGTCCTGAGACTTAGTTACTTATACATACTTAAAACCAAAAGTGTCCCAATTGATACAATTATTTGTCTAATGCCAGTTTACTTTTGACCCACTACCAGTAGAGAAAATAAGTTTTAAAAAGCTAAGAATCAAACTCATCATTTTTACAATCTACTGATTTTGGTAACTGACTTGAAAGAAAAGAACTTGCAATTAAAGGTCATAACAAAGATTTCCAGGGTCAAAGTGATTTCTGAGATTTTAGATGGAAAGCTCCTATTTATTTGATATTCTAGAGTTTACAAGATTTTTATTTGATCCACATGTTTTCAAAGTGTTCAAAGATTTCTGCTTTACAAAGGTCACACAAACAGAGGAGTCTCAGAGTCCCACATCCAATTTCTAGTCTGCTCTTCCCCATAACTAATGTAGAAATGATGGTGAAGAAAAGTGCTAGATTTCAAGGGATATCAGAATAGGAAGTTATTTGTTCTGAATCTTCAGTTTTCTTTTTCTCTTAAATGTTACCACATTCCTGCAAATTTCCATCCTTACTATGTTAGGCTCTTCATATAGATACATTATGTTTACAACAAGAAAAAAAATGCCACCATGTGCTCGGAACTTTTTTGACAGGTATTTTGGGAAGAGTTGTGGAACATTCCGGTAATTTGTAGAGATCTCTTGGCATCTCCACAAACTGGAAAAAATCATTTGGAAGCCTTGCTAATTACTTTTCTTGGAGAAGCAAAAATGCTACAGTTGCAAACAAATGAATAGTTTTCAAAAGAAGCAACTTTTTTGCTCCACAGTTTATTCTTAGTTTCCAGCCCACCCTTTGCGATAGTGCGTAGCAGGGTTGGCCTCAATTCTGCATCCATACCTTTAGCTCTGTGACTTTGCAACTCCTCTCATTGAAGAGGCATAGCCAGCCCACTTTCCCACCCATAGAAGCAGGTTTTGAAAGTAAGACAAGTGAAAATGACACTGTACCAGTTCTGAGACCAGCCCTCTAAGGTTCGCATGTTTGTTTGCTTTCACCATATTGAAACGTTGCTGTGAGAAAGACATCTCTCAGACAGCTGAACGGTCCCAAGAAAAGGAGGAGAGACGCAGGGAGCAGAGCTCCCAACTGAGGCCAGCCTAGATCATACAAGAGCCAGGCCCTAAGCTTACTCTGATGTGTAAGTAATAAATGTTTGCCCCAGCAATACCAACAAAGTTTGTGGTTGGCTGGTATAGAGCATTAATGTGGCAATAGGTGCAATACACCCTGTTAAACCATACACATATATGACTCTAACCCCAGTAATAAATTCATTCAATCTGTTCAGGTCTACACACACTGTTTTCTCCAGAATCCCACAGATTACCTACTAAATCCAATACAAACACACGTCAGACTTTCTGTGTGGCTCCCAACCAATTAAAAGCAATTCTAAATAATATTTTTTCTTAGTTACGGTGCAGAAGTATATTCCCTCTCTTTCACTATGGTTTTCTCTCATTTTGTCTTCATATCTGGAAGCATGAGCGCCCAGCTGTCAAAGTCATCTAGCCCCCCTCAGAAGGTCACTTAATTTGTTCATTTCATAAGATTGCAAGATAAAATACAGAATGCCCAGTTAAATCTGAATTTCAGATAAACTACAAATTACTTTTTTAGTATAAGTATGTCTCATACAAAATTTGGGATATAATTATATTTTTATATTGTTTATCTGAAGTTCAAGTTAATTAGGGATCCTGTATTTTTCTTAGCTAAATCTGGCAACCGTACTATTTCATTGAAAACCCAAACATGTACAAAAAAGGAAGAAGCAGAATCTACCATATGAGTAATAGAAGAGAGCAGGCCCAAGACCCCCTAAGTCAAGAAACCAAGAGGCGTCATTATGAAAAAGAGTAGCTAAACCTGTGTGCTCCTTGGTGTTCTCTATCAGAGACGCCCTCATGCTATGAATGGGGAAGGTTCACTGAAGAGTTCATAGTGAAGAAGCTTTTTGAATAATTTCTGTTCGTGGGTTTTGGATACCTCCAAGCCATCAGAAAATATATATTTAGGAAATTCTGGTAATGTCATAATCACCCTCCACGTTGTTATTATGACAGTTAAAACAATTGTTACATCTAGGTGGTAGGTATGTGGGTTATAATTGTACATGATTTTTAACTTTTCTGCATGTTTGAAATTATAATAAAGTCAGTAAATATTGACTCACTCCCATTACAGTGATCAACTGCACTCTATACATGTGAGTAAAGACATGTAATTTGTGGCCATTTGTTCTCCCTCCACCCATTAAGAATGTTGGTCGAGTCAGGGTAGATGATGCGAGGCAAGTAGGAATTTGGCCAAAGCATCTCACTATTAGCAATGTTAATTAAGGGTGTTATGGTTTCGTTTTAACTAAAACAACACCATATACTCCAAGAACTGATGGAACACAGCATTATTTTTAAGAGGGAGGGGAGAAATACAGAAAATGAAATTTAAGTACCACTTCTCCACCATTTACTCTGCTATGTAAGGTTTTTTATCACGTTTTACTCATGAAGCTCAGAGTAGCACCACCCTAGGGTGATGCTGGGGTTGAAGACATATTTGATACCATGGCCCCATTTTTTTCTGCTGTACTCTACTGCCTTATTCAGGTTGTAACTGTGTACTTGAACAATCTTAAGAAAAATTTTTTTCTTTGCAATGAGTACCTCTTTATAAATTACATTTCTAATCTTTGTAACCTTATCTCAGTTGCCTAAACCTAAGAAAAATCATAATGAAAGTGACCAGTATTTTTATGATTTTTCTCAGGTTTTCTCCAAGACTGTTTTGAAACCTGATGAATGGCTGGTAATTTGTACTACGTGTTGTGCCACATCCTCTATAAATATGGAGCACCTCTTAGAATTTTAGTAAGCAATGTACTGTAGAGAAGTATGACCTTCTCCTCGAGAAGTCTAAAATCAAAGTCAGAGAGAGGAGACAGACATAGAAATGTGGAGAAACGTAATCCAATAGTGCATGAGATGTTACAAAGAAATATTTGCCAAATGCCCTTAGAGGCTGCAAAGACTGTGAGGTAAAGGGACTGGTGCTCTGGACTTCCAAAATTGGGTGGATAGGAGTTGGTAATGTGAATATAAGAGGAAACACTGAGGGCTTGCATATGGTGAGTTTCATTAACAGTCTGCATTATTCTGGGGTGGCAAGTTTGCTCATTTATTTGATGAACATGCGTTGACCATTTTCTTTCCACCAGGCACTGTGCTGGGTCACTTTGTTTCTTTGTTAAGAAACAAAGTTAAGACAATTCTTGTCCTCCAGGAATTATAGACTAGTGATGATTCATAAAACATGGTCATAAAAGAAAAGTATGGGAAACTTAAGTTGTCCCTTTTTCCGCTAGGTCATTTGCCTTTTTTTCAGAAGTTCTTTATCTGTTGTTACTAGCTCATTATTAGTTACATGAATTGTGGATATTCTCTTCATGTTTGTAGCTTATTTTTTTCTTGTTTCTTTAAATTGTCTTTTAATGAAAAAATATAATTGAAAGCACCAATATTTTATGTTATGGTTAAGATTTTTTGTAGTATGTTTAAGGAATACTTTTCTGTCCTGAGGGAAGATGGGGGAATTCATTGGTATTTTATTCTGAAAGTTTTGAGGTTCCATTTCTTAAATTTAAAGCCTGAATTCATCTGAAGTTTTTTGTATGATTTCAGATAGCAATCCATTTTTCTTCTTGCTCCATATATGAATAGTCAAATTTTTCTTTTGGTTATAATCATGACTTTCTTCAGTGATCCGACATATTATCTCCATTTTTGAGAATTCCTAAATTAATTAATAAATCTCTTTCCTGTTCCATTGGTCAGGATGTATATACTGCACCGATATTACTGTCTTAATTACTGTAACCTTATAATAAGCCTTTATATCTAGAAGAAAAGTTGCTCCTTTTTCTTCTCCTTCAGAAATATCTTGGCTATTCTTACTCTTTGCTCTTCTCTATAAATTATAGCATAACTTTAATGTCCAGAATATATGACTGGGAATTTTATGGAAGCATAAATGTGTCTGACTAGTAAACACAATGAATAGCTCAGTGTTAGAAGTTAACTGAGGGAATACAAATCAAAACCACAGGGAGATAATGATTTGAGCCTATTGACAAAAATTCAGAAGTCAAATAATATCAATTGTTGGAGAGGATATGGCCCAATATGATCTTATCCACTGTTGGTGGGAGTATCAACTGGTACAAACACTTTGGGAAATGAGGGACTTCTATAATATCTAATATTTGCATATATCCACTTATCTCTCTAGATCTGGATCCCAGCCCTCTCCACCCTGCACTGTGTTCTTGGAAACTGATCCTAAACAGTTTCCTTGCATTCTGGCTTTTGATTTGGTTCAGCCAATGAGAGACCATGGCAAGACAATTGAGAGAAGCATAGAGAGTCAGGTCAAGGTTCTTAGTGAGATTAACTCCTCTGCCAGTTTGTTAGCTGAGTTCTAGTGAAAGCTAGAACTCCGTTGAGTAATCTTTTTAAAGCTGCAGCTGCCCTCTTGAAATTAAGTAGTAGCTCCCTCTTCATGCCTTGTTAGGGCTAGAGATGTTTAAGGGTCCTTGCCATTGCTAGTTCTAGCATATTTTGTTGTCCCATAGTAGTTCTTCTTTAAAATTTTTTCAATTACGTAATTTGATCTTGTTCCTGCCAGTACCTTTGCTAATATAACTGAAAGCTCAACAGTTTCACTAATAGGCCTATACCCAAGAGAAACCAAAGTAGGTCCATTTTCCAGGAGACATGTTAAGAACATTTGCAGTACACTTTGAATTCTTTGGTAATAGCAAACAAACAAACAGACAAAAAAAAACTCACAGAAGGCAACATACAAAATTATAACCTTTTTATAAAATTAAATTATGTCTACATATATATGCTACAAATTTTTTTAAAGGAGGCTTAAAAACACTAAATTTACAGATTGGTTACCTGTGAGAGGGAGAAAGGGAGTAGGCAAGGAACAAAAAGGTAAGTTATCAGTGGTGTTTTATTATTATGTGATATAAATTGGATGGTGGATTTGGAGATGTTTATTATATACATTGGTTGGATAAAATAAATGCATAATTAATGTATTACTGTTAAAAATGAATAGCAGGTTTAGAGAGTCTAGAATTCCTCTAAGTAATCCTATAAAGTTTTGAGCAGAAAGGTGACATAATGATAAAATTAATCTGCTAGAAGTGGCCAGAAATTCAGAAGTTAATGATTTCTTGCCAAAATCAACTCTGATTTAGATGGGGTTCTGCCTCTAGACTTGTGGCAGAGAAAGGGGGGAAAAAGCAGAGTTAAGAATCGATAACATTTTTGGTGGAAATACAGAAAACAAAATGAAATAGGACTGAAATATGAGGTCAAGAGTTGGTAATTTAGTACAGATTTTCCATCCCAGAATTATTGAAATCTGCATTTTAAATATTTTCTTTTAAGGAAATATGAAGAATATTTAGCCATTTGATGCTGTGTCCATATTGGCTACATTGATGCCAAGTGATACAGAATGCCTTCATTTCTTGGGCACTTCCCAGTTCTTACTATTTTCTAGGAATTGAATACAAGACCAAAGCTGAGACACTGCAAATAAAGGTCAGGTTTTAGCTACATCTACAAAATCAATTATATTTTTTTAAATTGCTGACAAATATTATCCAAGTTTTTTGTCTGTGGTGTGTGTGTGTGTGTGTTTGGTGAAAGGAGTACCATTAAAAGATATAAAGGGACATCCTGGCTAAAAAGATTAAAACACTTCTATTCCAAATTATGTATATATTATCTCTGCTTGAATGTCAACCATTCCTAAATTCAGAAAACACTTCTATACTAAACATTTCTCTTAAATATTTAAATGTTAATTTCTTTCCTGCATTCAATAAAAATAGCAAAACTTATTAGGGAATTCAATCCTGTGGGTTGAGTTGTTAATCCCTGTACTCTATTTATACAATTATTTTTTGAGTTTATTTCCTATTTTTATCTTGTCCTTCAACTGCAGTATAGTTCAGGGTTGCCTATTTTTAGTGCACTCAAGTACCACACCATGGAAATGCTTGTCACAGTTCACCATATAACCACAGCAGTACTGGACCGCACCTTGCCTGGCAGCAGGTGGCCAGTGCTTATGTTATCTGTCTTTCAATTTAAAGGGTGAGTCCCAAGTTTTCTATTCTACTATAATGAATATCCATGTTGTTGTGGAAGAAGAGAAAAGCAATAAAACATTTTTATTGCCCTTGTATTCTAGGAGAGACCTCAAAAACCTTGTCTAAAAGTAAGATAAGACATTTAATATGCACACCAAAGATAAAGTAAGTCCTTTTTAGCAACCTTGGGACTTCTGGCTCACTTTTTGTCCCATCCTCATTTGGAGAATCCTGTAAAATTATTTTGTTTTATTTTTTAAGAAAAATTTCAGAGAAATGAGTTTGACTTCTTGAAGATTCTTTGGCAGCTTTCTTTTCTTTTTTAAATTCTTGTCTAGATGAGCTGTCTGCAGAGCAAGCCTATATTTATTTAAATATAAATTTAAAATCTGTGCCTCATGCCTCTTTGATATCTGAGATGGAGCCAAAATAACAAGTGTGTTTAGAGATATCTGGTTAATATTTTTTCAGATTATCCAAATCAGCTCACTTGTAGAAGGCTGACAAGTGGAATTAGAAGAGAATAAATCAATATGTAATTATGACATGGTGCTGTGGCATGAGACAACGGTGTATTTGAAATTGGGGATGCAGGTTTCCTGCTTCCCAACCATCAGTCTGTCAATGCCATCTGTTGCACAATGTGAAGAACAACTGAGCTTATCCTCAACAAACACTGGCTGTTGGTCTTTTCATTTTTTTTTTCTGAAGTACTTGTTTTTATCAAGACCAAGGTCCCTGAAGCATCACAAAGATTTGTGCCTTAAGGAATGTAGCACAATTAAGATCGTTTTCTTGAAACTTTTAAGTGGTCATAAAGAAATAAGAATAAACTGGAGAAATGAATTATTCCAAGGATGCCTGCCCAACACAACGTCACTGATAAGAAATTTCACTTCATTTAAAAGGGTATGTATGATTTATCATAGAAATGATGAAGATTTCAAATCTGAGTTACCAAAATGTGGAATAGCAATGTACTGTGTGGCTTCCCTTGGTTGCAATAACAGAAGAAAATTACACATGAATGTTTAAAGAGATGTTGAATTATGTTATATTATTCATACTATACCTGCTTGTAGCACGTAACATAATTGCAGTGTAAAAGCTATTTATCCAATATTCCCCATGAGTGTAGCTCCATATCTATCTTGTTTGCCCTCCATCCCCAGTCCATAATACATCATAACAGGAGCTTTTGCCTTTACCATATCTTCATCTAAATGCTTCATCGATGTGAATCATTTAATATATCATAACAATACATATTATGATTACCCTCATCTTATAAATGAGGAAACTGAGGAATAAATTATCCAAGATTACATATCTAGTAAACAAAGCCAGAACATGAATCCAGGCATTCTGACTCTAGAGTCCTCATTCTTCTATATTGCCTGTCATATTAGGCATGCAATGCATAATTGTTGAAAGAATGCATGAATAAGACAGTACATTTAATATTTTAGCTTGATGAAATGAGAAATAGACCATTAGAGATACCAATCCTACCTCCCTAAAAATGTTATAATAGAGGTAGTCACCAGTATTTATAGCATAATAATATGACAATAGCCAAGCTTTATTCTTGATGTAATGATAGAATTCTCTCAAGTTCCGAAGATATATTTTTTTTAAATTTGGTTAGGTTTAGTTTGCTCAAAGTTATTCTCATTTCCATTTAAACATATTCTGCCATAAATAATACACAAATATATAAGCACTGAATTATTCCATAGTACTTGTAAAAGTGGCTTACAAACTTAGAAATTGCTATGAAGTGAATTCACTGATTATTTTATTTTATTTTACTTTATTTAACAGAGTCTCACTATGCTGCCCAGGCTGGAGTGCAGTGGCCCAATCTCAACTCACTACAATCTCTGCTCCTGGGTTCAAGGGATACCCATGCCTCAGCCTCCCTAGTAGCTAGGATTACAAGTGTGCGCCACCATGCCCGGCCAATTTTTGTATATTTGGTGAAAATAAGGTTTTGCCATATTGGCCAGGCTGGTCTAGAACTCCTGATCTCAAGTGATCCGCACGCCTCAGCCTCCCAAAAGTGCTGAGATTACGTGTGTGAGCCACCACACTTGGCCTAGCCACCATGCCCAGGCTTACTGATTGATTTTAAAAACATTCACCAAGTAACCACAGTATAAAGTACTATGCCTCTCATCCCCTCTTCTCCCTTGGACATTTCTTATTCTTTCCATGGAGGTGAATGTGTCTGGTTATATTCTCTAAATTTATATTTATTGTGTATTTTAAGCTTGGTTTGATTATTACCTGTTTCCATTTTAATACATTTTCCCAAGAGAACAGACAATTTCAGTATTTCAGTAATAAGAAAATTCTCATAAGAATCAAGAAATAACAAACATGAATTATGTGTACTTTTATTTGCTTTCTTTCTTTCTTTTTTTTTTTTTTTTGAGACAGAGTCTTGCTCTGTTGCCCAGGCTGGAGTGCAATGGCGCAATCTTGGCTCACTGCAACCTCTGCCTCCCAGGTTCAAGTGATTCTTCTGCCTCAACCTCCAGAATAGCTGGGATTACAGGAATGAGCTACCATGCCTGGCTAATTTTCATATTTTTAGTAGAGACGGGGTTTCCTCATGTTGGCCAGGCTGGTCTCGAACTCCGGACCTCAGGTAATCCACCCATCTCG
Organism: Callithrix jacchus; assembly: GCF_049354715.1. Classification (NCBI taxonomy): domain Eukaryota; kingdom Metazoa; phylum Chordata; class Mammalia; order Primates; family Cebidae; genus Callithrix; species Callithrix jacchus. The sequence continues at coordinate 64,957,449 of NC_133507.1, forward strand.
GCCTCCCAAAGTGCTGGGATTACAGGTGTGAGCCACTGCACCCAGCCCAAATTATGTGTACTTTAAATACAATTGCTTGTTCCAAAATTATATTTCATGAGAAAAGTTCAGTAATATTTAATTGAAAAGACTTTTTGAATTATTGTTGTTTTTGCTAGAATCAGTTTCATTCAAGAGTGTGTGGGGCTCCAGTTACACAGTGCAGAGAGGGTGCAGTCTGGACCAGGATACCAGAGATGTGAGTTATGGGCCTGGGGATGTGCAATTTACTAGGAGACCTTATCCAAGCTACTTCGCTTCTCAGAGCCTCAAGTCTCTCCTCTGTAATACTAATGTGCTTTTGAAACATCCTTATCTCTTTCAGAAAACATATAGTGTAATGAATCATCACACCAATACTGTGAATTTCATAGTGACTTTTTTAAGAAGTTATTTTTAAGGGCAGAAAAAAAATCTCCTTTCTTTAAATCTAGATTTCATTTAATTGATAGTGTTCGTCTATGAAAAATAGAATAAGCTGTGGTGAAGTGATTTGTGTAAATGATCTCATTCAGGAGGCACTGAAGGGATAGATACTTGTCATTGCCAAGTAAGTCACATTTAAATTCCCTCAAGCTTTGAGAAATAATGTGAGGGAAAGTGCAAAAATAGCACTTTCCAGTCATTCCTTTGGACTAAGTCAACTCACGGGCCTCCTGAGAATGCTGCAGCTGTGTGTTCATCTGTATGCAAAGAGAAATAATAAGAATCTATATTTGGCACAGGGTACTTTTCTATATACCAGTGTACTCATCTATCCATCCATTTTTTGTGGAGCCTTTTGGTAAGGAAAGACCCACCATGCACGCTGCCTCATGCACAGTTATAGGCACATATTGAAGATGCTTTTTTTTCCCCTGCAATACAGAAAATTGCATGAGCAAACAACCTCACTAAACCAACCAGAGTGAAACTAGAGGCAGCTGTATCTGATTGAAACTGCCGTGAGAATTGAGATTGACAGAGTTGCAGGACGAGGAGGTTAATGAGTCCATAGTCCTGCCTCTAGGCAGAACTGTCCTAAACCATTCCACGCAAATGACAGCTAAACCTCTTGGAAAAAAAAAAAAAAATCTTCACACCGTGCTTCAGTAACCTATTCCATTGTCTAAATGTCCTTATCCTCACAAAGTTCTGGAAACAATAGGAGTCCACATTCTCCTCTGTTTAATCTCCATGTTGACAGATAGAAAATATAATACATTGACAGAAACGGCCAAGATGATGAGAACCTTAGGGATGGGTCATGGAATTAGTTATCACCTTTCCAGAGACCACAGAGGAGAGATAATTAGCGAATCTGTTGTGGATTGTGGTTCTAGTTAAAGTAATACTATGAGTCGATTTGTTTTCACACATAACATTTATTATGAACTACTAAATGAAATTTTGCCTTGCACTTCATAGCAAAGACCATAGGCTTAGCAAACACTATCCTGAGCTGAAACATGAAAGAATAGGTTCTTAAATTTTAAAAGGGGCTGGGTGCAGTGGTTCATGCCTGTAATCCCAGCACTTTGGGAGGGCGGGCGGATCAGGAGGTCAGAAGATTGAGACCATCCTGGCCAACATGGTAAAACCCCATCTTTACTAAAAGTACAAAAAATATTAGTTGGGCGTGGTGGCGTGCATGTGGAGTCCCAGCTACTCAGGATGCTGAGGCAGGAGAATTACTTGAACCCAGGAGACAGAGATTGCAGTAAGCTGAGATCACACCACTGCGCTACAGCCTGGGTGATAGTGCAAGGCTCTGTCTCAAAAAAAAAAAATAAAAATAAAAAAAAGGAAGTGCAGAACTGGTCTGTAAATAGAACCATATTTCTGTATTAAGTATTTTTTGTTATAGGATTCTAATTTGTAGATATTTTCTAACATATAATGCTTCTAATAATAGATTACTACCTGCCCTTTATTTCTGGGAATTGGGAGTAATGAAGGTGTTGGCAGCATTATGTAAGAGCAAAGAATAAGAGGTTTGTAGACCAGAGTTCTAATCCCTTTTCTACCGCTTATCATCTCTATAGGTTTCAGAATACTGCTTGATGCCTGGACTTCATTGCCCTCACCTGTGAAGGGGGACTAATAGTACCTATTTTACACTGTTCTTGAAGAATTAAATGGGATAATACTGGTGAAAGCATCCAGGACTTGGCAGGCACTGGAATAAATGTGAGTTGCCCATGAATCTGATCTGTCACCATTGCCTTTCTTTTCTCTCCATTTCTCATGGGTTCTGAGAAGTAATTTAGTGCAGGACAAACTTGACTGTTCTGAGCGTGTCACTGGCCTGGGTTTCTGCTTCCATTGAGCCACTTGGCCTCTCTTCTCTGTTGCTGATCAACATGCAGACTCCTTGGGGTATTTCCCACAGGGATATCAGGGGCAAAAGCAAGGAGGCCTTCTCATCCCAACTTAAAACTGATGTTGGATTTTAACTTGAATTTTTAAAAATCTGCACATGTTACATTTTTGCTAAGTAAAAGTAGATGGAATTTAGGTTCTAAAACACTGTATCCATTTTTAGAAAGCCATAACAGAACTTCTTTGTGCACAGGATAAAGAGACTAATTCAAAGATAGACTTTTTAATTCACAAGAGTGAGCAATAAGATTGCTATTATTCGTTGTTAGCTAGAAATGCTATTATCTTCATTATTTGGAATATATTTTAAAGCTTCTTATTATCAGAGAAATATGTTCTAATACTTATAAAAGATAGATGTAGAGATACTTAAAACATCAGTCCTAATTTTATGATCCAGAAACAACCACTGATAATATTTATGTACATTTTTTCTCTTTTTCTACATATATTCTGACAAGAAGAAATGTTTTCAAGTTCAAATTCTTGCACTTACTAGTTGGTCTTTGGCAAGTTATTTAGGTTCTCTAAGCATCTGTCACTGCATCTGAAAACTGGTACCATCTTTATAGAGATTTTGTGAAGATTAATAAGAAAATGCATATAAAACAATACTGAATGTGGTACAGAATAAGCTTTCGATCATGTCAGCTACTGTTATTATGATCTTTATTATCTGGATTATATTTTCAATGGAAAAATAACAGTTCAAGTCAAAATAGCTTGCTAGTGACCGTCATTATATATGACTATTTCTCATATAACAACAAAAAAGACAGTTTACTTAATGCTTTACTATGTGACCCCAGATACTATAATATCATAATTTATTTAATCCTTATATCTATAAGAAACATTGTTATTAGTCCCATTTCATAGATGAGTAAACTGAGTCAAAGGTTAAGCCACATGCAGATTTCACAGTGAAGTGGCAAAACTAGGATGTGAATGGAATCAATTGAGTTCCAGACTCCATTTTTGTAAGTAGATATGGAAGAGTTTAATATTTAGCAGGTATATTTGTAAATATTACTGTAAATGTCAAAAATTCCAAAAAGCAAATGACTTTCAATTAATTAGAAAAGGACCAAATAGATAAGTCCAAGAAAAAAATTAGATGAGACGGCCTATCCTTTTGGAAAGAATGTTTTTTGCAATGTTCCCAATTAGCCTTTTATACCCATCCAGCAAAGTTATGGGGCTTCCCCCCATTCAGTCAATTTCTTCTGAACTCTGTGGGTAGCTAGAAGTGGTTGGGCAGCAAGCAGTGTCCTTGGAAAAAAAAAGATGTGTATTACTCTTGGAAACAGACCATGTTGCAAGAAAGTCTTTGACATAAAATAAGGCTGAGTATACACAGTTGTCTCTCATATGGCATTGGTTTGGAAACAGAAGTGAACAAGCCAAACCCTATACGTCTCTCTTTTCCTTTGAATTGGATTCCAGAATGTGTTTCTACACTTGATATTAGCCAAAAGGCTGAGAAGTGTCACTAGCAGAATGTGTTTTTTATATTACCAAGTAGTATTCATGTTTGTTCTTATTTATTCCTGCATAATATTTCATTCAAAGGATGTAACAAAGACAATTGAATGAAAACAAGATTCCTCAGTCATTCCAAACTAAGTTAAGAATTCTGTGCTCTCTGAGTTCATCAACTCTTCCCTTTTGGATATTGTGAAAAAAAAAGAGAACAAAAGTGTCTAAAAACAGAAGACGGACAGAAGATAAACCATAATCGCTGTCAACTTTTGGGGAGGAAACTACTATGTTCAGCTATTGCTAAGGCAAGTATAAATTGGTATATTCCCATTAGAAAACAATTTAGCAACACTTATGAAGTGTACTGTAAATGTTCATACCACTTGGCACAGTTCTCCCATTCCTGAGAATTTATCCTAAGGCAATAATTAAAAAGAAAAGAATATATAAATGCAAGGTCAATTCAAATGCAGTGTTAATTATAAATGAAACCCAAGAAGCAAAACAATTGTTCAACAATAGACAAGTAGATAAACATCCACAGAATGTTTTGCTCCTTCAATAATTATAAACATAAAATGGAAAATAACAGAGAAAAAGAAAAAGTTGAAAAGCAGGGCACTAAATATATAGGCATCCCTCATTTCACTGTGCTTTGCTGTATTGCATTTCACAGATATTGGATTTTATAAGAATTGAAGGTTAGTGGCAACCCTGCATCAGGTAATTTGATTAGTTCCATTTTTCCAACAGCATGAGCTCACTTCATGTCTTATGTCACACTTTTTTGTAATTCTTGCAATATTTTCAAGTTTTTCATTACTAATATATCTGTTATGATGATCTGTGATCAGTGATCTTTGATGTTACTATAGCAATGATTTTAGGACACCACAAATGTTGCCCATATAAGACAGCAAACAACTGAGAAATGTTGTGTATGTTCTGACTGTTCCACCAGCCAGCCATTCCATCTCCCTTTTCTCCTCAGGCCTCCCTATTTCCTGAGACACAACATGTTGAAACTAGGCCAGTTAATAACCCTAAAATGGCCTCTAAGCATTCAAGGGAAAGAAGGTGTTGCATGTCTCTCATTTTGAATCAAAAGCTAGGAATGATTAAGCTTAGTGAGGAAGGCATGTCAAAAGCAGAGACAGGCCAGGCACTGTGACTCATATCTGTAATCCCAGCGCTTTGGGAGGCTGAGGCAGGTGAATCAGCTGAGGTCAGCAGTTCATGACCAGCCTGGCTAACATAGTGAAACCCCCTCTCTACTGTACTCCCAGCTACTTGGGAGGCTGAGGCAGGAGAATCACTTGAACCTGGAAGGCAGAGGGCACATTGAGCTGAACTCACTCCACTGCACTCAAGCCTGGTAGCAGAGCAAGATTCCATCTAAAAAAAAAAAAAAAAAAAAATGCTGAGACACACTTATTGTACCAAACAGCCAAGTTGTGAATGCAAAGGAAGAGATCTTGAAGGAAATTAAAGAAAATGCTACTCCAGCGAACACAAAATAACAAAGCGAAGCAGCCTTATTGCTGATACGGAGACAGTTTAGTGGTCTGGCTAGAAGAGCCAACCAGCCACGACATACTGTTGAGCTAAAACCTAATCCAGAGCAACAGTTAACTCTCCCTTCAATTGTCTCAGCCTCAAGGCTGAGAGAGATGAAGCTACAGAAGAAAAGTGTGAAGCTAGCAGAGGTTAGTTCCTGTGGTTTAGTGAAAGCAGCTGTCTCTGTGTCAAGTGAAGCAGCAAGTGCTCATGTGGAAGCTGCAGGAAGCTATGCAGAAGATCTAGTTTAGATCGTCGATGAAGGTGGGGCTACACCAAATAACAGATTTTTAACATAGACAAAGCAGCCTTCTCTTGGAAGAAACTGTCATCGAGGACTTTCATAACTACAAAGAAGAAGTCAATGCCTAGCTTCAAAGTTTCAGTGAACAGGCTGACTCTTTTGCTAGGGACTAATGCAACTGGTAACCTTAAGTTGAATCTAATGCTCGTTTAGCATTCCAAAAATATGAGGGTCCTTCATAGTTATGCTATGTCTACTGTGCCTGTGCTCAAAACACCACAGCATGGATGACATCACCTCTGTCTGCAGCATGGATTACTGAATATTTTAAGCACACTTTTGACATCTATTGCTTAGAAAAAAAAGATCCATTATTGTTCATTGACAATGCACCCATGAAAATATATGAAGATATTAATGTTTAATAAATAATATTAAATAAATATCTTAATATTTAAGAAATATATTTTATAGGGCTTTATCTTACATAAAGAGTTATTCTTCCAATGGATCTGATGAAAGTGAATTAAAAACCTTCTGGAAAGGATTCACCATTCTAGATACCATTAAGAACATTTGTGATTCATGAGAGGAAGTAAAAACATCAACATTAACAAGAGTTTGAAAGAAGTTGATTCCAACCCTCATGGATGACTTTGAAGGTTCTAAGACTTGAATAGAGAAAATAACAGCAGATGTGGTCAAAATATACAAGAGAACTAGAATTAGAAGTGGAACCTGAAGATGTGACTGGATTGCTGTAATCTCATATCAAACTTGAACAGATGAGGAGTTACATCTAATGGAAGAGTAAAGAAAGTGGTTTCTTGAGATGGAAATGACAACAAAGGATTTAGATATTACACAAACTCAGTTGATAAAACATCCCAGGTTTTGAGAAGACTGACTCAAATTTTGAAAGAAGTCCTACAGTAGGTAAAATGTTATCAAATAGCATTGCATGCTACAGATAAATCTTTTTTGATAGGAAGAATCTGTTAATGTGGCAAGCTTCATTGTTATATGATTTTAACAAATGACCATAACCATCTAAACTTCCAGCAAACACCATCTTGATTAATCAACAGCCATCAACATTGAGGCAAGACCTTCCAGTAGCAAAAACATTATGACTTGCTGAAGGTTCAGATGATCAGTAGCCTTTTTTAGTAACATAGTATTTTTAAGGTGTGTACATTTTTTAGATATAATGTTATTGCACAATTGCTAGACTACAGTATAGTGTATACATAACTTTTATATATACTGGACAACTGTAAAATTGATGTGACTTGCTTAATTGCAATGTTTATTATATTGTAGTGGTCTGGAATGGAACCTGCAGTATCTCTGAGGTATAATTATACTTCATTTTTAGAATTTTATTTTATTTTTTAATTGACATTTAATAATTGTACATATCTATGGGGTACACAGTGATGTTTCAATACATAAAATATATGGTAATCGGATCACCTTTATTATCATACATATCATACATCTCAAACATTTATCATTTATTTTTGTTAGGAATATTCAATATTACTCTAGTTATTTCCAACTATATAATATACTATGGTTAACTATCATCAATTTCAAATGGTATAGAACACTGGCACTCTCAACCTGTTTTCTTACTATGATGGATAATGTAAATGTAAACCTGAAACATACACATTTTCCTTTAAGGCAAATGATGAGTTCTGTAGTTTTTGATGTGTTTGGTTAAGTATGGTTGCTGGAGGTGGGAAGAGAAAAACTGACATACTCTTCTAATGACAAAAAACCCACATACTCTTCCTCCATTTATTTAGCTCGCTTATTAATTCTTTTGCATTTCTCAAACAAAATTTAAATACATTTAGTTAAAAAATAGCTACATCAGTTTATGGAAGGTAACATTAAATAAATAGGAGCAAAGAACAGGAATATGAACTATGCAATTTTTTTTCTTTCCGAATTAGCTATCTTAGTCAGAAAAGAGATTGAGAATGAATTTCTATGGCAGGGTCTTCAATCTACAGTAAGATTTCATTTCAAACATTAAATTATGTTATATCTTTTTTTTTTTTTTAAACTACAGCAGACACTGATGTTGCTCTTTCCTGTTACTGACTGCTTTCCTGACCATCAGCATGATTTCCAGGCTCCCTTTTTAGTAGCTATTCATTTTTTTTTTCTTGACAGAGTTTGCTCTGTCACCCAGGCTGGAGTATAGTGGTGCGATCTCTGCTCACTGCAACCTCCGTCCCTGGGTTCAAGCATTTGTCATATCTCAGCTTCCTGAGTAGCTGGGACTACAGGTGCCTACCACCATACCTGGCTAATTTTTGTACTTTTAGTAGAGACAGGGTTTCACCATGTTGGTCAGGATGGTATCGAATTCCTGACCTCAAGTAATCTGCCCACCTTGGCCTCCCAAAGTTCTGGAATTACAGGCGTGAGCCACCATGCCCGACACACTTTTTTCTTTATCTGCTATCTTGATATGACCATTTAACCTTTCATTTCTATTTGTTATTAATTGTTGATTCTCTATTGTATATTTTCTTTTTCCCTGTTTTTTGTCTTTTTTAAAGGTGACCTGGCTAACTAGCTACACTCATTTTTAGTTCTGGATATAAAGGTTAACTCAATGCCAGCTCTTAAACAGCACTTTATATGGTTACATAATTTACCAGGAGAACTAAATGATCATGGTTTTGTGTCATTAAGAACATCTTCTCATTATTCCCATCTTGTAGTCAAATGCTCTGTTGTAAACAGAGAAAATGCTTTTAATTTCATTTTTTCAATGTAAATAGATGCCTTATGAAAAAATTAACTGTTCTTCCTCACTTGTTATTAAAAGTCTTGTCACCACTTTGGGAGGCCAAGGCAGGCAGATCATGCGGTCAAGAAGACCATTCTGGCCAACATGGTGAAACCCTGTCTCTACCAAAAATACAAAAATTATCTGGGCATGGTGACACATGCCTGTAATTGCAGCTACTCGGGAGGCTGAGGCAGGAAAATCTCTTGAACCAGGGAGTCAGAGGTTGTAGTGAGCTGAGATTGTGCCACTGCACTCCAGCCTGGTGACAGGGCAAGATCCCATCTCAAAAAAAAAAAAAAAAAAAAAGTTTTGTTACTTCGTTTATAGAGTTTAGTCTTATGGTTGAATGGTACTGTATATTTTAGTCATGTTGGAGTAAACTAGGTATTCATTGACTTTGCAATGATTGATTATTTCCTCATTTTTTATTTCTGGTGATTTATTTCTTGTGTTATTCATATGGAAATACTTTATTTCCCAAGTGGATCAATGCTCTAGAGTACTTTTCAGGGTAAGAAATATAAGATAATATTGAACTTTTAAATATTTTGTCATGAAGTCTCAAATATAGGCGAGGGCTCTAATTTGACTTCATTCTTTGATTTGTGTTTTTTAACATCTGAAAATACTAGCTATTAGGAAAGAAACTTGTGCCTCTTGAAATGGTAATGTAACACCATGGGAAGACTCCCGTTTTCATAGGTGACATGTTAGTGCATATCTATACTTTAACCATCATAGGTGACTGCTTGAGCAGTGTCATCAGAGAATAATGTGCAAATACATAGGCCTTCATTTAACAATACTCAGTGGGCTAGAACAGGAAGCAAAATTTTAACCTCTCTGCCTCATAGGCTCTTCTGCAAAATGGGAAACTAGCATTTCATTCAAAAATCCTCTCTAGGTATAAAGTCTCCAATAAATCTGAATGTTTTTATTTTAAGAATCATAAAATATTATATATTTTAGTAAAAGCAAGAAGGATTTTAAAGTTTATTTTCAATCTCAATTTTTACTTTGGATCGGGGGTACACATGTAGATTTGTTACAAGGATATATTGTGTTATGTTTGGGCTTCCATTGATCTTGACACATAGAGTGTGAACATAGTACCCAACAGGAAGTTTTTCAGCCCTTGCTTCCTCACTTCTCTAATTTGGAGTTCTCAGTGTCTATTGTTTATGTCCTTATGTCTATGTGTACCCAAGATTTAGCTCCCACTTATAAGTGAAAACATGCAATATTTGATTTTCTGTTTCTGTGCTAATTTGCTCCAGCTGCATTCATGTTGCTGTAGAGGATATGATTTCCTTCTTTTTTATGGCTGTGAAGTATTTCATGGTGTATATGTACCACATCCTCTTATTCAATCTAGCATCGATGAGCACCCAGGTTGATTCCATGCTGTGGTGAATTCTGTTGCACAGTTTTTGGTAGAACAATTTATTTTCCTCTGGTTACATGTGCAGTAATGGGAGTGCTGGGGTGAGTGGTAGTTCTATTTTTAAATACTTGAGAAATTTCCAAACTGCTTTCCACAGTGGCTGAACTAATTTACATTCCTACCAAGAGTGAATAAGCATTGAAAAAGGACTTTAAAAAATAAAGATATTTAAAGCAATTTGTTGCTTACAATTTAAGATTTACTGTGGTTGACAATAACTGGTCAATATTAGGGATATGTTGGATTATAGCTATAGCTACGTGTATTTACATTTTCAAATGTATGTGCATTAAAGAAAGAAATTTAAATGTGCAGGTTGTCCTATACCCTTAGAATATTAAACAAAGGCAATAAAACATGATAAAACAAAATGGAAATTAGAAGTTTTTACATATTGACTAAAACCCTGCCCTTAAAAACCTAATGCATACATTTAATATCTCTACTACCATGAAACTGAGATTAAAGGATGATGCCATGATATTATGCTGACTGTATTAGGCTGTTCTTGCATTGCTATAAAGAAATACCCAAGGCAGGGTAATTTATTAAAAAGAGAGAGAGAGAGCGGTGTAGGCTCATGGTTCTGTAGGCTGTACAAGCATGGTGGCAGCATCTGCTTAGCTTCTGGGGAGGTCTCAGGGAGCTTTGACTTATGACAGAAGTCAAGATGGGGGCAGGCACTCCACGTGCCCACAGCAGGAGCAAGAAAGACAATGCAGGAGGAGGTGCCACACATTTTTAGTCAACCAGATCTCCCAAGAACTCAGTCACTATGGCAAGGACAGCACCAAAGGGCTAGTGCTAAACCGTTAATGAGAAAGCCATTGCCTTGACCCAAACATCTCCCAGTAGGCCCCACCTCCAACACTAGGCATTACGTTTCAACATGAGATTTGGTGGGGACATATTTTCAAACTATATCACTGACTCTTTAGAAAATCCAACATTAAGAATATTAAAGTGTAACAGAAGTAAGTTTATTAGTTCCATGTTACACAGGGAATCACTTGTAGGTTTTCTTTAAAAGGAGCCATTTATGATTCCTTCATTAGTGCATTTATAATTTGATTCCATGTGCAAAATTTCCATTTCCACACAGTTTCTTGGTAACAAATTTCTTGTGTGAAGCAAAGTCTACTTGTAATCTTATGCTTTACTAAGCAAGGCTGAGTAGCCTCAAGGTCATTCAGACTAGTTTTTGGCTTCTGTGAGAAGACAGACCCAAGCTATTTAAGGAATATCTGGCTGCTGGAGAGCTTGGAGCCAAATTTGCAGTTCATCACTAGCAAGCGTATGTTTTTTAGATGTTAACCTGACTTCTGGCTCCATCTAACTTTTCCATTCTTATTTTTCCTTTACCTTGTTTAAAAATACTTCTCAACTCAAAACATTTTGAATTTTTCTGTATTAAAAAAATGTCAGTAACCTGCCTTAAATTGCTTTTGATGCATATTTGGATATAAATTTAAAAACAAGGGTGAAATAGTTTGTGTGTTTATTAGGAAGCTCAAAAGAACAGAATTAAGAAACAGACCATAGTCTAAATTATTCTTAGTACTAGAATAGAAAATGAATAACCATAAAAAAGCATGATTTCTTAACAAGAAATAACTAATTTGTTGATAAATACAAATAAACATGTCTTCAGTTAAATATCTGACTTTACTTGAAGTAATCCTAATACTATAGTATTTATTTATAAATTAAATTCCAAATGGTTTATGGATCTGTATAGATAATGACATTTTGAAAACTGTATTTCACTATATAAAATGTCAAACTGAAATGTGCTTCTCATGAAAATACCTATGATATCTACATTAATACACACTGGAAAGATAGTAATCAGTGAAACTTCTGTGATTTCCACATGAATCAGCAGTGGAACATTGCTTAATGTAACACTCAATTACATCATGTTTAATTTATGTGGAAATGTTTGGAAATGCTTAAAACGTCTGTGGTAAATCATTTCAGAGTTTTAATTAAACACTTTTCTATGATAATTTGCTCTGTAACCACTTAAATAATATTCTTACATAACTATAAGTTTATTGTGAAAGACTCTAAACCCAAATCATTACATTTTCTTCTTTGTATGATCCAAAACTTGTATCCTTCAAGGATTCATTTTCCTGTCATGTGGCAAATAATTCTAACACTCATAGAATGCTTATTTCCATCTCATAGCTAGTTATCATTTTTTAACTCACAATATTTATTTCTTGATATATAAATATTGTAGTGAGTTATAGTGTCTCCAATAATGATTAAGTCTTAAACTTCTATATTCTTTCCCCAAATAATATTACTGAATATAATGTTCTTCTCCCAGACTCAATTACTTTTATTATAAGGAGTATTTAAGAAAGGAGTTCAATTTCATAGTAGAAACTAGTTGAAATGTAATTTTTATATTTGGCATATAAAAGATTTTATGTTAAGCTGAGATCAGAAAAATACTAACTAAAAATTAATAACTTCACAGAGACAGTCTCTATAACTGTAAAATACAGGAAATGAGAGTCCCTTTAGGGTTTCAATCACTACCTGATTAAATGTTTCAATAAAATAAACCTTTTTTGTAATGTTTTATATGCAAACTTACTTAAAATATAGTATTTTTCAAGAGCTATGATTGCTTTATGTAATGTAATTTAGTTAAAATAGATGCAAATTTATATAATTCCAGTTACATATGAACTTAAAATTAGACATTTGCTGCTTTTTGTATCATTTTCCAGAAAAATGAGTCAACAACCAACTAGGAAACAGTACTAGTCAACTCTTAATTATAAATTAACAAAAACTAGTAACAACAAAGCAACACAGTCTGAGTATAGTACAGACAAAAGGAATATGGGGCGTGTAATTCGGCTGAGGCCTCACTAGAACTATATGAATCTCCTCCTCTACTTCACTTCCTTTGCCTTCGGTTTGAATCTCAGTGGGTCATGATTCTTTTTCCTGTATGATGAGGGATCTGAACCCCTTGTGGCCCTCCTGAATTAGGTTGCAGTATAATTTCATTGACATTTTCTTTCTATCCCCAAATATAGCAATAACTACACTTTCCTTCAAGGGAAACAAGAAAACACAGTAACACATTAACAACAGTAATGATCTTTTTGTTTCCCTGATTATCTAGGGCATGAAAAATCCAAACTCATCAGGTACAGCCTTAGTTTATAAATAAATGCAACATTATTGTGACTCTTGGTAAAGAATTCCCCTTCTCTTGGTGCTATGCTATCAGAGTTGAAAATCAAAAGGACACAAAGCAAACAATTAGAAAGTGTCAGTAAATGTAATTGCAAAGCCTTGTATACCATTTTCCAACCCTAGGATTCTAGGCCCATATATTTTAGCTAAGGGGGTAACAGAACTCCATGTGATAGTTACTTGTTCAGAACATAAACCATATTCTGCAGGACAGCACTTTAAATTTGCAAGCTGTTAACTCTGGATGAAGCTCATCTGAGTTTTCAATGACAAGTAATGAAGTATGAAATAATACCAACGAATCTCTTGAACATTAGGTCATTGCCTTGTTTCTTTATAAAGTTATTGCCTTGTTTCTTTATAAAGTTATTTCCTTTAAACTGAAGCAATTTTGTGTGGGATATCCTGCCCTTGCATAAGGTAGACAATCTATAGACAGAGCAAGGACAGAGAAAAATGATCAACAAAAGCAAAAAAAAAAAAAAAATCTAGAATATTTATTGTAAGAAGGAAAGATTTCTGCTCCTCACTCTTTATTCCCTAAAAGATGGCAGCAGCCCACTCTAGACAACCCGACACCAAATAGTTCCTTGGTTCTTCTAGATATAATGCTTATAAGGAGCTTATGATGGTCTGCTGCTATTAGAAAATGGAGTATTCATCAAGACCGTAGCCATGTTACCACTGGGAAGAACTCCATGTTGTTGAAACCATGAATAACCTTCATTCCTTCCATGATGAACATGTGGTTCTTGAGTCCACTAGAATTTCCTGAGAAAGAAGGGTGACCTATGTCTACTTAGTGGGTCACCTTATTCACAATAGAGGCTTTGTGGTGAATACTTAACTTCCCAAAAAATATATTCACATTCTGGGCTCACTATGAAGGATCATACCCCTTTCAGCATACCGTTTCCCCAGACTTCTTCCATGTGCTCCAAGTCCACTGTTTTCAAGTGCCTGACTGTCTACCCAGTACATTAACAGCTGACTTGGTGTAGGTTCCCGTTCTAGTTATTGTTGTTGCATAAAAAAAATTAACCCACAGCTTTGTGTTCCAAAACCATTATTTATTCTAATCATGGATTCTGTAGGTAAGGAATTGGAGTGGGAGACAGTTTGTCTTTGCTCTATGTCTGTGATCTCAGCTAGGAAGTCTTGAAGCCTGGAGATGACTCAATGATTGCGGGCTGGAAGCACCTGAAAATTTGTTCATTAACATATCTGGTACCTAAACTGGTCTGACTCAAAGACTAGGACTGGTGACTGGGCCCCTACACATTGGCAAACACACAGCATGACAACTACAGGGTAGTAGGATTTCATTCCAGGTGACCAAAGGAAATAAATGAATTACTGTTTCACCTTTCCATACTAGGATCAGGCAAATCTAAATTCCATCACTAAAATGATTAGGATCTAAAATTTCTTCAGCTTCAACAAGGCCAGATAAAAACCCCAAATTCTGCCCAATTCACAGAAGCTCTGTGCTATAACTGGCTACTGGTAACAATTTCTGTTTCAATCAGGGTCTTCGTTGCACAACAAAATAGACTCTTGCTTTACTAACCAGAAAAGAACTACATTGAAAGAATATAGGTTGGCTCAGATAGTCCATAAGAAGGCTAAAAAGTACCTCTCCCAGGACATGGACCTTAAAGAGTGGGAAGAGAAAATGTATCTAAACTTATATCTCCATAACAGCTTGATAGGACATTGTCACTAGCAGTGTCACCAGTAGGTCCTCACCATTGCTGCTGGCATGAACATCTAGCACTACTATGACTACTTGACCTAGTCAAGTTCTGTTGCCTCCAGAACAACCTTTAACTATCCCAATTCCATCATTTACTACAGAGCTAACATTCCTGCATAGAGTAGCCTGTTGGCTAAACCTGAGACATGCCTGCATCTTAATTCATGGGGTGAGAAAAGGGGCTGAATGTTCTTTCCAGTTCCCTAGAGGGAAGTGGGGTTTTGCTTCACCACATTTACACAACAGAATTCCTCCTAAGTAGAAAAGGGGCTTAGATTATATGTAGACAAAAAATAAAGCAAATACCCATTGAATATACTTAATCTGATTATTTAATAATTAAAATGATTGAATAAGTGAATTAAGAGTGAGTTAGTTCGATTGCTTTAACTTTTTTCATTTATAAAATAAGAGTTTTACCTGTGATCTCTGATTTTATTATAACTTTAAACTCTCTTTCAAAATTATTGTCAGCTGGGCATGGTGGCTCATGCCTAAAATCCCAGCATTTTGGAAGGCTGAGGTGAGAGGATCACTTGAGGCCAGGAGTTCAAGACCAACCTGGTCAACAGGGAGACTCTGTTTCTACAATAAATAAATGAATAAATTAATAAAAATTTAAAAATTAGCCAAGCATGTAGTGCATGGCTGTGGTCCTATCTACTCAAGAGGTTGATGTGGGAGGATCACTTGAGCCTGGGCAGTCAAGGCTCCAGTGAGCCATTATTGTTCCATTGCATTCCATCCTAGGCAACAGAGCAAGACTATCTTTAAAAAAAAGGGAAAAAAATTATTGTCAGTATTATTTGCAGAGGCTCATCCACATGGTGGAGCCATATGCCCAGGACTTAGCAGTACCCACTGCATAAATTTCATGAAACTCCTAATTAATCAAGTAGGCTAACGTTTTGAAGTTCCAATGGCTTGTTTTATGTGTGTATATAAAACAGGGACAATTAAAGATTATTGAACAAAGTTGGTTAAATGTAGTGGGGCTCCATCTAATTTTCCTTTGTGTGAGCAGAAACGTGAGAATTTTTTTGACATTATCTAATTTTGCTTTCTGAACTACAACACAGCTGGATTGTCTAGAGATAGCATATAAACTAGCAGACAGCAAACTCAGGAAACACCTTTCCCAAGGATGTAGGTTCTGGTACAGAAATCCTTCCATGAGAGACTAGGTTCCAAGATTCTCTATGAGGAAATTTGAGAACTTTGTTTAATTCACCTCCTCTGAGTCATTCCTTCAGCAACCTAGATCTCAACTGTGAGAATGATTCAACCTTTTTAAGCCAATACAGAATCTTTTCTCTCTCCTTCAGGAAAGATTGCAAATATTCTTGGAGGAAAAGGGGATGACACTCCAGAACTGGCTGGCTTTCCTCTTCACAGTGGATCTGTAATGGTTCCCAAGGAAAATGCCTTCAGGGAATCTCCCTGGCTTCATCTTTTGGCAGCCAATGCCAAACCAAGCTCAGATCTTCAGAGAAGATTTCACTTATGGTGGCTCTCACAGTACGTTTTATTATTGAAAAATTAGGAGTAGTAACAGTACCTAGAGCATACGGTGGTTGTGAAGACTAAGTGAGATGAGCTTAGAACAGTGTGGGGCCTACAGTAAGCACTAGAAATGCACTACATATCACTCTTATTATTTAAAATGATGCTCAAATTCCTTTGCAGAATATTCAGCACCCCTCATGATCTTGCCCCTGCTTTCTTATCTGGCTTCAACTCATCATACTCCATACCATTTTTTCCCTGGCACCAGAAGAGCTCTGTTCCACCCCTATTGAACTACTTGTAGTTATCCTGAACCTCCATTCTTTCTCTTGGCTTAGGGCTTTACACATGAAGCTCTCTGTCTAGAACATCTTATCCTACATAATTTGTCATATTAAATTCTACTCATTCTTTGGGACCTTGCTTCACAGTTAGATATTGCAAAAGCTTTTCTGTTCTCCAAACTTGGGCCTGGTCTTATGTCTTACTAGATGCCCTTTAGGACTGCCTTAATCCATTCAGGCTGCTATAAAAAAATACCATAAACTGGGTGGCTAACAAACAACAGTAATTTATTTTTCACAGCTCTGGAGGCTACGAAGTCCAAGATCAAGGCACTGGCAGATTCAGTGTCTTGTGAAAGCCCACTTTCTAGTTCATAGATGGTGTCTTGTTACCAGGGGCAAGGGTACCTCTGGAGCCCCTATTAAAAGGGCACTAACCCAATTCATGGGGGCTCTGTCCTCATGACCTAATCACTTCCCAAATACTCCACCTCCTAATACCATCCCCTTTGGGAATAGGATTTCAACATAGGAATTTCAGACCATAGTAAGTACCCTCTGTTTACCCCGCCTCTGTAAAAGTTCATTGTAAACTGCTTGATTCTTTAGCTATCTGCTTCACTTGCCCATAAGATTCCTAGAGGTAGAATTTCCTAATGGTATAGCATATCTCAGTGTGTGGAACATAGTACATATCCAATAAATAAAGAAATAATGAGAAATAGGCCACTTACGGCATGATAGAGTTATTTCAAAATAGAAACAAAGAAAAGTAGGATATATTGGTGGCAATTACAAAACATCATGTATATTTTTAGCACAAAATATTTAAGCATATTGGGAATACATAAATAAATGAGGCATTTGGGGTATAAATATCTCTCACTCAAAAAAGAAATTTGTAATTATTTTATATCACATATTTGTACAAATGAATTGTAAAAGGTAATTAATACTAAAAGAAAATTATTGCACCGGACAGGGAAAATCAAATTGGTAAATTGATTAATTATATTCCTAATTATTTCTTACATTTTTGTTTTTCAGTTAGGGCATCTGCCTTAACTTTGGAATAAAGATGTTCATTGATCCTGGTTTATTGGACTTTAATCCAGTACTACTGAATTGAAGCACACTGTGAACTACAAACATATTTTCATTCACCATGGCAGATGCTCTTTGAAACTTGCATTGTGAGGACAGAAGTTCAATTAATGTGTTTCCCACTTGTTCTGCAGACAGATAGAGGCCAAATGACAAAATGGAAATATCTTCAACTAAATGTCAAGAAAAAAACTAGTGTTCTAGAGTCGTCTTTGCCACTTAAAATAGCCTTGTGACTATAAGTGTGTCATCCAACATCCTGGAGGTTCAGAAATGGAATGGAAATATATTTTGTAATTGGCATAGCATAATGAAAGAAATAACCTCCAACACATAAATGTCTGTAGAATCCTGTGGCTTTCTCACTCCTACTTAGGTGACCACTGAACCATCTGTTTCAATTTTCTCTTTCACTTATTTAATATACATTTAGTGGTTAGCATAAACAGACACTATTTGAGAATTAAAAAATGAAATAAGTGGTTGTTATCTAGAGAAATGCAGCATTTAATGTGAAAAGCAAGCATCCAAACCTTGCATGATACGGTCAATAGAAGCCTTTCTCAAATTTTTATATGTATAGGAACCACCTGAGGAATTCCTTAAAATTGTGGTTCACTGCATCTGGAGTGGGACCTGGGATTCTTCATTTTACACAAGCTGCCAGGCTATGAATACTGCTGATCAATGAAGCACAGTTTGAGAAGTGAGTGTAATAACATATAAACAGAGATATGCTACCAGAGCACAGAAAAAAAGAAACTAACTCAACTATAAGATCTAAAGAGGAGTTGAGATGGAGTTGAAGGATTAGTAACAGAAGATGCAAAGCAAGGCAATTAAATGTCTTTGAGTAGAGGCACTATTTTATACAGAACACAGCGGTGTGAATTGCCATGGTGTGGGTGTAGAAAAATTATACCACATTGGAAAGTCATGTGCAGGGAGACCAGTTTCCAGGAAAAGCAACAGTTCACTTGGGAGGTAATGAAGGCCTGAATTACTTTAGTGTATTCATGTGACTATTCGTAACTGAGTTTTCTAAGAGGTATAGTGGATAGGGCCTAACAAAGGGGGAAACAGGGAGGATAAAAAGGAAAAGGAAGTACACTTCTCCCAATATATTTATGAGGTAAAAAGTGACAAGACCATGGCCATATTCAGTGGCTCGTGTGTGTAATCCCAGTGCTTTGGGAGGCTGAGGTGGGAGGATCACTTGAGGCCAGGAGCTCAAGATCAGTCTAGGCAACATAGCAAGACCCTATCACTACATAAAATTAGTTGGGTGTGGTGCCACGTGTCTGTAGACCTGACTACTTGCAGGGCTGAGGCAGGATCACTTGTGCCCAGGGATCAAGGTTACAGTGAGCTATGATCATGCCACTGCACTCCAGCCTGAGTAACAGAGCAAAACCTTGTTTTTTTTAAAAAAGAAAAGATAAAAAGACAATAAAATGACAGAACCAAATTGGTAATGTTGTTTTTGTCAAAATTACCATTTATGTGAACATTGCCATTTTGCCAAATTGGTAATGTTTTTAAGATAAGGGTTAGAGTAGGAGAAACAGTTTTTGCCAGAGGAGGATAAAAGTGAAGATAAAATGAATTTGAACATGTAAAACTTAATGACTGAAGGACATATTTCCAGGGCCAGGATAATTTACTTAATAACAGGAAGGCAATAATAGATCTTTAAACCTAGAGTTTAAAGAATTCTAGGATAGAGGCTACTTTCTATTTAGCAATAAATTTAAAAATTTTTTTGAAAAATATTAACATTTTGGCATCATTTCATGAGTCCTTTCAGTAATTTTATTTTCTCATTTGTAAATTCTCTGTGTATTCCTTAAAGTTGGCCATTATGACTTCTAATCATATTAGGAATAATGTCAATAAGATGTCAGAAGATGCCCAGATATTGCTCCCCCACAGAAACACTGACTTAACAACAATACATAGCCCAAAAAGTCTTTATGACAATGGTAGAAATCAGTTAGAAAGTTGATGTGCACCAGGCAAGCACAAAGCCAAGAAGAGCCCCATTGAAATGGGAAGGAGAAGCAAGCTCCTTCTCTAAGCTGTTATACTACATAATCCGAATGAAAAGCCCCAATGTACAGCTTCTCCTTTGTAGGGAAAGAAGAGATTGGAATGTATGTCCAAGTTCCAGCTTTTGAGGTGGGAGGAGGGTGCTGCCTGAGAGATTGGTTTTGATCTCTCCTAACTTGGAGCATTAACAGGGAACCAGGATGCTTTAGATGCCTGAGAATGAAGTGCAGTTCAGTGAATTGTGGCAGCACCAGAGAAACTGATGTACTACAGACAGACACACGAGAGAGCAAGAGATAACATGTTCCTGAAAAAGAAACTGGCAAACCTCTTTCACTATAAAATTACATGTATAAGTTCAGAGAGAAGATGCATTCCCATAAATGGCTTGTGAAGCCACTAGAATCTCTATACAGGCTGATTTGTGAAGGTTTTCCCTGTACAAAATCAGTGCACAAAGATTGGGAGAAGTGACTGCATTTCAAATGCCAAAATTACAATAAAAAATTAGGCACATGAAGAAATAAGAAAACATGGTTAATTCAAAGGAATAAAGCCAATTTTCAAACACCAATTCTAAGAAACAACAAAGATCTGTGAAAGTAGCTAACAAGGAATTAAAAATAATTATCTAAAGAACATCGGTGTGCTTTCAGAGAAGACAGAAAACTAAAAAAAATCAGAAAAATGATGCATGAACAAATTAAGAGTATCATTAAATAGATTTAAAAAACAAGAAAAATAATGAAACAGAACCAAACAAATTATGGAGCTGACAAATAAAATAACTGAATTGAAAAATTCACTAGAATGGATGAAAGTAGACTTGATCAAGAAGAAGAGTCAGTGACTTCAAAGACATTGAAATTTTAAAGAACAAAAGAACAAACAACAAAGAATAAAAGAATAAGAAAAAGTGTTGAAAGCCTAAGGAACTTACAAGACCCCATCAAGCAGAGCAATATATACATTATAAAAGTCTCAGAAGAAGAAAAGAGAGAGAATGGGACAGGGAGATTATCTAAAGAAATAATAGCTAAACACTTCCCAAATCTAAGAAAGAAAATTGTTATCCAAATTCAAAAAGCTCAAGGAACTATAATGTTGATAAATGTAAAAAGGCTGACACTAAGAAACATTATAAACTGTCAAAAGACAAATGACAAAAAGAGGGTCTTAAAAGCAGTGAGAGAAAAGTAACTCATATACAAGGGAACTTCCATAAGTTTATAAATGGATCTCTCATCAGAAACACCTGCATTACAAAAGAAGAAAGATCTCAAATCACCAATCAAAATTTACACTATAAGTAACTAGAAAAAGAAGATCAAACTAAACCTACAGTTAGCAGAGGGAAGGAAATAATAAAGGGTAGAGAAGAGAAAAAAAGTCAGCAAAACTGAGTTCATTATTTGAAAAGATCAATAAAATTGACAAACTGATCTCAAAATCTTCAAAAAAAAATAGAAGGGTGGGGAACACTGCCTCTTGAGGCAAAAACCCTCAACAAAATACTAGCAAACCAATATAAAACACATTAGAAAGATTATACATCATGACTAAGTGGAATTTATTTCTGTAAGGCAGAGATGGTTCAACATATGAAAATCAATCAATGTAATATACTGCATTAACAGAATGAAGAACAAAAACCATATGATCATCTCAATTGATGCAGAAAAAGCATTTTGCAAAACTCCAAAGACTTTCATCATAAAAACACTCAACACACACATACACTAACGGGAGTGACATCCACATAATAAAGGCCATATATGAAAAGCCTACAGCCAACATCATGCCAATAGTGAAAAACTGAAAACTTTTTGTCTAAGATAAGAAGCAAGGCAAGAATACCCACTCTTGTCACTTCCCTTCAACACAGCACTGGAATATCTAGCCAGAGCAATCAGACAAGAAAAAGAAATAAACAGAATCCAAACACAAAAGGACTAAGTAAAATTATCTATGTTTACAGATAACATGATATTGTATGTAGAACACCCTAATGATTCTTTAGAAAAAAAACCTGTCAGAACTGATAAACATATTCAGCAAAGTTGAGGAATACAAAATCAACATGCAAAAATCAGTTGCATTTCTCCCATTCAAGTACTAACCAGGCCTGCCCTTGCTTAGCTTCTGAAATCAGATGAGATTGGGTAAGTTCAGGGTGATATGGCTGTAGACAGTCAGTTTCATTACTATACATTAACAATAAACAGTCTGAAAATAATTTAAGAAAAAATGTGATTTTCAATAGCATCAAAAAGAATATTTAGGAGTAAGCTTAAGCCAAGATTAAAAAACTTGTACACTGAAAGCTATAAAATGGTGCTGAAAGAAATTAACAAAGACAAAAACAAATGGAAACATGTCATGTTCATGGATTGTAAGACTTATATTGTTAAAATATCCACCCTACTCAGACCAAACAATGAATTCAATGCAATCAGTATCAAAATCCTAATGGCATATTTTTTTGTAGAAATTTAAAAAAATTCTAAAATTAATATGGAATCTCAAAGGACAATGATAAAGTGATCTTCCACGAAGGCACCAAGGCTACACAAGAGAGAAAAGACAGTCTCTTCAGCAAATGATTATGGGAAAACTGTGTATCTATATGCAAAAGAATGAAATTGAACCCTTACCTTATACCATATACAAAACTTAAAATTGATGGAAGATCGAAATGTAAGATCCAAAACTATGAAACTCCCAAAAGAAAACAAAGGAAAAAAATCTTCATTACATTGGACTTTTTAATGATTTCTTGGATTTGACACCAAAACATAAGCAATAATAGCAAAAATAGATAAATGGGGCTAATCTAGCTTGAATACTTCTGCACAGCAAAGAAAACAATCAACAGAGTGAACAGGTAACTTATGAAATAGGAGAAAATATTTGCAAACTATATATCTCATAAGGGATTAATATACAGAATGCACAAAAAAAAAAAAAAAAAACTCCCACAACTCAACAGGAAAAGGTAAAACAGCCCAATTTAAAAAGGGGCAAAAGAATAGATATTTCTCCAAAGAACATACACAAATAGCCAACAAGCATATGAAAAGATATATATATATATATATATATATATATATATATATATATATATATATATATTTTTTTTTTTTTTTTTTTTGAGACGGAGTTTCGCTCTTGTTACCCAGGCTGGAGTGCAATGGCACGATCTCCGCTCACCGCAACCTCCGTCTCCTGGGTTCAGGCAATTCTCCTGCCTCAGCCTCCTGAGTAGCTGGGACTACAGGCACACATCACCATGCCCAGCTAATGTTTTGTATTTTTAGTAGAGACAGGGTTTCACTATGTTGACCAGGATGGTCTCGATCTCTTGACCTCGTGATCCACCCGCCTCGGCCTCCCAAAGTGCTGGGATTACAGGCTTGAGCCACCACGCCTGGCCATGAAAAGATGTTAACCTCACTTATCATTAGGGAAATGCAAATCAAATCCACAATATGATGTCACCTCACACCAGTTAAGATGGCCACTATCAAAATACCAGAAAATAACAAGCATTGGTGAAGCCATGGAGAAATTGGAACACCTGCACACTGTTGGTGAGAATGTAAAATAGTATAACTATTATGGAAAAAAGTACGGAAATTCCTCAAAAAATTAACAATAGAATTATCATATGACCCAGCAATCCCTCTTCTAGGTACATACACAAAAGTATTGAAAACAGGAACTCAGAAACATATTTGTGTGCCAACATTCATTGCAACATTATTCACAATAGCCAAGAAGTGGAAGCAACATTAATGTCTACCAACAGTTGAACAGAGAGGAGCAAGTCACATCTTACATGAATGGTGGCGGGCAAAGAGAGAGCTTGTGCAGGGAAACCCTTATTTTTAAAACCATCAGATCCCATGAGACTTATTCACTATCACAAGAACAGCATGGGAAAGACTCGCCCCAGGATTCAATTACTTCCCAACCGGTCCCTCCCACAGCAAGTGACAACTACAGAAGCTACAAGATGAGATTTGGGTGGGAACACAGATCCAAATCATATCATTAGCCTAAAGAATGAAGGAATAATCCTGTTGAGATATACAACATGGAGGACATTATGTTGACTGAAATAAGCTAGCCACAAAAAGACAAATGCCACATGCTCCCACTTATATAAAGTATCTAAAACAGTCAAGTTTTTAGAAACAGATAATAGAATGGTGATTTCTAGGAACAAGAGGCGGGGAGAAATAGAGAGTTATTGTTTAATGGGCATAAGATTTCAGTTTTACAAGATGAGAAGAGTTCTGGATATGGATGATGGTGATATTTGTACAACATTCTGAAAGTACTTAGTACCACTGAACTGTACACTTAAAAATGATTGTAATCATAAATTTTCTACTATATTTTGACCACATTAAAATGATTTTGAATACAGTATATTTTAATCTTGCCTGTGGTGGGTTATATAATACAATTAATTTTCTATCTGTTCCTCTAATTATTGCCAGCATCATGTCAGCTTCTTTTGTAGAAAAATGATTATTGAGCATATCTTCTCTTCACAGTACCCTTTCACTTCTCATGAAGTCTATTTGATTATATTCCAGACTCTTTAAATAAATTATTCTGAAATGATTTGTCATAAATGAATTATTTTTGGTAGCGAATAATATTGGAAGTCTAAAAGAAGTACTACACAGTAAAATGAATTTAGTAAACTTTTGTCTGTATTTGTAGAGCTGATTTCTTTTATATAACAGGAGTTTCAAAATCATGAATCCCCAGGGTCAGAGAGGTAATGTAGTGGAGTCAAACAGGCTGGGTGTAGCTATTCATAGTTCCAGGGAATTGATATTATGTGGGAATGCACATCCTCTCAGGAGCTTCTGATTTTTACAGAGAAGTAGAGATTTGGATTTTCATTTAAAATCTACTCATCTTACCTATATTGGTGTAAAAATTTTAAATATACTATTTACAGTTGTTATGGGTTGAATGTATCCCCTAAAAAGATACATCAAAGACTTAACCCCAATACCTGTGAATGTGACCTTATTTTGAAATAAGGTCTGCAGATGTAATCAAGTTGCAATGAGGTCATTAGGGTGGGCCTTAATACGATATGACTGGTGCCATTATAAGAAAAAGGAAAGAGAAAAATACATAGGGAGAATGCCATGTGAAGACTGAAGCAGAGATTGAACAGAAGCATTTATAAGCCAAGGATTCTCAGCATCATCAGAAGCCAGAGGCGAGGCATGAAACAGATTCTACTTCAAATACCTCAAAGGTACCAACCTTGCCACAACTCAATTCAAGTCTAGCCTCCAGAACCGTGAGAAAAAATATTCTATTGTTTTACTAAGTACCCAATTTGTGGTACTTTGTTATGGCACTCCTGTGAAACTAAAGACATAGTAAATAAACAGACCTGTGAGTTTTATATATCGTTTGCCACCATATCATGTAAGTAATGGATTTTTAAATCTCAAGAATTTTAAAAAGTACATGTTTGTGGCTATGCCTCTTTGGAATATGGCAAGGTACTTTGTGTCATTCTCAACATCTCCACCATCCTCTGATCTCTTAATCCAAGAGATGACCAGAAAGATGAGTATTTGAGTTTATTACCTCAGTAAATAGTAAAGACTTACCATGTGCCAGTTACTGGACTACACACAAGAAGTAAAACTATAAAAAAGAAAATCCCTTTTTCCTCAAGAAAGTCAGTGTTATAAAATCAGTTCTAATATAGTAACTGCGATGGTGACGAAGTAGCATGGATTGCTATGGGAAGACAGAGGAGGAGTTCCTAACACCAACAAGAGGCTTTGAAAGTGATCACGGGGTGAAATGAAAGTTGATTTGTCCAATAACTAGTATATACTAGAATTGAATTCAAACCCAAGCCTCGCTCGGCCTTACCTCTGCTTTGGTTTTTCTCATCTGCAAAGTGAGGATAATATTACTCCTTAAAGCTTTGTTGTGATTAAAAAAAAAAATAGAAAGCATATTGTCTCAATGTCTGGAAATGCTAGACCTTACTTCTGCCCACTCAAATCTGGACTTCCCCCCTGTCCTGTATACATGAAAGACATCTCAGATAGAAATGGAAGGATACATCTCCCAGAATCCTGCTTACAGTTAAGGGGAGCCTTGTGACCAGACCTGGCCAAGGTGTGAAAGCACAGAAGGGCCAGCATGTGATTCTTCCCCTTGCAGGAACCAAGGAGACAATGTGTTCTAGATGGTGGAGCTGCAGATGATGATATTTGTGTCATCTTGGATCTCCCAGCAACCATGTGGAATCGAACCTCTGCCAAAGGGGTCCTTTCCGCATAATACAAACAAATCTTTGTTTTGTTAAGCCACCAGGATTTGAGAGTAAAATTTTCGTTAACAATTTGTCCTATTCTATCCTAATTAATATAGTGGTGCATAATACATGCACTGCAAATGTCAGTTTTCTTCTTTCTTTTGAAAATAATTTAGAAATAACCATTAAGTTTTTAAAAAGTATTAAAAGTTAGGCTGTGTATTACCCACCTGCATACAATATTCTTATTCTAGATCCTGAGACAAACTGAAAACTTTCTATGATAGTTGAGAAAGCAACTATGTCCTAAGATGAGCTGAAATAAAAAACCCATTCATTGTCATAAAAAAGTCACATCTCATTAAATATCACTTCTCTCATTTTTCCAAACCAAATTATTTAAGTTTAAAAATAGCATAAGGACATTGAAAAAACATATCAATGCTAAAAATTTCAGCTTGAGGTTTCGGTCACTATTTTTTAACATACCTTCAAAGGGTTTTGACTGTCTTTACTACAAATGGAAGACTTCCAGGAAGGGGTTATTCAACAAAAAGAAGTCTTTTATTTTCTTTACAAAATGGGACATAGGAAGAAAGATCAGAGTAAATATTGTACCAACTCTTCTGCTCAAACAAATCTAAATACTTTTGCCTAGCATTCCACGTCTTGATGGCATGTTCTGATTTGCTAACCAACCTCATTTCCCACGTTTTCCCAACATAGACCTCATTTTAACCAAGTCTTCTCAAAGTCCACAAACAAGCCATATTAATTCTTTCTTTATGTCTTTACCCATTTGCCTGAAATGCCCTTCTCTCTTATTTGGAGAATGAGCTCTGCCTCTGCTTCCTGTAGTTGTACCTTGTCCTTCAGGATTCAATTTTTTTTTTATGCCTAGTAATTTTGTCTCTCTTCTAGACTATAACTGTCCAAGAACAGAAATGATATTTTTTCACACTTTGTCTTCTTATCCTCAAAGTTCTTGGCACAGTACTGAACACACCACCAGCGGTAAGTAAATTCCTCTTGGTTGGCTGGTTGTGAGCGTGTGTGGAGAAGGATGGGTAATGAAGTGTGATCAGGGAGAGTGGAAAATTGAAGTGGTTTTAGCAGAAGGTCTAACAGCTGATGTAAGAATCAGGCTCTGGAGGCAGGGAGGACTTAAAAGTCATCTTCCACAGTTTTTGTTTGTTTGGTTGGTTGTTTTATGTGGGTTTTTTTTTTTTTTAAAGTTCAGTATTACCAATTAGTGACCATTTAACAATAGGCTTATACTACAACTGCTCCATAAAGGATGAAAATATGCAGTAAGGGACTTCAGAAACTTTCCTGCTTGGAAACAGCTCTGTGTGGTTGTAGAAGGAGGCCCTGTGAATGTTACTACTATTCATATTTTAAATATCAAGTTCTGTATTCTCTGCTATTGCCTCCACTTTTGTGAAAAAGATGCATGATCACTGGATACAATGTATGTATTATGTCATTTACCCAAACTGTCACCGATGTTCTGGATGCAGCACAAAGAGGTTTTATATAACAAGTTCTGGATGCAGCACAAAGAGGTTTTATGTAACAATGACGTTTCAGTTTGTTAATAATGTGATGCATACTCATGTGAAGTGCATTGGTACCAGTAAGTAAAAAGATTTAAGATGTGTAGGTTTTCTTCAGCTGCCCGATTGTACAGCAATGTATTGTAACCTGTTAAAAATGTTATTTTCAAATATGATAAAATAGGTGCTGAATTCGATTTGATGTTCTGAAAAGGAAAGATCATATGCTCGAGTCAGGGCCATGAACTGAACTGCTTGAGTGGAAGCAGAGGAGGAATGGATTGGGAGGGAGATGTTCACTTGTGCATAGCTACTCACTGGATAAGCATTTCTTGAATGCCAGGTGCTGTTCTAGACACCAAGGAGCTCCAAGGATACCAGATAGACTTGCTCTCCCCAACCATGGAGCATACATTCAATTTGGGGAGGTAGGCAATATGCAGATGAATAAATGCTCGTGATGGCTTCAAGCAGGAGTAATTTCTCTGAAGAAAATAATATAGGGTAATGTAGCAGAGTGGTGAGGGAAGGGTTTTTGAGGAAAAGCTCTCTGGGGAGGTAACATGTAAGCAAAGGCCTAGGTGACACAAAGGAGATAGCTTTTCCCAAATGTGGAGAAACAGTCTCCCTGAAAGGCCTTTAGGCTGGAGTGAGCTTGTGTTGGTAGAACAGGAGGAAGGCCAGCATGACGAAGGAGAAATGAGGGGGCAGATGAGACAGGGTAGAATGGCAGGGGTCAGATTGCAGGCCATGACAAGGGGCTTGGGTTTTAATTCTGTTAAAGATTGGAGCCCTGACTTCCTCTTTTATTGATTCTGGCAGGACCTGTATACAGTCTGCCTCCATTGTCCACCTATTCCTAGCTGGTGGCTTCAGGTACCTGTTTTCTCCCTTTTCTTGTCCTGGCTGCTGTTTTGAGGAAATCACCATCTTTCAAACAGGAAGGCTTCATGTGTTTGAGGGATTATTTGGAGAAAACAAATATTCTGTGACTCAGCCATTTCTCAAAGTACACCTGGTCCTCCTCTGTGGCTATTTTAGCAACAAATAGAATACTAGTTATGAAACAAATCTAAATGTGAGGATGGGTAAAATGGAGTCCGCTTTAGAAGCTCCATGTCATCTCTTGTGTCAGTGCCAGGGTCAACATATTCATGTGGCTCAGTGGATATGATATTTTGGGCCCACAATACTTTCAGGGGTACATACAGTGTTTTAATTTTTAAATAATAAAGAAATTAAATTTTAATTAAATAAGGTATTCACCTTTATACCAATGCATTCATAAAATATAATTTAAATATTTTTATGGAGGAAGGGACTTACGTAGGCAAAAGGGCCTAGGGTCCAGGGAAATCATGATGCAACCTTGTTACTGCTTATATATTAAAAGACATTAACATACTGTGTATGCTTCAAGAGAATTATTATTCTGAAAGAAATACATCTTATTTTGCTTGTTTTTCTGTTTGTTTGTTTTTTGAGACACAGTCTTGCTCTGTCACCAGGCTGGAGTGCAATAGTGCAATCTCAGCTCACTGCAAACTCCAACTCCCTGGTTCAAGCGATTCTCCTACTTCAGCCTTGAGTAGCTTGGATTACAGGCACCCGCCACCACCCCCAGCTAATTTTTGTATTTTTAGTAGAGACAGGATTTCACCATGTTGGCCAGGATGCTCTCGATCTCCTAACTTTGTGATCCACCCTCTTCAGCCTCCCAAAGTGCTGGGATTACAGGCATGAGCCACAGTGCCTGGTATGTTTTACTTTATTAAATTAATGGACTCAACTATTTGAATAAAAGACTACTGTACCATTATATTATATGGGGTATACTATATACATAATGTTAAAGCAAATTAAATATGGCCAGAGAAGAACCCTGTACTTGAGTCCTTTTAGACAAACTGCAACCTAACTTACTAGGTAGACAAGATTGAAACCTAACTTAGAAATATGCGCCTCTAACAGTAGATGAGTCTTGGTCAATACCAGCAGCCATACTTCAACCACTCATACCCTACTGTGTGTTCAAATTGTGTTCAAGTAAGGCAAAATGCCAACCTGTAAGCAATTCAGCTGTTTCTGTATCTCACTTTCAGTTCCTGTATGTCACTTTACTTTTTTCACTTTTTTCTATAAATCTGTTCTGACCATGAGGCACCTCTGGAGTCCCTCTGAATCTGCTGTGATTCTGGGGGCTGTCCGATTCACAAAATGTTCATTGCTCAATTAAACTCTTTTAAATTTTATTTGGCTAAAGTTTTTCTTTTAACAATACTTATAGATATACAAGCAGAATATTTTAAAGACTAGATTAAAAGGGAAAAATAATGTTTAAATAATTTTCAAGTCATTGATATATAAAATACTTGCTCTTAATAAAGTTATTAATTTTTCAGTGAAAGCTATATAAGTGCATATGCTGAAATTGGGTGAAAGTCTTACTGTAATATTTTGTAACCTAAGAATTTAGTTCAGCTTCTTAAACTTGGTTCTAAAGGCTATCACAGCTGAAAATTATACTTCACAAAAATCTGTAATTTTAATGGAAAGAGGACATGAAAGGCAGCACTTAAAAAATCATGATACTAATTTTTCAATCCTGTCTAACAATTATGCAAATGTTTTGTTGAAATTCAACTTGATGTCTCCTTAGATATTTGGTTTTGACACCAAATCAGAAGTTGAATTGTAACATTTTTAGCAATGAGTTAATGACCCACTGAAATTCTTTATTTAGAAAATTTATAAACGTATAAAATGCTACCAAGGTTTTTTTTTTTTTTGACAGAGTCTCACTCTATCACCAGGTTGGAGTATAGTGGTGCGATCTCGGCTCACTGCAGCCTGCGCCTCCTGGGTTCAAGCGATTCTCCTGCCTCAGACTCCCGAGTACCTGGGACTACAGGAGCGTGTCAACATGCCCAGCTAATTTTTGTATTTTTAGTAGAGATGGATTTTCACCATGTTGGCCAGGATAGTCTCTATCTCTTGACCTTGTGATCTGTCCACCTCAACCTCCCGAAGTGATGGGATTACAGGCATAAGCCACCACGCCCAGCCATTACCCAGTTGCTTTTGTTTGTTTGTTTGTTTTGGGTTTTATTTTTAGTGAGAAAGTCTTGCTTTGTTTACCAGACTGGACACAAACTCCTGGGCCTAAGCGATCCGCCCAACTCAGCCTCCTAAGATATTGGGACTACAGGCACCCAGTTAGTATGCTTGGTTTAAGATTTTTTTGTTTGTGTATTTTTAATTAAGAAGCAATTATAAGGATATTTATAGGTGACATATTTACATCTGCTGCTAACATGAAGCAAAATCACATAACAATAGAAATGTTTCTAAAGATTCGTTTTCAAAATACTTTCTGCTTTTGTGAGTTTCTTTCAAAAAGACAGTTGATGAATCACTCATTGATAAAACACCAATTTTATCATGA
Source organism: Callithrix jacchus (assembly GCF_049354715.1). NCBI lineage: Eukaryota > Metazoa > Chordata > Mammalia > Primates > Cebidae > Callithrix > Callithrix jacchus. The sequence continues at coordinate 64,988,629 of NC_133507.1, forward strand.
TGTAATGAATTTTAAACTGTCTTTAAAAAGTATCTACCTGGTAGCATTCCATGGAGACATACCTGTAATTGCAGCAAATTTGGAGCACTTAACTAATTTGCAATGTAAACTCAATTTTTTAATTTCAGCAACTACTTTAAGTTGTTTCAGAAGGATAACCAGTAGAACACACCATTTCATGGTCATTGTCTGCTTCATTACAAAGTATTTAAAGGTTATAATATTGAAAATAGTAAGTTTTAAGGTAACTTAATGGGACAGGGAAATCACAATCCATAGCAAAACAGTGAAAGTGAATCAAGAGTATTGGAGTAATTCTCAAAGAGCATGGACTCTCATAATATGCCCTGGGTATAACTTATACACTTGATATGGTCTGAATTTTGCTAATATACAGAGGGTGTGACGGTACCAATGTAAATATCTATATTAACGATTAGTAAAGCTTAATTTCTTTTCTATTTTTAAGGCAGGAAATAATTATAAATTGGAGGCTTAATGGTTTCATCTTGCACTGTAACAAATTCTTTAATTTTAGAGACCACTCTGTTAAATTGCTATTGAGTGTTTCCCAACTTTTTTGGGAATATTATGTCTTCTCCTAACATAATATTTACTATGACATGGATAGCTTTTCATGTTTTTTCCAACCAATGTGCTTTAACAACAACAAATAAACATGGACATTACAGACAGCTTCCAAATATACTATAGATTCATACAGATTATTTTCTGGGTTTCTCATATCAATTGAAGTTAATAATAAAAGTTAGTTAAAATTTTTTTCTACACTTGATCTGAAAGAACAAAACCATGTCCTTTGCAGCAACATGGATGCAGCTGGAAGCCATTATTCTAAGTAAAGTGTCTCAGGAAAGGAGAACAAATATGGGATATTCTCATTTGTAAGTGGGAGCTAAACACATTAGTACTTACAGACATAAATATAGCAACAATAGACACTGGTAACTACTACAGTGGGGAGGGAGGGAGGAGAGCAATGGTTGAAAAACTAACTGTTGTATTTATGCTCATTAGCTGGGTGACAAGATCGATTGTACCCCAAACCTCAGCATTATACAATGTACGCATATACATGTTCCTGCAGTGTACCTGCACATGTACCCCCTGATTCTAAAATACATGTAACCTGCACATATACCTCCTAATTCTAAAATAAAGGTTGAGCCTGGCACAGTGGCTAATGCCTGTAATTTCAGCACTTTGAGAGGCAGAGGCGGGTGGATCACTTGAGATCAGGAGTTTGAGACCAGCCTGGCCCAAATAGTGAAACCCCTTCTCGACTAAAAATACAAAAATTAGCTGGGTGTGGTGGTACGCACCTGTAATCCCAGCTACTCATGAGGCTGAGGCATAGGAATCACTTGAACCTGGAAGGCAGAGGTTGCAGTGGGCCAAGATCAGGCTGCTGCACTCTAGCCTGGGAAACAGAACAAGACTCCATCTCAAAATAAATAAACAAATAAAATAAAGGTTGAAATTGTAAAAAAGAAAAGAATAAGTTCTGTTATTACAAAGCAATTTTACCTCTCTTTATTAGTAAGTAGTTCAAAGAAAAAATATTAGAAAAATAAAAGAGCACCTTAATAGTTGAGATAAAGTTATACAATTAATTGACTTTATTTTCCATTTAAAGTGTACTATAACTTCAGTTGCTGGTAGTTCAATTCACACTTGAAGCAAGTCTGAACTTTAACTTTGTTAAGAAGGTTTTGAAAGTCAATGGTCACAAAAAAATTCTATTCAGCTCATCAAATTTACCTTAGCCTAATCCATATTTACCAACTTAGTTCCTCCTAGCTATTTTCACCATCTTCTATCATTAAACTATGACAGTAGTCCTCAGTCTTGCAACTAACAGAAATAAGTCCTTGAGGGAAGTAATAGCTACCTATCTCTCCAACCACACCTTCTCTGTCTACCTTGAGGCTTCTTCTTACTCCTTCTGCCCTGTGAATGTTCCTGCCTAAGGTTTGTTCAAGTCTTTACTTTTCATGACCTTGCCTCTGACAATCTCATTTGCTCTATGATTTCAATTACTGTTTCTCTACAGAAGAATCCCCAACAGATGACTTTAGAGGAGACTTTTCAAACTACAGGCAGGCATTCCAACTTCCTGCTGTGCATCTACATTTGGATATCCTACAAGCAATGCAAACGTAATGTATACAAAACCAAAAGCATGATTGACCTACACCCTCAATTTAACTCCTTAATTTTTATAAATGCTCCATTCCCTACCTACCTTGTCTTAAAGCTTAGGGCTTCTTTGAATTGTCCCTCTCCTTTCCTGCTGTCCTACCCTTACTGTCATCACTTGCACTATTTTCAATAGCTTTCTAAATTGTCTCTTTACTTCCAGTTGAGGAACATGTCAACTTGAATCATCACTGTAAAGCATGGCTTTAATCATGTTTCATATGTTCTTTAAAAGCCTTTGTTTGCTTCTGAATACCCATAGAAGAATGTTCAAATTGCTTCATCTGGCATTCAAGAATTTAAAGATCCGCCAAACTTTCCTGGGTTCATCCCCCATCATTCGTTAACTTACAGCTTATACCCTCAAGTTGAAATTTATTACTTAATATTTTCCTAATATAGCATGCAATCTCTTGATCCTTCATGTTTTTCTGATATTGTATATCCTGTCTCTAGGTTGAAGTACTACACAACCTTAAAAACCCAGTTCAAATTATGCCTTTTCCAAGAAGCTTGAATTCCCAGGTTCAAGCTCTAGCTAGCTGTAATCTCCATTCTGATGAGCACCATGATGTAATGGAAAGGGCATGGGCTTTGAAATTCTATACACCTGAGTTTCAAAGTCATTCTATTAAATTTTTGATGATAGAAAATATATTTTACTACTTTAAATCTTGGTTTTCCATCTATAAAATGGGTATAATACAGCTGACCAAGAAGTTTAAAGGAAACTCTATGTGGTGTGATTGATGTCACCAGGAGAGTCAGCAGAGTGACTTCTAAGAAGCTTGAGAAAGGAGAATTTTCATTCATTCAGATACATCAAATGTCTACTATGGATCAGACACTTTAAAATAAAGAATAATGAGCAAGCTAAATACAGTTCCTGCCTGCCTCAAACTAATATAATAGCCTTAGAATATAAATTCACCTGAGCCCAGGTCTAGTCCTCTAATTTGCAGACTCAGGAACTTGACCTAGATTTTAAAAATATTTTTTGAGACTAAATCTCACCCAGGCTGGAGTGCACTGGTATAATCTCAGCTCACTACAACCTCTGCCTCCTGGGTTCAAGCGATTCTCCTGCCTCAGCCTCCGGAGTAGCTGGGACTACAGGCGTGTACTACCACGTCTGGATACTTTTTGTATTTTTAGTAGAGATGGGGCTTCACGGTGTTGGCCAGGCTGGTCTCAAACTCCTGACCTCAAGTGATCTACCTGCTTTGGTCTCCCAAAATGCTGGGATTAGAGGTGTGAGCCACCACGCCTAGCCTTGACCTAAAATTGATTGGATTAATGAATGTGACTCTTATACATAAAATCCTTGAGATTACTATTTGAAACCAGAATAACAATTTCTTTCTTTTTTTTTCTCTGAGACAGGGTCTTGATCTGTCTCCTAGGCTATGTCAATGGCACAATCATGGCTCACTGCAGCCTTGACCTCCCAGACTCAAGCAATCCTCCCACCTCTCAGTCTTCTAAGCAGCTGGGACTACAGGTGCACATCACCATACCTAGGTAATTTTTGTATTTTTTGTAGAGACATGGTTTTACCATATTGTCCAGGCTGATCTCGAAATCCTGGGCTCAAGCAGTCTTCCTGCCTCAGCCCTGCAAAGTGCTAGGATTACAAGTGTGAGCCACTGTGCCTGGCCTAACAATTTCTGAATTATTCTGAAAATGCAACAGACAAACAAACTGGTTTCCCAACATTGGTCTAACCACATAGCCGTATAAAATCAGAACTAGAAGGAAAACAGATTCAAATATTGAATAGAATTGGGCTATGATAGCTAGATATATAATCTCCAAAGCAGGAGGATAAACTTTCTTTCTTAATACATGTTTGTAGACATGTGGAATCTAGAATATCCAGCCCAAGAGAAGCCCTGGAGTGATCCCCCTCACCTATTTTCCTTTATTTTCTTAAGAAATTGTAGAGGAGGTTCTCAAATGTTCCTACACAATTTGAAGGTAGGGATGGAAATGTTTGCTACAGATCTCTGCACAAGATGCTACCTCATGGTGAAGCTGGGAGTGTTTGCAGAGAGGAAGAGATAGAACTCTGAACTAAATTTTAAGCAGGGCCTAGGAATCAACATGTGGCAAGAGAAATCACGGAGTAAGTGAGAATGAACTCAGCTGAGTATTGGCCATTAGGCAACGTAGCAAATCAAAGACAAGATTTCCGAATCAAGCCAAAAGAAGTGTCATTATTTCCACACTGATTTTTAAGTTGTGGATTGTTACATGTTTCTTAATATATTATTTAAATTTCTTAAAAGCTGAGACAAGGATTTCTAATAGAACACCATACCCTATAGACAATAGACTCTGAATTAATGGATAAGAAATAAATGAATGATCCATTTAATCCTTAAAGATGCCTAGGCATTATCTAGGCATCATTTGTACATTGGGTAAGCCCCCATATGAGAGAGATATTTGGGGGCTGGAAGAGGGACATGTGAAATGCAGGCCTTACATGGCATGAGACTTAAATAGTACCAGGTTGGCATCAGAAGGGAGGTTAAAATTTTTTCTCTATCATTATCCTTTCCCTTTGATATTCAAGTGTCCAATAAAAGACAAATCTCCAAGACATATTAGTTGGGCATGAGTAAAAGAGAAAATATATAGTCAGAATAATCTTACCAAAATAGTGTTTCTCTGGCTTTGTCCACACTCACTCTGCAGGCCGTTTATCCCCTCACAAAACTGTAGAGTATATAGTAATCATTGTAAGCTGCTACCTGTGATTTTTATATGTCTATCTATCTATCACTAGGTTTGTTCCAAAAAGGATTTGAGGTCGCTTGCACAAATACAGCAAGATAACAATAAAAATAACAGATACAACTAAAATATATAGAAGGAAGTCAAGGTCAATACTGAGAAAAAGAAAAGAAACTAAAACTAAGGGTATTATTTACCCACAGAATATAGGATTTAGGGATCTATGTACTTGCTATAAATGGGGTACAAAACTGTGATACTGAGCTTTCTTATATAAGCACTTGATCTTTGCTGGTATATTCTAATTCCTTGGGAAATCCAAGTTCCTTACAACATGAAGCCATAAGAGAATCTGTAGGGAAGGGATCAATTAGATTTCTTCAGGTATACTATCTTATTTTCTTGGGTATAACACTATGGTACATTGCTAGTTTCAAAACTGTTATCAAAGATTTTTCAATTCCTATAGCATGTTCTTTAAGGGAATTTTCATTTCTATTTTTATCTTGCCACAATCCCAATCCTTTTACTTCTTCTTATTTTTTTAAAATACAATCCAGCTGCTCCTTTAAGACATTCATTCAAGGACACTCCTTGGCTTTACTAGCACTGCTGTTTTAAATAAGAGATAACTAATTTGTTTATTTTTTTTTAAAGTCAATGAGATGGGAACTATATCCAGCTACTGAGAGTAATAAAAGTTGAGATATAAAATATGCGTTACACTTCCATATTAAAGCTGGTGGGAGGATAACTGTGAGCTACCTGGAGCTCATGGGTCTAAGAGTATACACAGTTTAGATCTAATAAAGGCGGGCATACATAGGTGTGCCAAGAGACACTCACTAAAAGTTGTGCTTCAAGGGCTGGAGAATAAAGCACACTCCCTGGTGTACTGCTGTGGTTTTCTTTACCACTTTAAAATAAATGAAATTGTACTGACTTTAGCTTATAAAAGTCACAGACAGTTTTGGACCCAGAAATTTCCTCTTCCCACAAAGCAATCACAAGCAAGAATATTACAAATGCTGAAAAAATGTTGGTACTACCAAGAATTAGGGACTTAATTGGGGCATTATGGAAATTCATAAGCATGCTAAAAGTTTTACGTGAAGCAGTTTGAGCATCTGAAAGTTGTGATAGAGGATAAATGAATAAGCTGGGCGCAGTGGCTCACACCTGTAATCCCAGCACTTTGGGAGGCCAAGATGGACAAATCACGAGGTCAGGGGATCAAGACCATCCTGGCCAGCATGTCGAAACTCCGTATCTACTAAAAATACAAAATTTAGCTGGGCATGGTGGTGCATGCCTGTAATCCCAGCTAGTTGGGAGGCTGAAGGAGGAGAATTGCTTGAACCAGGGAGTTGAAGGTTGCAGTGAGGCAAGATTCCAAGATTGTACCACTGCACTTCAGCCTGGCAACAGAGCAACACTCCGTAAAAACAAAAACAAAACAAAAACTAAGCCAGAAGATAAATGAATAAATTTATAAGAAGTATAGGTAGCTTTGCCTGTCAACTCAATTAGTGTTCCTAGAAGTTTTATTTTCAATTAGACACAAAGATTACTTAAATGGTCTTTCATGGGAGAGGACCACTTATCAGAAGGTAATAGGATTTCCAGTAGATTGTGGTCCTATAAAATAGGGCCTTCACCAGTTGGCCACAGTACTATCTTTCTATCTTAGAGTAACTTAACCTGAAGTTCCCATTCGCCTATGCTTTATTTTACTCAGGTGTGAATTTTATCTTCTAAAAGCCACTGAAAGAAATGTATGGTCACTATATAAGTCAGAAGATGCTTCAGCTGGGTCTACAATTAAAAATTGCTTTGGTAGAATAACTGGCAATAAGCTAGGGGGCTAAAGAAGTCCCGTTTTAAAGGAATAAAATATAGATTAGGTTATAGTTTGATGAAGAGCCTCCCTCTTCCCAGGAGCATTTGTTAATTTTCAGCTGACATTTGATATCTCAACACAAACAATTAAGCTAAAGCAATGAAAGGATATATTCAAAGTGTTGAAAGACATGAGTGCCAACCAATAATTCTATAGCCAACAAAAACATCTTTTAAATATGAAGAGGAGCAGAAAGTAGTTTGACAAAACCCATTGCCTCGTCATAATAAAAACACTCTAGAAACTAGGAATAGAAGCAACATTTTTCAACTTGATAATGGACATTTGTAACAAACCAACAGCCAACATAGAATATAATGCTGAAAGATTGACTATTTTCCCCTAAGATCAGAAAAAAAGACAAGAATTTATATTTTTGGCACTTCCATTCAGCATTGTGTTGGAGGTTCTAGGAAAAGAAAGGAAGGAGGGAAGGAAGAAACGAGGAAGGAAAGAAGAAAGAAAGAACTATAATTGCCTCTGCAGATGACATGGTCTTATATATAGAAAATCAGAAGAAATCTACTAAAGGACAAAACAGTAAAAACAAAACCTATCAGCACTAATAAACTAATTCATCAAGGTTGCAGGACACAGTCAATATGCAAATCAATTTTGTTTCCATAAATTAGGAACAAACACTCTGGAAATATAAGAAAACAATCCATTCATAATAACATTGAAAAGAACAAAATACTTATAAATAAATTTAAGAAAGAAGTACAACATTTATAGTCTTAAAGTTATAAAACATTTTAAAACAAAACTACAGAAGACACAAATAAATGGCAAGATATTCCACATTCATAGATTGGAAAACTTAATATTGTTAAGAAGGCAATACTCCCAAACTTGAACCCAGATTCAATACAATCCCTACCAAAATCCTAGCTGGCTCTTCCACATTAGCTGATCTGAAAATGCATGCATAAATTCAAGGGACTAAGAATAGCTTAAGTAATCCTTTTTTTTTTTTTTTTTTTGAGACGGAGTCTCACTCTGTCACCAGGCTGGAGTCCAGTGGTCTGATTTCAGCTCACTGCAACCTCCACCTCCCGGGTTCAAGTGATTCACCTGCCTCAGCCTCCTGAGTAGCTGGGACTACAGGCCTGTACCACCACACCCAGCTAATTTTTGTATTTTTAGTAGAGACAGGGTTTTATCATGTTGGCCAGGATGGTCTGCATCTCTTGACATCATGATCTGCCCACCTCTGCCTCCCAAAGTGCTGGGATTACAGGTGTGAGCAACCGTGCCTAGCCTTAGCTTAAATAATCTTTAAAAAAATAATAATAATAAACAAAGTTGGAGGACTCACAGTTCCTGATCTCAGTTTTTTTTTCCTTATTTTTTTATTGCATTTTAGGTTTTGGGGTACATGTGCAGAGCATGCAATACAGTTGCATAGGTGCACACATGGCAGTGTGTTCTGTTTGCTTTCACACCTTCACCCACATTTGGCGTTTCTCCCCAGGCTATCCCTCCCCACCTCCCCCTCCCACTAGCCCTCCCCTTTTCCCCCCAATAGACCCCAGTGTTTAGTACTCCCCTTTCTGTGTCCATGTGTTCTCATTTTTCATCACCCGCCTATGAGTGAGAATATGCGGTGTTTCATTTTCTGTTCTTGTGTCAGTTTGCTGAGAATGATGTTCTCCAGATTCATCCATGTCCCTACAAACGACACGAACTCATCATTTCTGATTGCTGCATAATATTCCATGGTGTATATGTGCCACATTTTCCCAATCCAGTCTATCATCAATGGGCATTTGGGTTGATTCCAGGTCTTTGCTATTGTAAACAGTGCTGCAATGAACATTCGTGTACATGTGTCCTTATAGTAGAATGATTTATAGTCCTTTGGGTATATACCCAGTAATGGGATTGCTGGGTCAAATGGAATTTCTATTTCTAAGGCCTTGAGGAATCGCCACACTGTCTTCCACAATGGTTGGACTAATTTACACTCCCACCAACAGTGTAAAAGTGTTCCTTTTTCTCCACATCCTCTCCAGCATCTGTTGTCTCCAGATTTTTTAATGATTGCCATTCTAACTGGCGTGAGATGGTATCTCAATGTGGTTTTGATTTGCATCTCTCTGATGACCAGTGACGATGAGCATTTTTTCATATGATTGTTGGCCTCATATGTGTCTTCTTTCGTAAAGTATCTGTTCATATCCTTTGCCCACTTTTGAATGGGCTTGTTTGTTTTTTTCCTGTAAATCTGTTTGAGTTATTTGTAAATTCTGGATATCAGCCCTTTGTCAGATGGGTAAACTGCAAACATTTTTTCCCAATCTGTTGGTTGCCGATTCACTCTAGTGACTGTTTCTTATGCCGTGCAGAAGCTGTGGAGTTTGATTAGGTCCCATTTGTCTATTTTGGCTTTTGTTGCCAATGCTTTTGGTGTTTTGTTCATGAAGTCCTTGCCTACTCCTATGTCCTGGATAGTTTTGCCTAGATTTCCTTCTAGGGTTTTTATCGTGCCAGGTCTTATGTTTAAGTCTTTAATCCATCTGGAGTTAACTTTAGTGTAAGGTGTCAGGAAGGGGTCCAGTTTCTGCTTTCTGCACATGGCTAGCCAGTTTTCCCAACACCATTTGTTAAATAGGGAATCCTTTCCCCATTGCTTGTTTTTGTCAGGTTTATCAAAGATTGTATAGTTGTAGATATCTTGTGTTGCCTCCAGTGCTTCTGTTTTGTTCCATTGGTCTATATCTCTGTTTTGGTACCAGTACCATGCTGTTTTGATTACTGTAGCCTTGTAGTATAGTTTGAAATCTGGTAGTGTGATGCCCCCGCTGTGTTCTTTTTGCTTAGAATTGACTTGGCTATGCGGGCTCTCTTTTGGTTCCATATGAAGTTCATAGTGGTTTTTTCCAGTTGTGTAAAGAAAGTCAATGGTAGCTTGATGGGGATAGTATTGATTCTGTAAATTACTTTGGGCAATATAGCCATTTTCACAATATTAATTCTTCCTAACCATGAACATGGAATGTTTCTCCATCTGTTTGTGTCCTCTCTGATTTCATTGAGCAGTGGCTTGTAGTTCTCCTTGAAGAGGTCCCTTACATTCCTTGTGAGTTGTATTCCAAGGTATTTTATTCTTTTTGTAGCAATTGTGAATGGCAGTTCGTTCTTGATTTGGCTTTCTTTAAGTCTGTTATTGGTGTAGACGAATGCTTATGATTTTTGCACATTGATTTTATATCCTGAGACTTTGCTGAAGTTGCTTATCAGTTTCAGGAGTTTTTGGGCTGAGGCGATGGGGTCTTCTAGGTATACTATCATGTCGTCTGAAAATAGAGAAAATTTGGCTTCTACCTTTCCTATTTGAATACCCTTTATTTCTTTTTCTTGCCTGATTGCTCTGGCTAGAACTTCCAGTACTATATTGAATAGGAGTGGTGAGAGAGGGCATCCTTGTCTAGTGCTGGATTTCAAAGGGAATGCTTCCAGTTTTTGCCCATTCAGTATGAGATTGGCTGCTGGTTTGTCATAAATAGCTTTTATTACTTTGAGATACGTTCCATCTCAAAGGAACGTATTATTGAGTTTATTGAGGGTTTTTAGCATAAAGGGCTGTTGAATTTTGTCAAATGCCTTCTCTGCGTCAATTGAGATAATCATGTGGTTTTTGTTTTTGGTTCTGTTTATGTGGTGAATTACGTTGATAGACTTGCGTATGTTGAACCAGCCTTGCATCCCCGGGATGAATCCTACTTGATCGTGATGAATAAGTTTATTGATCTGCTGTTGCAATCGGCTTGCCAATATTTTATTGAAGATTTTTGCATCTATGTTCATCATGGATATTGGCCTGAAGTTTTCTTTTCTTGCTGGGTCTCTGCCAGGTTTTGTTATCAGGATGATGTTGGTCTCATAAAATGATTTGGGAAGGATTCCATCTTTTTGGATTATTTGGAATAGTTTTAGAAGGAATGGTACCAGCTCCTCTTTGTGTGTCTGGTAGAATTCGGCTGTGAACCCGTCTGGACCTGGGCTTTTTTTGTGTGGTAGGCTCTTAATTGCTGCCTCGACTTCTGACCTTGTTATTGGTCTATTCATAGTTTCAGCTTCCTCCTGGTTTAGGCTTGGGAGGACACAGGAGTCCAGGAATTTATCCATTTCTTCCAGGTTTACTAGTTTATGTGCATAGAGTTGTTTGTAATATTCTCTGATGATGGTTTGAATTTCTGTGGAGTCTGTGATGATTTTCCCTTTATCATTTTTTATTGCATCTATTTGGTTGTTCTCTCTTTTCTTTCTAATCAATCTGGCTAGTGGTCTGTCTATTTTGTTGATCTTTTCAAAAAACCAGCTCTTGGATTTATTGATTTTTTGAAGGGTTTTTCGTGTCTCAATCTCCTTCAGTTCAGCTCTGATCTTAGTTATTTCTTGTCTTCTGCTGGGTTTTGAGTTTTTTTGATCTTGCTCCTCTAGCTCTTTCAATTTTGATGATAGGGTGTCAATTTTGGATCTCTCCATTCTCCTCATACGGGCACTTATTGCTATATACTTTCCTCTAGAGACTGCTTTAAATGTGTCCCAGAGGTTCTGGCACGTTGTGTCTTCATTCTCATTGGTTTCGAAGAACTTCTTTATTTCTGCCTTCATTTCGTTGTTTACCCAGTCAACATTCAAGATGCTAAGTGGCTGTTTTGCCTGTTAGTTGTTGTAGATTCTTCATTATGTTGATGCTCTTTAGCATTTAGTGTGATTTTGGAATGGCTGGTTCTGGTTGTTCCTTTCTATGTGTAGTGCCTCTTTTAGGAGCTCTTGTAAAGCAGGCCTGGTGGTGACAAAATCTCTGAGTACTTGCTTGTTTGCAAAGGATTTTATTTTTCCTTCACTTCTGAAGCTCAGTTTGGCTGGATATGAAATTCTGGGTTGAAAGTTCTTTTTCTTAAGAATGTTGAATATTGGCCCCCACTCTCTTCTGGCTTGTAGTGTTTCTGCCGAGAGATCTGCTGTGAGTCTGATGGGCTTCCCTTTGTGGGTGACCTGACCATTCTCTCTGGCTGCCCTTAGTATTTTCTCCTTTATTTCAACCTTGTTGAATCTGACGATTATGTTCCTTGGGGTTGCTCTTCCTGCAGAATATCTTTGTGGTGTTCTCTGTATTTCCTGCATTTGAGTGTTGGCCTGTCTTGCTAGGTGGGGGAAATTTTCCTGGATGATGTCCTGAAGAGTATTTTCCAGCTTGGATTCATTCTCTTCATCTCCTTCTGGTACACCTATCAAATGTAGGTTAGGTCTTTTCACATAGTCCCACATTTCTTGGAGACTTGTTCATTCCTTTTTGCGCTTTTTTCTCTAATCTTGGTTTCTTGTTTTATTTCATGGAGTTGGTCTTCGACTACAGATATTCTATCTTCTGCTTGGTCAATTCGGCTATTGAAACTTGTGCATGCTTCGCGAAGTTCTCGTATTGTGTTTCTCAGCTCCTTTAATTCATTCATATTCCTCTCTAAGTTATCCATTCTTGTTATCATTTCCTCATATCTTTTTTAAAGTTCCTTAGTTTCTATGCATTGATTTAATACATGTTCTTTTAGCTCACAAAAGTTTCTCATTATCCACCTTCTGAAGTCTAATTCCGTCATTTCATCACAGTCATTCTCCGTCCTGCTTTGTTCCCCTGCTGGTGAGGAGTTTTGGTCCTTTCTAGGAGGCGAGGTGTTCTGGTGTCGGGTGTTTTCCTCCTTTTTTCGCTGGTCTCTTCCCATCTTTGTGGATTTATCCGCTTGTCGTCTGCGTAGTTGCTGACTTTTTGATTGGGTCTCTGAGTGGACACCCAGATTGTTGATGATGAAGTATTTCTGTTACTTGGTTTTCCTTCTACCAGCCTAGCCCCTTTGCTGTACGACTGCTGAGGTCCACTCCAGGCCCTGCTTGTCTGGGGTGCACCTCTAGCAGCAGTGGCACAGTGAGGGATGCTACCAGTTTCTTTTTCTGCTATCTTTGTCTCAGGATGATGCCTGCCAAATGTCAGTGTTTTGGATATAGAGGGGTCAGGGAGCTGCTTGAGGAGACAGTCTGTACTTTATAGGAGCTCAATTGCTGAGCTGTGAGCTCTGTTGTTCATTCAGGGATGTTAGGCTGTTATGTTTGATTCTGCTGCAACAGAGCTCATTAAAAAAACCCTTTTTTTCTCAAATGCTCTGTGGTGGGGGGTTCGGGCTTTATTTTTGGATGTCGGTTGAGGTGTCCTGCCCAGCTAGGAGGCAGACTAGCCACTGTTTGCCTGCCGAGGCTCCGCCCTGCTGCTGTGTGGTTCGCCCTGTTGCTGCAGGCTCTGCTGTTCTGCTGTGGTCTCCACCACGCCCTGCAGCGGAGTCTCTCTGTTGTAGCGTGTTGCCTCAGCAACGGCAGGCTGTGTCAGCAGTGGGCATGTATCTCAGTAGGGACGGGTTGCCTCGGCAACGGCTGGCTGCGTCAGCAGTGGGCGTGTATCTCAGTTGGGGAGGGTTGCCTCGGTAATGGTGGATGCCCCTCCCCCACAAAGCGTCTTGGACCGTCTGCACGGGGATCGTTTGAAATTGCGGTTTTGTTCGTCCCACTGGGCTACCCCCGGACACTCAGTCCCTGCAATCCCCTGGGCTGGCCCACTGTCCAAGTCTCGTTCAGTCTCAAGTCCAGCCCTCTCAAGTCTCAGGTTGCCGGTTCAACAGGGCACCCGGACAAGCACGCCCTGTGGGAAGCGCTGGGTAGGGCCGGCTGCCGCCACCCCGGCTGCCGGCTTCGCCAGGCAGAGGTACTGCCTGGCATCCCGCATCTCCTTTATACTTGGGAATTTCCCCGTTCTGTGGGCAACGAAGATCAGTCTGGAAATGCAGCTCCGACTCACCTCTCCACGGATTCAAGGAGAGCTCCAATCCTGGGTTGTTCTCACAGTGCCATCTTGAGTCCTCCCCCCACTGTTTTTTTAAAATAGGATCTGGCTCTGTTGCCCAGGGCACAATGATCTTGGCTTACTGCAACCTTTGCCTCCCAGGCTCAAGTGATCCTCCTGCCTCAGCCTCCTGAGTAGATGGGACTACAGGCTTATATCACCACACCTGGATAACTTTTGTATTTTTGTGTAGAAACGAGGTTTCACGATGTTGCTTAGGCTGGTCTCGAACTCCTGGGCTCAAGCCATCTGCCTGCCTTAGCCTAACAAAGTGCTGGGATTACAGCTGTGAGCCACCATGTCTGTTCCCCTGATTTCAGAACTGTAAAGTTTACTAAAAAGCTAGCATAATAAAAAAAATGTGGTGTGGCAGAAGGATAGACACATTGATGGACTAGATTTGAGAGCTCAGAAATAAACTGTCATATTTATGGTCAATTGATTTTTGACAGGGGTGCTAAGAAAACTCAATGGGAAAATAAATGTTTTTACTAACTGGTGCTTGGACAACTGGATATATACATGCAAAATAAGGAATCTGAACTCCGTTTTCATACCATACACAAATATTAACTCAAAATTATTATAATGTAAATGTAAGGACTAAAACCATAAAACTCTTAGAAGCAAATATAGGAGTAAATCTTTGTGACCTTGGCATAGGAAAAGCCACCTTGGGATCACAAAATCACAAGTGTCCAAAGGTAAATATAAACTGTACTTCATCATAATTTAAAGCATTTGTGGTTCAAAGATATCAGCAAAACTCAATGGGAAAAAGCAAAAAAGTGAAAAGTTAATTCCCCATATGAGAGAACATTTTGCAAATCATAAATATGATAAGGGATTTGTACCTAAAATGTGTAAAGAACAATTAAGGTCAATAATAAAAAGACAAATGACTCTATTAAAAAGCAGGCAGGATCTGAATAGACATTTCTCCAAAGACAATATACAAATGGCCAATAGGCACAGGAAAATACACTCAACATCATTAGCCATCTGGAAAACGCATGTCAAAACCATAAAGAGATACCACTTGGCACCCGCTGGAATGGCCGTAATAAAAAAGACAGATCATAACAAGTGTTAGGATGTGGAGAAACTGGACCCTGCATAGATTGCTCAAGGGAAAATAGCGTGGTGCAGATACATTGGAAAACATTCTAGTAGTCCTGAAATTATAAATTATTCACTTCATAAAAAACACATATTGTGTGATTCCTTTTATAAGAAATACCAGAATAAGCAAACTATAGCGACAGGAAGTAAATTAATGGTAACCTAGGACTGAGTAGGTTTGAGTAAAATGGAGAGTGATTGCCAATAGACAGTGATTGAGTGATGAAATTTTAATATAACATCTCTCAGGAAATAACAGAACAAACAAAAATCAGTAAGAATGAGGAATTTAAATAGCATGGTTAACACATTTGTCCTAATTGACCTACACATACATAAGTGAAGCAACTAAAGAAAACTCCTTCTTTTATATCATACATAGAATATTATTAAAAATTGACCATAGTCTGAGCCATAAACCAATTTTCAAGAAATTTCAAAGGACTGAAATCACATAAAGTATAGTTTGTGATAACAAGATAGTTAAATGATATATTTTAAAGAATCAAAATCGACAGCTAGAAGAATATTGCAATGGAAAGCATAAAATACTTTGAACTGAATAATACAAATCAATATACTAAAGCTTCAAGGATACAGTTAAAATCATATCTGGAGGGAAATGTATGTCTTTAAATGTCAATATTAGAAAATAAAGCTAAACAGCAATAAATTATAAGCATCTATGTAAAATTTTTAGAGAATGAACAAAAAATAACCACAAATAAAACCAAAAAAAAGGAGGGAAATTAGAAAGATAAAAATAGAGGTCAGGAGCAGTGGCTCATGCCTGTAATCCCAGCACTTGGGGAGGCTGAGGTGGGTGGATCACCTGAGGTCAGGAGTTTGAGACCGGCCTGGTCAACGTGGTGAAACTACATCTCTATTAAAAGTATAAAAAATTAGCCAGCTGTGGTGGCAGATGCCTGTAATCCCAGTTACTCAGGAGGCTGATGCAGAAAAATGGCTTGAACCTGGGAGGTGAAGGTGCCACTGCACTCCAGGTTGGGCAACAGAGTGAGACCCCATCTCAAAAAAAGAAAAAACATGAAAAACAAAAAAAAACAAAAAGAAAGTATAGAAATTAACAAAATAAAGCACAAATGAAAAATGAGTTATTCTTGAAAAGCTTAAAAACTTCATAAACTCTAGTGAATATAATCAAGAAAAAAGGAGAGAAAGCACTAATATCCAATGTCAGGAATGGGCATAGGGAAGCATAGTAAATCCTTCAGATATTAAAAATATGAATAATTTTCTGCCAAATATTTTAAAATTTAGATAAAAGAGATACATTCCTAGAAAACACTACTAGTCAAAATTGACAGCGGAAAAAATAAGAATTCAGAATAGTCCTATAACTATTTAAAGATATTGAGTCAGTTATTAAATATTTTTCCACAAAGAAAATTACAGGGTCTGATGACTTAACAAGTAAATGTTATTAACTACTAAGGAAGAAATAAGTCATTTATTAAACAACTTTTCCACAAAAATAACTACAGGCTCTGATGGCTTAACAAGTAGGTTGTATTAACTATTAAGGAAAAATAACACAATTTATATAAGAAATAATCTGTATAAACTCTTCAAAGAAAGAAAAACAGGGAAAACATTCCACTTCTAACAAGGCAATCATTACCCTAGACCAACATCTCAGAAAAATATTATGAAAAAGAAAAATTCAGGTCAATCTCATTTATGAACATAGGTGCAAAAACCAGTAAACAAAATATTAGCAATGTTAATAAGTATATGTATATATATGAGTAGGGTTTATCCTATGAATGTACACTTAATTTACCCTTAAAAAGTCAACATAATTACTTTAATAGAATAATGGAGAAAAACCATATGATCAACTCAAAAGGCAGAAAAGTTGGTTTAATAATGTTCAATATTCATTCATAATAAAAATTCTTAGCAAACAAGGAAAATTAGGGAACGCTTCTCTCTTATCTGTTAAAAGATATCTGTGATAAATATATATTATATTTAATACCTATCTTTTTGAGATCAGAACTAAGACCAAGATCTGTGCTATTAACTATCTTGAAGAATCACAGTCTCGAAGAACAGAATAAAAAGCCTTGCTCTATTGAGTATTAAGACTTGTTATAAATCATAATGATTACAGCAACGAGATATTGACATAAATATTGGTAAATAAACCAGTGGAAAAGAAGGAAGAACCCAAAATAGGCCTATGAATAGACAAGCAATTGAATTATGACAAAGGAGCCACTGCAAAGTTGTGATGATAGGATAATTCTGTGAATGAGGCTGTGATACTACTTATTTATATTAATAAAAACAACCTATATACCTTCACATCATAAAAAAAACACCCAGAACTTAAAAATAACTCATAAGTGAGTAAGAAAAAGACAACTCATCATAAGAATGATTTGAATTGGCAAGAGATTTGAATTGGTCCATCAAAAGAGGATGTCCAGGCCAGGCTCTGGACACTACAGGAGTGTGCTGATGCCTGTAATTCCAGCACTTTGGGAGCCCAAGGAGGGAGGATTGCTAGAGCCCAGGAGGTTGAGATTGTAGTGAGCTGAGCCATGATTGTGTCACTGCACTTCAGCCTGGCAACAGAACGAGACTTCAGTTCTCAAAAAAGAAAAACAAAAAGAAGATGTCCAAATGGCAACTAATCACAGAAAAAAGTGCTCAAACTCATCAGTCATAAAGAAAAGTATAATTCCATAGTGAGAAACTGCTATGCACTCACCAGAATGCCTACTGTGACAATTCTAATATACTTATTGTCAAGGATATGAAGAACTAGGGAAGCTTATGCATTCCTGGTAGTAATGAAAATCAATACAAACCATTTGGGAAACTGCAGTATCTACTAAAACAGAGTAGGTATCTATATACCATGACCTCACAATGCCACTCCTCCATGTATACCTCCTGGAAGTGCCTGCCTATGTGCACCACGGAAAGTGTAAAATGCACGTTGTAGCAATGTTAATAATAGTCAAAGCTGGAAACAGCCTAGATATCTTTCTGCAGCAAAATGGATACTTAAATTGCGGTATTACATATGATAGAAAAACAAACAGAAAAACTAAAGCTACTTGCAACAGCATGGAAGAATATCACAAATGCAATATTAAGGGAGCCAAGTCAAACATAAAAGGGCCATCTTTTTGGCTCCATCTACATGAAGAGTGAACCTGGAAATCAACCTATTTTCTTTAGGGATGGATAATTAGGTGTTAAACTATAAACAAAAAGAAGGATTTGATTACTCTGAAAATTTGAATTGGGCTGGGAGTGGTGGCTCAAGCCTGTAATCTCAGTACTTTGGGATGCCAAAGAGGGAGGATTGCTTGAGCCCAGAAGTTTGAGACCAACTTGGGCAATATGGTGAGACCTCTTTTGTACTAAAAGTAAAGAGTTGAATGTGATGGCATGTGCCTGTGGTCCCAGCTAGTTGGGAGGTTGAGGTGGCTGGATTGCTTGAACCTGGGAGGTCAAGGCTGCAGTGAGCTATTTTCCTGCCATTTCACTCCAGCCTGGGTGACAGAGTCATTTCCAAAAAAAGAAAAAGAAAAAGAAAGAGAGAGAGAAAGAACAAAAGAAAGAAAGAAAAAGTAAGAAAGGAAAAGAAAGAAGGGAGAGAGGGAAGGAAGGAAAGAAGGAAAGAAGGAAGGAAGGAAGGAAGGAAGGAAGGAAGGAAGGAAGGAAGGAAGGAAGGAAGGAAGGAAGGAAGGAAAGAAATGTGAATTGGAGGAAAGAGTAAGAGAGGAGTTTCTGGAGGGCAGACAAGAGTTCATATCATGACCTGACATCAGTGTTTTCCTTGTGATAAGTCATTATACATTTTCATTTAAGAATTTCTTTTCTGTATGTGTTTTATCTTTCACAATACAAAGGGTTAAGAAATTTGATTGATGAGCAGAGGGAGAGAGGAATGCAATGAGGACACATTTTCCAGGAGATGTAGAAAGACTGAGATTCCTGAGGAAAAACAGGAAAGGGAGGTGCAAAGAGTAGGAAATGTCCACAGAGGAAAGGGGCCAGGGGACAGGCTGCTTCTCTGCAATTTTACAGGCTCAAGTCCAAAGGGAGGACAGCCACCCAGGGGACTGACATCACTCTTTAATACTCACACATCTGCTTTATTGTTTCAGAAATCTGTCCATTATGAGGATGAAAATTTCTCTTTTAAAACTTCTCTTTTATAGAAAAACACCTCTATTATCTCAGGCTGTAGCAGGTCTGACAGTATTCTGTACCTCTTATACTGCATAGTTCTTTATTTAGAATCATTTCTTGTAAACCACTTGGATAAAAAAAAAAAACCTCTTTTTTTATTGACTTGCTTCAAAAATGTGAGTGAGCTAATTCTAATAACCCTTGGTACAAATTCTCAAGGTACTATTGGGAGTAAATTTACTCCCAATCTACAAGACAAAATTATTTAGGTTCTCATTATCAGAGGCCTGTTCGTTTTCTTTTTGCCCCTGGTAATCTCAGGGATTACAATTTCTACCCATAGGGGGTCAGAGGATGAGCATAAAGCCTGCAAATTGGCCCTCCCTGGGTTTCCACTAAATAAGAGAATGCCTGGAAAGGGCAGACACAATAGAGATCTCATTCCAACAAAGGAATACTCTTTCTTGAGGTTAAGAAATTATGGCAAGTATGCTAGGATGTGGAGCAGGATACACTACTGGGAAATAGCATTTCCAGTGATTCCAAAGACATAAGCAGTTTCCACCTATCCCTTTCTCCAAGAAAAAAAAAGAGTGTGCTCTCTCTCTCCTGGTGTGTGTGTGTGTGTGTGTGTGTGTGTGTGTGTGGTATGTCTTTTGTGTGAGAGAGACAGAGAGAGAGAGGGAGAGAGAGAGAGAGTTGTTGGGAGTGGAGACAGTATAAAATTCAGCCACTGATTTGTGTGCTGTGAGAATGCTCAAACTATAATATTCTTAGAAGAAATGGCTGGGCGAGGTGGATCACACCTGTAATCCCAGCAGATCACAAGGTCAGGAATTCAAGACCAGCCTGGCCAGAATGGCGAAACCCCGTCTCTAGTAAAAATACAAAAAATTAGCCAAATGGTGTGCACCTGTAGTCCCAGCTACTCAGGAGGCTGAGGCAGGAGAATCACTTAAACCTGGGAGACAGAGGTTGCAGTGAGTAGAGATCGTGCCACTGCACTCCAGCCTGGGTGACAGAGCAAGACTCTGTCTCAAAAAAACAAAAACAAAAAGAAGAAGAAAAAATAGCTGCCTGCAAGAGTTCTAGATAAAATTGGGATCATGATGATAATGATTAAAGTTTAGTTATTTCTTTGTTTCTTTAGTTCAAGTTATTTGCAACTATATACCTCATTTGGTTTTTGCTGGGATAATCTCAGTATAATCTGTATGCTTTTAAATTCAATTCACTTAAACCCAGGTATAGAATCCGTAATTCAAAGAACTGGATGTGAGTGAGGGCTTTGTCTGGCACACGTGTCAAAAAATGTTAGTAATCACCATCATTAGTATTATTACTTTATTTTTCCTGAGGAGAATCATTTTGTCCTGGTTTGGCCAAAGTATTATATAAACTTCAGTGTCCTCAACCTTTTCGGCACCAGGGACCAGTTTCATGGAAGAAAATTTTTCCACGAATGGGAAGTGGGAGTGATGGTTTCGGGATGGAACTTCCACCTCAGATCATCACATCATCATCAGATCATCATCTTACAAGGAGCAACCTAGATCCCTGGCAGGCACAGTTCACAATAGGGTTCTCTCGTCTACGGGAATCTAATGCCCAGCTGATCTGACTGAAGGCAGGGATCTCGGGGTGATGCTGGCTCACCTCCTGCTCTGTGGCCTAGTTCCACACAGTCCATGGACTGGTATGGTGTGGTCCAGGGTCCAGGGGTTGGGGACTCCTGCTATAAAGGATCCCAGAGATCACACCCACTGTGACCCAGGTACACTTCTGGGCCTTAAATTTTCACTAGAAAAATGAAGAATTTGGATTCCCTGAACTTTGACTCAAAGATCTGTCTTCACGAGTGCCCAGGTCTCCTGGCAGGCTGGGAGTTAGTGACCCCTGGGTTGTCTAGTGGTCGGTGCCTCGGTGGGAGAGGATGCACTGAGATGGGGGAGGGGAGCTGCTGCTTTCTTCTGGAGGCAATATTTACCTTTCCCTGGGCAGAGGTTGTTGAAATTAAGAAAACCTGGTGAAGCAGATGCCAGGGACAGATATTACCTAACTTGGTCAAAGAACAAAGACCCTGTGAAACATTTGGAAATCCTCAAGAGTGCCCAGGGACGGGCACACTTATTGGAACAGCAGAAACAGGATCACTCAGCATTTCAGAGTAGGGCTGCTGCATGTCACAGCGTGAGCATAATAATGCCATTACCATTTCAAACAGTCTGGGTTTTTGAGAACGCAACTTCTGGGTTGGAATATTGATTACGCCAGCTACTAGTGCTACGCTTTTGTTATTGTTGTTACTGTTTTGTTTTCTTTCTTTGGAGACAGAGTCTCACTCTGTTGCCCAGGTTGGAGTGCAATGGTGTGATCTCGGCTCACTGTGACCTCTGCCTCCCAGGTTCAAGCGATTCTCCTGCCTCAGCCTCCACAGTAGCTGGGATTATAGGCACCAGCCACCCCACCCGGCTATTTTTTGTAGTTTTAGTAGAGCCGGGGTTTCGCCATGTTGGCCAGCCTGGTCTCGAACTCCTGACCCCAGCTGATCTGCCTGCCTTGGCCTCCCAAAGTGCTGGGATTACAGGCGATGGCTTTGAGCCCCAGTTTTCATTTGTGTAAATTGAAGTAAACATCTAATTTACGGAGCTGTTGAGAGGTTGGAATAGGTAGCGTAAGGCACCATGGAATTCATTAGTGTAAGCTTCTCTCATTACAATAAAACTAATAGTCTTTCTAATTTCAGACACCTTCAGGTTTACTCATGCTTTACTGGGAATTCTCAACATCTCGGTAGTTTCTATAATGATTGGACTCCTTGCTCCCCCATCCCTCCCCTGCAGCCCCCCAGTCTTTGGCTGCGGAGTGGATGGAAGAAGCAGCACGTTGGGGGAGGACTGGGGCAAACCCAGCCCCCTGGTACCCTGGCCTCCTGGCCTCCTGGCCTCCTGGCCCGGTGGGGACTGTCATGGCGGCCCAGCAACAGCTTAGGTGATCTCAGATCGCTGAGCGGAAGAATGCAAGGGTGGGACGGTCAGGGCTGCGCAGACCCCTGTCCCGCCAGCGGTCCCCCCTCCCACCCGCAAGCCCAGCGGGAGCACCCCCTCGGCTGCGTCCCCGCCTCCGGCGCCGCCGGGGCGGCCCAGACCCTGGGCTCAGCCTCGCGTCCCGAGGCCCACCTGGGGAGGCGGCGGCGGTCCCTGCCTAGCGTCCCGGAGCGGACGGCCGGGGAGCGACGCCAGCGGCCCCGAGCGCCCAGGGCCACGCGCGGGGCTGGCCCGCCGCTCGCGCGCCCTCCCCACCCCCTCCGCGCCTCGCCCCGCCGCCCGCGGCCCCCACCCACCGGCCGCTCCTCCCCTCTCCCCACCCTCCTCGTCCGCCCCCTCCCCTCCCCCGCCGCCGCCTCGCAGACTGCTCGGCCGCTTGTCTCAGCCGCCCGGGCCCCGAGCGCAGGCTGCGAGGCCACCGCACCTGCAGAGCGCTCGGGCTGCCTAGCCTGCACCTCGCCTCCCGCCGCGCGATCCAGTTCTCCCCACGCGTCGGGTCTCCCATGACGCCCGAGCCCCCCTGCCGGCGACAATGACCACTTCCCTGCAAGATGGGCAGAGCGCCGCGGGCAGGGCGGCTGCCCGGGATTCGCCGCTCGCTGCCCAGGTGTGTGGCGCTGCCCAGGGGAGGGGCGACGCCCACGACCTGGCTCCGGCCCCCTGGCTGCACGCGCGAACGCTCCTGCCCCCTCCGGACGGGACCCGCGGCTGTGCTGCAGACAGGTAGGCAGCCCTGGAGGGCGCGGGGAAGTGTCCTGGCTGGGCAGCCGGCGAGGGGGTAAGGAGGCGGTCCTAGGGGGTGAGCCATGTGCCCAGAGCTGGGCCAAGTTTGTAAAAGTCTCTGAAGACAATCCTCTTTGAGCTGGCTCCTACCGGACCAGCAGGACATTGCGATCTCACAGTGCCTTATAAATAGCATCACCGTTTCATTGAGAGCTCTCATCTCTTTCGCCTCTTCCCATCGGTGTGAAACTAGGAGGCCAGGCTGCAGGTTGATCACCTTCTGCTCCTTTGTGGCCCTGCATTTTCACAAAGGAAACTCTATTTTATTTTATATGTTTAAAAAAATCGTAGCATAAATGTATTCACCTCCCACACAGAGTCTTACAGCGACCCTGTAGAAGCAATGCATGGATTGACATTTGAGCAGTCTTGCTGTTCAACAGGAAAGAATAGAGGTTTTAAAAGGTTTCCCAATCCATAGCATTCACCACTAAGTGCCTTTAGAGTTGCACATACTTTTGGGGGGGGGGGGGAAGGATACAAAAATTCACAAATCTGCAGTCCTTTATATTCATACATTTAAACGTTACATTTTTTTCCCTGATTTTCAAAGCACTCCAACTTCAGTGAAGTTAAAATTACTTTCTAGTGGACTAGAGTGGTTTATACTATCAAGTTCTATTAACTTACGTCCTCAAAACACTGCCTCACTGTTTAATATCTATAAGCAATTGAAATGTCAACAGACTGTGTGTGGGCAACATTGTGAATGAAATTTGAAGTGAGATGAACCACAGCTATAATTAATAAATGATAACTTCCAAAAGTGATTAGTAAAATATCATAAGGACGAATGCACTAAATGTAACTTAGAGACTTTGTCAATATAGTGGAAGCCTAACAATGTCTGACTCCTCAGGGTGATGTTTGCATTAGTAATGGTATAGTCAGTTTATCAAACGGGATAGAGTTTCCATGCCTGGTGATTTAAAGGCAAAAGAGAGAGAAAAGGAGAGAGAGAGAGAAATATAAGAGATTTTTTTCATCTCTAATTAACATACTGTATTTTGACCCATAGAGAGTACATCACAGACCTTTTCTGTATACTTTATATAATACGAGCTTTGTCACAGAGTGGTACATGTTGGCCTTAGCACACTTTTAAATCCTGACAGCAATTATATTTTACATTCTGTTTTATGTAAATTACATCCTATGTTCTCTTACTTCAGGAGAAAAAAGAAAGATCTTGATGTTCTGGAAATGCCATCTATTCCAAACCCTTTTCCTGAGCTATGCTGTTCTCCATTTACATCTGTGTTGTCAGCAGACCTGTTTTCCAAAGAAAATGCAAGGAAAAAACAGGTATGCACTTTTAAATTTTAAAATTCAAAAATCTTAGGAGTTCTGAATCCATCCAGTCTTTAAGATTTTCCACAATTTACAGTATCAACAAAAAATTAGAATGGGCTCTGTTAAACAACTCTGTTGACTGACATAGTCCTTTGGCATTATTTTCATTTTGGGCCTTATTTTTTTAAGGTGTATAATGGGAATGTTAAAACCTACCTCCAAGGGTCCTGGGATGGATTAAAAGAGATTATGTATATATATATATATATATATATATATATAAATTACAGTGGTTGGGAGCAATTGTTGTTCACCAGATAGGTAGGAGATGAGATCATTTTTAAGCCAGGAATTGGGCAGAGGTTGGAGCTGGGCAGGCAGTGGTAATGATGTGAGAAACAGACTGACTGCTTCCTTTAATACTTTCTTTAATTTTTCACATTTTTAACCAAAGCCAACCTCATTTACTAAAGGAAAGTGATTTAGTGATACTATGGCAAAAAGTACTTGGAGTTTAGGGTCAATGTGTCTTCATTTCAGTGGATTTCTCACTTTGGAGGCTCTGGCTACAGAAGACAGACTACTTGTAATTGATAATTAGAAGACTGTATTTTTATGATTTTCTTCTTTTAAGTTTCTAGTTTGGGACTGACTTAAGCAAATTAGATTTTAAGGACCAAGCAACTAACAGAAAATACATCATGGCTATACATTTTGAGGGGAAAAATATTCAGTGTCTCGTAGAATAATTTATCTCTTATCATATACGTTCTCCCAGTTTTGACCAAAACAAAGAGAAGTCTCACTAGATGAAATGCAACTTGTTCTTACAAGGGTGGAAACAATAAATTTAAATAGCTAGATACTTGCAGTGAGAGAAGGATAATGAACAGAGAGGACAAGGCAGTTGGCCATTTTACCACATCTATTATTCTCTTTCTTCTTTCTGCACCTTTATTACCTCTGATGGGTTCGACTACGTGTGTTTATACTTTTAGGAATGGAGGAAATACCTTAGAAAGCAGGTGAATTCTTGATCATATACAGCAATAATAGAAACAGCAGGAAATATGTTTGATAGAAGCCCTGTGTATATACTTTGTGGGGGAGGGGTTTGAAGTCACTTGATAATCATGTTTTTGGGTAAGAATGGGAGAAAATGGGAGTAAATTTTTCTAGAAGCAGAACTATGTTCTGAATTGCATTTTTAAAAGGAGAAATAAGCCCTTAAGTGGGTGACTGTTGGGGAGATAGACAAAGAGGAGACTCTCCTGAGATCTTTATTATCAGGGTGAGGTTTAAAGTCAGATCCCAAGGAAAAAACAACCCTAGTGAAACTTCCAAGCTCTTTGAGAGTTCACTTTTCAGTTTGGATAGAAGATGGAAATAAGGATGATAGATTTGACTGTGTGCCGTGATAGTAGAAAAAAAGGATTCTGGATTGAGAGTAAGAAAAGGAAATGTCTAATGACGGCATGGTCATCTGGAAGAGTTTAATAGGTAGTTCCCAAATTACTAATGATCTTTTATATTTCTTACCCCATCCTAGGCAATAAGGCCTCTACCTAAGCAATAATATCATGCAAGATATTTATAAAAATTAGGGTTTTGATTTGGGGTTGTGATAGGGGGTAGAGTCTGAACTAGAAGGGAAGTAAAGGGAAAGAGATCTGGGCTGACTCACTTTAATGCTATGAATGGACACTTGCAGAATGCCTGTGTCTAAGAGATTTGTTGGTGATGCCAGGTTTGATTTGCATAGAAAATGGGAAGTGGTAGTGGTATGCTTATGTTATTATAGGGGATGAAAGAGAAACAGCGGGTAAAGTGCCAGGGTCAAGGCAGGATGTGCCCTATGTGTGGATAGTCATCAGACTAGGGTAAGACATCTTAGAGACTGATGACATTTCTTCAGATCAGGTTTAAATTGGAAAATGGGGGAAAAATAGCAAACTAGAAATGGGGAAAACGTGATGTTTTTATTGACCCCTGTAGGTTTTCTGCTCTGGCCTTTTATCCTGTGTCCACAATGACCTTCTCAGAGAGCACTGTACCCACACAACACAGCTGTGCTGTTTCCTGAGCAGAGAGTCCCAGCCTGATTTTCAAAG
Organism: Callithrix jacchus; assembly: GCF_049354715.1. Classification (NCBI taxonomy): domain Eukaryota; kingdom Metazoa; phylum Chordata; class Mammalia; order Primates; family Cebidae; genus Callithrix; species Callithrix jacchus. Next base: position 65,014,918 of record NC_133507.1, read on the forward strand.
ATCAATCCCAGAAGCCTGTCCCCACCTTTGAAGGGCCCTTCTTGCTGATCTTTGCCTTGACCCAAGGGTTGAGAGCTCTATGAAGACAAGGGTACCCCGACGTTGAGGAAGAGGGAGGCTGCTTTTTACTTTCTTTTATGTTTCCTGTTCTCCCCACCTAGACTTTGCATTGAGGACTGATTCTTTTGTTTTGGTTTCTTTGTAATGAGGAAGATTTTGTTTCTTTGAAATGAGGAAGATTTTGAGAATAGATGGCTCTATGTAAGTGAGTCCCCAACTCACTACCTTTGCGACATACATTACCCTTTTACAAGATGGTGTTTTGGCCCAGTTTATCTGTAACCTTCAGTTGAGATGATGTAAGTGACTGTATGTAAAAGGTCCTACTGTGTATTATTTGTGGTTGAAATGTTATAGGAGATGTCTCTCTTCTTTATATTTTCTCTCATTTGTCCTATTTAACCATTCCAGTCATTTTAGCGATTCTTTTCTCCCCATAGAAAAAAATGAAGAAAATAATTGTACTTGTTATTTACAAATCAATGACCAGAAAATTTGAGAGAATCAAACTAAAAATGTTAAATTTCATCTGGCCTTTTAGAACCACAGTCAAAAATCATCTTACAAGCCATAAATTTTGTTTATTATTTGAGATGCCTACATAACACATGAGTGGTAAAGTGCATTGAAGCCAGAAAAAAAGTGAAAATGCTTTATCACTTTTTGCAAATAAAATGTCTCAAAGTATACAATACTGTAGGCTTTCAGTACTATTATTTTTTAATGAAAGCTAGAATAAGAGAGAATCCATATTCTTTATTCCCTTTTCCTCTTTTTACAGTGCTGGCCATATTTCTTTGTGTTTACCAATAAAGCAGATTTAAAGCATGCCTTCCCTTACATACATGGTCCAGAAAAGTTACTTATATTAAAAGTGACTTCCATTATAAACTTAATCTCTTTTTTTCCTAATTTCTGATTGAAATTTATCAGGAAATCATCTGTTAGTAATGAACCCTAAACACCTATTGTTTGAAGAAAAGCAAAGAATTAGAAATCTTTATTTAGCTCTTCTAGCAGAATGAATTCTTGTCTTGTTCGTTGACCCCTAGGTAATTTTTGTGCTTGAACATAGCCTGTGTAGTAACTCTGGTTAATTGCTTCCCAGGACTATGTTGTAGAGCTAAGTAAGAATAAAGCCTCTGAAGGCTTTAGAGATTTAAAAAATACTATTAAAAATTGTTTTTAGTTGGGTGAGATTTTTCAGATCCTCTATTTCAATGTTCTTTCAGAGATGTGTAAATTGAGTTTAAGGAATGCTATGTGGCACAGCCAGCACCTGACATCTGGATTTCTTGAGGCTTTGACAGCCCTTTATAAGGAAGATACAATTTCTAAAGAAAGCGAGGACTGTAAATAAGAGTAATACAATAAATACATGTATACCAGTGTTGTTAGTTGCAACTCTCCTCATAACACAAGAACAAGAGAGACAAATGCCATTAGTTAATATTCATCTAAGGACGTGAAATTCCTCTTTTTATTTCTTCCCAAAATGTAACTGTGTTTTTTATTTCCAGCTTTCTTCTCCATCTTCTCCCTAAAATTGGTCTGAGAAATCTATCAAATGTTTGATTTTATTATCAAATAAGATGTATTAGTATTATGAATAACCAGCTTTTGTGTGTAGTTTACGGTCCACAGGATATTATTTCATGGGAACACAAGTAAGTAAGTATGTCACCTGCATTTCAGGATTACAAAAAGAATGTGCAAAAACCAGAAGGGATTTGCCCATGCTTCCACAGTTTACATAAAGGGAGATCAAAAAGAATACTATGTCTCAATGTGTTCTGTCCCTCACCACTCTGTTTCTAGTCTATTCTCTATTAAATTAAGCATTTTTTTTGGTATATCCAGAAAAATAAAAATTTCTCTCAAATAATAAAAAAAGATAGTTTTCCATATGCTCTGGCTTTTGATTTCTCTTTACTCTAGCATGTCACAGACTTTCAAAGGATAATTAGATCTCTGTCCCCAAATTAAAGGATCTCTTACATCATTCCTTTGTGATGTTAGTAATTATTCCAATTTGGACATGCTGAACTTGTATGTGTGGTCCTGTAGGAATCTTATGTGGCTGCTACATTAACTGAAATTTCATGTACTTATTTTTCTAGTATACATAGAAGTAAGAGAAGAGAAACTCTATGTACATATTTTATTTTTTCCACACTCAGCAATTATGAAGATTTTGTCTCATTTGCTCCATCTATTTCTTTTTTGAAAAAAGTGTGTTTTCCTTGCTGAAGTATTTTGATGTAAATCCTGGACAGCCCATCATTGCGTCTCTCCATAGTTTTGTATTCATCTCTAAAAAATGAATTTTCTTTTATAACCCAAATGCTATTATTTCCTAACAGAAATAACAATAATTCCTTGGTATCATCTAAAACCATTCATAATTGAATTTTCTCATTGGAATGGCTCATGGAATTCTCAAATTACGAAGTGCTTAGCTTTCAAAAGTCTGAAAATTAGCTCTTTGGAAGTTTCAATTCATTTTTTGATGGAAACAACATCATAAATTGTGTTTAGGCCATGTGAACTATTTTACAAAATCCCATTTAATGTGAAACAAAACATATATGCAGAAAGAATAATAGAGACAATACTCTCTCCAATTAGGGTTTCAAACAAATCTATCTTTTCAAAGGCAATTTGCTACTTTTGAATGCTGGCACTTGATGAATCTAATGTTTTTGGAGAAGAATTTGAAAGTGTACAGATCTTTGTAGCAGTATTGAAGAAGGCTTTACAGCTGTGGTTCTCAAAGTATGATCATTAAACCACCTTCCTCAGAACCAGCGGGGATGCCTATTAAAAATATGAATAGTTGGACCTCCTACAAAACCCACTGAATAGGAATGTTCTGGGGAAGGTTATAGAAATTTGATTTTTTTTTTTTTTTTTTTTTTTTTTTGAGACGGAGTTTCGCTCTTGTTACCCAGGCTGGAGTGCAATGGCGCGATCTCGGCTCACCGCAATCTCTGCCTCCTGGGTTCAGACAATTCTCCTGCCTCAGCCTCCCGAGCAGCTGGGATTACAGGCACGCACCACAGTGCCCAGCTAATTTTTTTTGTATTTTTAGTAGAGACGGGGTTTCACCATGTTGACCAAGATGGTCTCGATCTGTTGACCTCGTGATCCACCCGCCTCGGCCTCCCAAAGTGCTGGGATTACAGGCTTGAGCCACCACGCCCGGCCAGAAATTTGATTTTTTATATGTTTTTCTCTTTGACATGTATACAAAATCAGTGTACTCTTATTCTCTGCCACTTTCAAACTGAGGCAATTAGACCTTTCAAAACTGAGGACAATTCTGTTTTGTTGACAAAGGTGAGAATGTTATAAATGGCCTTTAGTTGGTATTGTAGCCAGATATTGATTGTTCAGACAAAACAGAACCCCAAATGAACCAGCCTGAAAGGTTATGTTGTAGTACCTGAAGACCAAAAGGTCACTGGTCTCATGAAAGGCTGGAATTGGGAACAAGAAAGTCAGCAAAAATCACTTTCTGTATTCTCTCTCTTTTGTTTTCCCACAAACGTACCACTTAGTCTCTGCTTCTTCTTGCAAATTCACATCATTTTTGACATTTCTTTGCATTCTTGCTTGCCCTGATTTCGTGTAGCACCTGCGGCCCCAAGTGGCTGCTCCCAAGTTTTCCTCCAACTGTTGGTTCAGTACTTGGTAAGTGACTGGAAACTCTATATGGAGAGGTATGTAAGTCCAGAATGTCCAGCTCCTATTCAGTTAGATGTGGCCAAGGGGACAGTGGGTCCTGGACCACTGTTCACTCTGCAAGGGTATGGTAACGTGAGAAGGAGGTACAGGCTTAGTAGGTATGGCAAATGGAGGCAGGGAGAAAACAATGAACAGCTAGTATCCTAGGGGAAAAAAGATCTCAAATGGGACACAAACACTCATTCTAATCATGTTTATATGATATATGATAATCCACCAAATGGTTTGTTTGACTTCATGTATCCAGTTCAGAGTGTCCAGTTCCTTTGTCTCAGTTTACTTAATGTACATGAGGCATATTTATTGGACAGTAGTTTTAGTTGATGTCATCCTTCAGGGCTTCTCAGCTTCCTTGGCCATTGACCTGAGCTTAGGTCTTACTGAGGTTTCTTAACCTCTGATGACAGGAGCTACCAACTCAGGATCCTTCCCATCTTACTCTAGTTACCTTCACTGTAGGAGAAGATAGCTTTCTTTTCCTATTTTAAAACTTAAATCCCTTAGCAGATCTTCTGTTTGTCAAGGTTTTATTTCCAGTTTGAAGGTCGCCTCTAATTTTTGGTTAATTTGCAGGGTACATTTGCAGTCCAAAGTTTGTCTACAATATGAGTTTTCTTTTTAACTTTATTGAAATCCCAGTTTCTGGTTTGTTTTTCCCTAGGGGCATATAATATGTTCTGTCAAGAGAAAGAAAATTGGAGTCATCCATGGTTCAATATAACTGGATTTTAATTAATATAAAAAAGATTTCTGCAGTCTTATGGATATTGCTTTGAAAAAAATGTCAGCTTATGTGAAATAGTAATAAACACTATTGTATAGGTATATACTTATGTGTACTTCAGTGGTGATAAGCAGACCTGAGAATTGGCCTTTTGGCATTCCAGATAAAGGTCAGCTCAAGGGAGACCCCAGGAAGTGTCCACAAATCTTTGCCAAGGCAAAGGAGTAGAAAGAAAGGGTTCAGGACTAATTTAGAAGAGAAATGGCAGGATTCACATAGGGAGAACATCCTTTACTTCTTGTCCTTTTCTTTGGCCTGCTCATTTAATATTTTTCAAAGCCACAAGAAAAATAAACACACATAGGAGATTTAATATTGTTAACCAGTTTACTAATGCTTGTATTCCAAAAGATATTTAATAAATTGGCCTTTTATTCATATACATTTTTTCCATAGATGTAATGTTACATGCAGTGGTTAGGTTGTCAGGCCAAAGTTTTAAAACCCATAATGGCTCCAAAATATAGTACTCTTACAACATTGAATGCACTCTTTTTTAATATTGCTTCTATGGAAATATGTGAGTCAATAGGATGTGATCGAATGATACTGGAACAGGAATCAGCAAACCTGGTTTTTAATACAGTCTTACTGCAGATGAGGAGTGTCGTATCAGCCCATTGCTCACCCTTTCTGTGTCTGAAAACTCTACGGTTTTATTGTATTCCTAGAGCAAGTGATTCTGATGGCTGTAGAAGCAGTAATGACTCCTGTGCAGCAGATATCAGAGTCATGGAAAGCGGGGTTTCTTTCGTTCCACTAGCCCTAGAAGCTCCCTCTCAGCCTCTGTTCAGGTATTCCCCTATAGTGACCATATTTTTTTTTGATAAAGAACATGTTTGGGTTGACATAGGACACATGGCACAGGAGTCCCATTCATGGAAATAACTGGGGCAGAAGGGTCTGGTTAAACTAGAAATTGTGCATCAAAGTCAAAGTTGAAATATTAGAAGTAGAATCAGAAAAGGAATCACATCTGGTAGGAGCCAGCTTGAGGGGTGAAGTTAAAGTACAGGACCAACTATCTAAACTTAGAAATAAGGATGTGAGATAAGATGTGACCACTTGAGACTGGCATAGGTCCAATACACATTTGGCTCTGCTTGGCTTAATAGGTATGGGGTTGGCCAGATGTGGTGGTTCACACCTGTAATCTCATCCCTTTGGGAGGCTAAGGTGGGTGGATTGCCTCAGGTCAGGAGTTTGAGGCCAGTGTGGCCAACATGGGGAAACCCTGTCTCTATTAAAAATACAAAAAAATTATCAGGGCATGTTGGTGTGTGCCTGTAATCCCAGCTACTTGAGAGGCTAAGGCAGGGCATTTGCTTGAACCAGGGAGGCAGAGGTTGCAGTGAGCTGAGATTGCACCGCTAAACTCCAGCCTGGGTGACAGAATGAGACTCCGTCTAAAAAAAGAAAAAAAAAGGTATGGGGTTGTCATAACCTCTGAATTCTCTAAATTTATCTTGCTCCACCCTCAGATCATCTATTTGATTACTTAAGCCAAAATTCATGAAGTCTACTTTCTGGTCTTGTTAAGTACTGCTACATCTGTCATCAAGGTAGGCTCTAATCTATATACATCTCACTATCTCTGCTGCTACCATCCTAATTTAAGCCATTGTCTGCTCACTTACAGGAGCCCCATAAATGGCATTTTTTCTTCTTTGTTAGCTTATCTTGGTTCATTCAATATATAGTTGTTACAGGGAAATTTCAGAAATGTAAACACACCTGCTTTAAAGAATGTTGATACCTTAGAATAAAATCCACATTTCTTACTTTGCCTGGGGGGACTCTACATGGTTTGGTCCCTGGCTACCTCTGAAACCTCATCTACATTCTACCCTTTGTTCATTAGACTCCAGACACAGTTCTGTCTATTTGTGAACTTAGCAAACTTTTTTTCCATCTCAAAGACTTTACCTTGGCTGTTTTCCGTGTCTGGAACCTGTTTCCCTGGCTCTTGACATAGCTGATTCCTCTATATTCTCTAGACTTCGGTATTAGATCTCCTCATCAAGGAGATTTTTTTTTTTTTAACTAGCCTATAAGTAGCCTGTATTTAAATTTTTTTTTTAATTTTCCATATCATTTCTCAGTTTGTTTCCTTGGCTCTACTTACCATAATCTGAATTGTCCAATTATCTATTTGGTTTAGTTGTTTTATTCTTTTTCCCTCTATGTGAATTATTTTGACTTTATTGTTCTTGAGTTCTTTCCTGGAAAAAACCAATGAGTAAATGGATTAACCAAGATACATACTTAAAATTAATATTATCAAATTATATTTTGACATGTTTATTCTAATAATGATCAATCATCCTCATTAAATTAGAAAAAAATAAATTTAACAGATTCTATTTACAAAAATAAAATTGCATTTTTATTTGTTTAATTTTTTTCTTGATAATTATTTCTCTATAGTACAAAAGTAAAATTATATTATAGATCCTGAACTAATTGGATTTTAACAGTACATATCTTTTGCTTTCATTTAATGCCTATGAAAATTTGATTATGTGTAATGAAATTAATTGAAATATTTCTGATTGTATACATTATTTCTTATGTAGTATTATTATAAGTGAGTGCTCAGTGAACTGTTGTATTTTCTTTCAGTTTACTGTGTGTTCGTAAGATGTACAGCTTTAGAAAAGATTAAGTGGAAATATCAGTTAGGTTTATAGTATAAGTCTCTCAGAGAAAGAGTTATGGGCTAGCAAATGTTTTAATTATTAAGAATTAATGTCAGTGGTGAATTATTTAGGTCAGTGTTCATCACATGGAAATGGGGAGACATATACCCTTTGAAAATACCTGAAGACTTTTCAAGGGCTGTACAAACATAGGTTTAAGAGAATCAGTTTTCACTTCCTTAGAACCCACCTGTGCTCCCAGTAACTCCTTCATGGTGCATTACCCTGGGGCATGTAAACCTCCAGAGCATCACACACAGGGAAATCTTCCTTTAATGATTAATGAAAGCACCACAAATCAGAAGGAGTTCCTTTTTAATGTCTTAAGCCTCTTTCTGTTAAGAGAAATGGTAGAAATGAGGATTTTTGACCAGTGTTGAAATATTCTGAATTCAGATATGTGATGGTGTGAAGGGGGTAATCACAATTTTCATTTTTCAATTTTCAATATTTGACTTCAGTTCTTTCATGTCCTGACTGTTGTCAAAGAATGTATAATAACCCTTGAGGGAGAACTTCTTAAGAGCAAAGCAAGGAGTGCATCAGTGAGAAATACTGAATGCTGAAATTGCCTTTTGTTATGTATTTAAATGTATTCTCTGCTATTCTGCATACTTATTTATAGGATGCATCAGTAGTTGAAAGAAAATGCACCTACAAACACCTGATATAATTATAGGTTAGTGCTGCCAGTGAGGTTATTTCTGAAGTCGGCTGGGAGCACAGTTTGCCTGCAGGAAGTTTGCTGGGGAGAGCTCAATGGACACAATACTTGTAGGAATGGACACAGGGAAAAGTTGGGCTGCAGCACAGCCACAGCAAAAGTCTAGTTGATCCCATAGGAGAGCTCTGGAGCTGGATTGGCCCTACAGAATTGTTCAGAATTAGGGCAGAGGTGCTGGCTGCCTGAGAAATGCCAGACCTTGGGCATGGCAAGTCTCTTCAGCATAGTGCAATGGCAGACAGGGAGGCCTTAGCCACAGGTCTCAGTGGCTGATACTCTAAGGGCTGGGAGAATGAGTACTTCAGTCTTGAAGGGGGTGGGTTTATATGGTGTGCCACAGTATCTGCCATAGTTAGTAACTGATTTTTAAAAATGTTTACAGAAATCTTTTTGGAGACTACCAAACTTTTCAAGATAAATTGGTTAAAACTAGAGAATAAAACATGTACATGATTTCTTTCAAATTTTGTGTGTGTTATTCAATATTGTACTTAAATCTTTTAGCAAATCATATGATAAACTCTTTATTCCAATTTCTGTCAATTCATATTCCATTTTATTATAAAATATTGTAATATTTTCTAATTCCTAAAAAATGATATGATAGCTACTGGACTATCTTTTAAAAGTATCATGTGCATTCTTGAAAAACATAAGAAATTTTTATCATGGTGACTACTACATTTAATGGAACTATTCCTAATTTTATACCTGACTTTTATTTAGTTATATCCAAAAGCTGAAACCTAGTGGTGAAAATGTACAGTAACACAATTGCCAAAGGAATTCTACATACTGCTTAGCACTTCATCATACTCCCCAGAACTTTTAGTTCTGTATTAATTTAACTTTTTTCTTTTCTTTTTTTTTCCCATGTATCCAAGGCATGAACCAAGCATTGGGAAGCCGGAATATATAAAGGGTTGCTTTGCTTTGTTCCTAGCTGATAGGACATAGGCACCATCAATGTATTACTTTAATGTTGACCCGCTTTTAGCTATTTCTCTTCTAAGATATAATTCATAATTTATTTTTTAGTGTTTTTAAAGTATTTTTCTCAAAATATAACTAATTTGTTTTTGTTTGTTTGTTTTTGGGATGGAGTCTCACTCTGTTGCCTAGGCTAGAGTGCAGTGGCGTGATCTCAGCTCACTGCAACTTCCACCTCTTGGGTTCAAGCAATTCTCCTCCCTCAGCCCCCCAGGTAGCTTGGATTATGGGTAACCCCCAACATGCCCAGGTAATTTTTGCATTTTTACTAGAGATGGGGTTTTACCATGTTGGCCAGGCTGGTCTTGAATTCCTGATCTCAGATGATCTGCCCACCTTGGCCTCCCAAAGTGCTGGGATTACAGGTGTGAGCAACTGGTGACTGGCCAAAATGTAACTAATTTGAGTTGAAGAGTAAAGTTGGACTTTATCTGACAAAGTATAAGTCTAATTTGCCAATTTCTTTCAGAGTGAGGATTAACTTTTCCAGTTATATGGCTGACATTTTCTTGGGTAAACTAAATCTGAAACTTTAAACTTTGATGAAAATCTATGCACAATATGTTATAAAACAAAAGCATCTTAGGGAAAAAAATTGTAAAGAAATCATGCAGAAACCTTGTATTTTGGTTTGTCGAATGTATGATAAAAACACATTTTTCTGAGTGTATTAGTTTGAACAAAGTACATTTAAGTTGAAGAGTAAAAAATCATTAATGGCTAATGGTAAATCTTTGTTGATGGTAAAACTTTGTTGAAACTCTTCAGAAATTGATAAAATTAATGGATCTGATTGGGTGACAAATCTTTATCATGTCAGATGGTTTCTAATTTGTCATTTTCACTTGTATTACATGAGGTCCTTAACTGATTTACTGATTAATAGATCATTAAAGATTATTGTAGCTCTGATGGAGTTCAAAGATTCACGTTGCTTTCCACCACCTCTGTGTTCCCTCTTCTCCCTCACTCTGTTTAATTTTCCTAACCAGCATTTATCATCTGACGTGTGTTATGTTTACATATATATGCATTTATCTACTGCCTTTTCCTAGTAGAACATAAGCTCTCTGAAGACAGGAACTATTTTTTAATTGAGTAAGTTTTATTTATTCAACCCCTAGCATGTAGAATAATGTCTGGCCCTTCTCAAGCCCTCAGTTAATTTTTGTTGGATGAAAAAACAAATAAATGGAGAAACAAATGGACAAAGAGCAAAGAAGTCATTGTTATTAAGGGGTAGAATATTTGGAAACGTACTGATATTTTAATATAAATGATATCAAATGTGTAAAGAAACTTTGAAAAGTGAAATTTGGTTTATTTTCCAGGAAGAGTCTGATGTTGTTAGACGTTAAAAGAGAGCCTGGTCAGGATAAATGTTTGAGTATTGATTTACCACTATAAGCACATTCTAAATTTGGATGACCCTTGGTGAGAATGGGTTCTGTTCTTTGTCTCTTTGGTTCCCTCATAAGCATTTTCAGTCTTAGCAGCACATGTATGCCAGTTAAAAAGCATGCATACTTTATGGGGCTGAGTCCAGTAAAAGCTTTTCAATCAACCCACATTCACAGTGGAAGATTACTTTCATTCTTGGGAAGGGTGACATATGCATGTGAAACACAGTATTCAGATGGAAGGGCTACTTTGGTATTATTTAACTGTGTATTGGCAAGACTCTAGCCAGTATCTAGTTTCTCTTTAGAGCTATTTTGCATTATATTACAGTACTCTTACTGTGCTGTGCCAAGGAAATTAAGATCAGCTGGAACACTCTGTAGGTCATTGGCTTGGAATCTCAGGGCACTGGGAACTTGATGTTTTGTTTTAATGACCTCATTTAGGCAAAACCTGCCTTTGTCCCAGAAGCATAAGGGGCTCTTTACAAAACCATGCCTGCACCTTGGGAAAGATATGGCAGAGGTTCAGAGAAAAATGACTAAATATTTAAAGGTATTGGGTCAACCTCCATCTATAGAGTACATAATAAATTAATCGACTCTTTAGTCAAGAAAGATAAAGAGGAGTCCTAATTAAAGTCTGTTCAACACAGACTTAGCCATCAACTTCCATTATATCTGAAACATACTTTTAAAGTTGAAGGATGTAATTTTAAGAAAAATGGAAAGAAGAAGTGATTACAAGTCACGTAGGGGTTTATGGGTATTGTGTTCTGGCAAACAATTTCTAAAAGGGATTTTTAGGGGCAATCACTCTTGTGGAATGATGAATCTCCTCCGTATTTCTCAAAGTAGGAGTATATATGCATATGGGATGTGTGGGGATTGTGGGAGGGCCATATGGGAAGTTGTGTGATAAACAAGGAACACCTTTTTGGAACATTAATTTTAATTGAAAATATGGGAAAAACATTCTTATATTAAAATAAACATTCCTGAGTAGAATACATAATGTGTATGAATTTTTAAGAACAAATTATGTACCTTAGATAGTCTTACCCTGAGATGGCAAAGGCTGTGCAATAACTTTCTTCTGCATGTTGGGTATTTCTGTTGGAAACATTTGAGAAGTGCTAGTGTAGTTTTTAGTTCTGTGCGAAGTGGCTCCTTGTAACTCTCATGAGGGCTGGTTATCTTTTTCTTCTTTTGCCACAGTTCTTTCTGGAGCTTCTCTGATTTTACTGGTTATCTATATCACTACAATTAAAGATACTGGGTTTTAAACATTTGAACAGTTTTCCTAATCTACTCTCCTGCAGCATAGCAGGAAATAGCTCTCAGCTAACGTCTCTGAAGACCACCTTATTCCCAAAGATCTACTCTTGAGTCTTTCTGATGGTGTCTCAGCAGTTTTAGATATTTTGACTACTTTATCTTTCTTGAAATACTTTCTTGACTTCTGGCTCTTAAAGGTTCTGTTGTAGGATTTGAGTGTTGGTATTCCTTAGGGTTTTGTCCTAGAACTTCTTGTTTTCATTTTACTGCCAGGATGATCTCATCTACTTCCACGGCCTCAATTGCAGTATGCACGTAAGCCTAGGCTAGCTCTGTATACTGGGCTGCCTTCTGGATATCTTCATTTGTACAGCCCATAGACCTCTCAAACTCAGCAGGTTACAAAGCAAATGAATGTTCTTCCTCTTAAACTTGCTCCTTCTCCCATGTTTTCCTTCCCTGGAAATAGTATATACTCTATGTACACTAGAAAATCAGATATCTTACTTCATCTTTGGCTCCTCTTTATTTCTCTCTCCTCATCCAGTCAGGTAACAAGTCCTGTTGAAGAAAAACTCTTGGATTTATCCACTTTTCTTATATTCTCTGCTATTGCAACAGTTCAGGTCAAATCATCTCTTACATAATTACTTTGAGACTCTCCTCACTGATTCTCCATTTTTAGTAGTTTTCTACTCCTAGAGGTGTTGTGTGCTTGCCTGTTTTGATTAAGGAAGTAAAATTCATTAAACATAAAATTAGCTATTCCCAAATCTACAATTTGCTGGCATATACAATTTATTGACATAAGTGCATCCACAGTGTTGTACCACCATCTCCTTTGTCTAGTTTCAAAACATTTTCATTGCCCCCAAATAAAACTCTAAACCCATTAAATAGACATTACCCATTCTCCCCTCCCTCCTGGCTCCTCACAATCAGGAATCTGCATTCTGCTTTTATGGATTTATATTTTCTGGATATTTCATAAAAAATGGAATTATACAGTATGGGACCTTTTGTATCTGATTTCTTTCACTAAGCCTGTTTTGGAAGTTCATCCATATTGTTGTATATTGTAGTAGGATTCTCACCATGCAGTAATTCCAAACAGAGTACTAACATTATTTTTTGAAAGAAGAGATTGTTCATACATGATTGCTTTCTCTTTGTGTCTTTGTTCTCAATCCCATTTTATTTCTCCTTTTTCCTGCTGTGAGGGAACCACTGTTCTAAGGTTAGTATCATTTCTTCCCATGTTTTTATTCCTTTACAACATATAATACCCTAATATGTCCTAATGATTTATTTAAAAATATATTGTATGTGTATCTCTGCAACTTATCATTTGACATTTTGATTAATCCATAGGAATAAATATAAATCACTTATTTTAATTTTATATCATTGTATACATACACCGTAAGTTCTTGTTTACCCATTGAAGAAAACTGATAACTTCTTAATTTCTGTCATCACAAACCACACTATAATATACATTCTTGTGCCTGTGTGCATGGATTTCTCTACTGTATTTTTTTATGATATTCAAACAAAGAAATGTTTAATTATTTGATGCTGATACAGTTTTTCTTAATTTAAAATGAGACAAATCCTTTTGTGCCTTTTAAGGTTTCCTTTTAAGCCACATGCCTATATTATCTATTTAAATAATAATTTTTTTAAAAAATAAAAAGAATAATTTAAGAAATGTACACATGGGGACAAGCCATAAGCTGCACCAACTGGATACTAGACCCTCTTTCCCCAAGGGCAGCCCATTCCTGGTTCTTACTGTATGTATTTAGAAGTAGAATTGCTTGGCTGTAGACAGGTGCATGTTCAGTTTTACTTGGTATTGCCAAATTGCTCTCCAAAGTGGTTGTGCCCACCAGCACTATATGCGTCTCCATTTCTACACTTTCTCATCAACAGCTGGTATTTTCAGAATTTAAAGTTTTTTGCCAATGTGGTGAGTGTGATGAAATTTAATTACTGTGTTCATTTGCATTACCTTGATTATTGTAAGGTTGAGAATCTTTTAATTTGCTTCCAGACATTCATATTTCTTCTTGGTGAATTACCTGTATTATTCCATTGTGTTGTTTGTGTTTTTAAAAATGACTTATAAGAATTCTTTATGTGATATTGATAGTGATCTTTTTGCAATTGTAAACATTGCAATTATCTTTTCTTAGTAATTGTGACTTGCCTTAACTTTGTTTATAGTGTTTCTTATGATACAGAATATTTTTGTTTTAATTTAGTTAAATCTAGTTTGCACTTTTATGTGTCTTATTTAAGAAATTTTTCCCTCTCTGTCATGAATATTTTTTCATCTAGTCATTTTTATTTTATTTATTTATTGTGAGGTGGTGTCTCACTGTTGCCCAGGCTGGAGTGCAGTGGCTCAATCTTAGCTCACTGCAACCTCTGCCTCCAAATTCAAGCAATTCTCCTGCCTCAGCCTCCTGAGTAGCTGGGATTACAGGTGCTTGCCACCACACCGAGCTAATTTCTGTATTTTTAGCAGAGATGGGTTTTACTCTGTTGGCCAGGCTGGTCTCGAACTCCTTTCCTCAGGTGATCCTGCTGCCTCCGCCTCCCAAAGTGTTGAGATTACTGGCGTGAGCCACTGTACCCAGCATCTTCTAGTCATTTTTATATTTTAGTTTTCACCCTTGGGTTTTTGACACAGCACAGTTTATTTTTGATAGTAATTAATTTTTTTAATGAACATCCACTTAGACTAGTGCCATTTATTAAAGTAATCATGTCTTCTTTTTCCAAAGCTTTTAAACACTTTTTGATCGTGTATTAAGTTCCCCTTTTCATAGGTGAAAGCAATAATGTTAAAGAGCTAATCAAATTACGTTACTCCTAAAACCATTCCATGGATCTCTCACTCTTCAGATACTGATTTTAATGGGGCCCTTGAGGTACTATACAGCTGGACCACCCCTCTAATCATACCTCTAACCCGTTCCTCCTTATACTCTGTGCTTTGACTACACTTAACTGCTTTTAGTTTTGTACAATGTCTTTCTTTTTCTTATCCGACCCAATGAGACTCTGGTCTTTACATAAGATAGATGTTCGATCTTCCTGCATATCACTTTTTCTTAACCTTTAAATAGCTAGCTTCAAATAATGTATCTTTGAAGACTCAGCTGCAAGAGGCGTCACTTCCCATGCCAGATATGTGTTAGCTGCCCTGCTTAGGGATAATCCACCAGGTCAATTACATTGCATTACCAGTGTTCCATAATCCAGGAATCCCTGGGGGCAATAGGAATGAGTTGGCCTGGATTCTGGATTCTAGTCCTGTTGCTGGCACATACTAAGTCTTCTGTATATACTTGCTGAATGAACAAAAGTTTCAGATGACTCTCTCACTGAGAGTAGGATTCATTTTTAAAATACTTGGTAGATGATCATCCATATAATCTCCTCTTGAGCATTTTCAGTGACAATGAGCTCATTAGCTTATAATCAATAAAATCCCTTTATAATGCTTTCTTATGAACTACTTGTAAACAAGTTTTGCAATTGTTAGGAAAAAATAATTGCATTTTTTTTTGCAGGATATTGCCTTCATCCCTATGTAAATCTGAAATTTGAACTATTATTTCAGCATGCCAAGGTATTGCTGAATTTTATTAATTTCAATAATCATCACAGCATTTACTTATATGTTCATAAGTATAGATGATGTTGGTGTCTTCATGCAACAGTGAAAAGAAAGATTATATTACTTGATTAAAATTACAGGGCTAGGAAGTGGCAGAGGCCAGGTACGAATTCAGACTGCCATATATTATGCTATGTGCAGATTCCTAATCTTCCTTCCTTCCTTCCTTCCTTCCTTCCTTCCTTCCTTCCTTCCTTCCTTCCTTCCTTCCTTTCTTCCTTTCTGCTGCCTCCCTCCTTACCTCCTTTCCTCCTTTCTTCCTTCCTTCTTTTTAAATTTCAAAATGTATTTTGAAGATACACAAAGAGTGGTTTGTTTTATAAACAGACCAGGCCTATACTATGGATAATATTGCAGAGTAGAATTCCAGAGGTGGGTGTTGCTGATATATTACTCTTTTTTTTTTTAATTGGATTTTAGGTTTTGGGGTACATGAGCAGAGCATGCAAGACAGTTGCGTAGGAACACACATGGCAGTGTGCTTTTCTTTCCTTCTCCCCTTCACCCACATTTGGCATTTCTCCCCGGGCTATCCCTCCCCACCTCCCCCTCCCACTGGCCCTCCCCTTTTCCCCCCAATAGACCCCAGTGTTTAGTACTCCCCTTTCTGTGTCCATGTGTTCTCATTTTTCATCACCCACCTATGAGTGAGAATATGCGGTGTTTCATTTTCTGTTCTTGTGTCAGTTTGCTGAGGATGACGTTCTCCAGATTCATCCATGTCCCTACAAACGACACAAACTCATCATTTCTGATTGCTGCATAATATTCCATGGTGTATATGTGCCACATTTTTCCAATTCAGTCTATCGTCAGTGGGCATTTGGGTTGATTCCAGGTCTTTGCTATTGTAAACAGTGCTGCAATGAACATTCGTGTACATGTGTCCTTATAGTAGAACGATTTATAGTCTTTTGGATATATACCCAGTAATGGGATTGCTGGGTCAAATGGAATTTCTATTTCTAAGGCCTTGAGGAATCGCCACACTGTCTTCCACAATGGTTGAACTAATTTACACTCCCACCAACAGTGTAGAAGTGTTCCTTTTTCTCCACATCCTCTCCAGCATCTGTTGTCTCCAGATTTTTTAATGATCGCCATTCTAACTGGCGTGAGATGGTATCTCAATGTGGTTTTGATTTGCATCTCTCTGATGACCAGTGACGATGAGCATTTTTTCATATGATTGTTGGCCTCATATATGTCTTCTTTCGTAAAGTATCTGTTCATATCCTTTGCCCACTTTTGAATGGGCTTGTTTGTTTTTTTCCTGTAAATCCGTTTGAGTTCTTTGTAAATTCTGGATATCAGCCCTTTGTCAGATGGGTAAACTGCAAAAATTTTTTCCCATTCTGTTGGTTGCTGATCCACTCTAGTGACTGTTTCTTTTGCCGTGCAGAAGCTGTGGAGTTTGATTAGGTCCCATTTGTCTATTTTGACTTTTGTTGCCAATGCTTTTGGTGTTTTGTTCATGAAGTCCTTGCCTACTCCTATGTCCTGGATAGTTTTGCCTAGATTTCCTTCTAGGGTTTTTATGGTGCCAGGTCTTATGTTTAAGTCTTTAATCCATCTGGAGTTAATTTTAGTGTATGGTGTCAGAAAGGGGTCCAGTTTCTGCTTTCTGCACATGGCTAGCCAGTTTTCCCAACACCATTTGTTAAACAGGGAATCCTTTCCCCCTTGCTTGTTTTTGTCAGGTTTATCAAAGATTGTATAGTTGTAGATATGTTGTGTTGCCTCCGGTGCCTCTGTTTTGTTCCATTGGTCTATATCTCTGTTTTGGTACCAGTAGCATGCTGTTTTGATTACTGTAGCCTTGTAGTATAGTTTGAAATCCGGTAGTGTGATGCCCCCCGCTGTGTTCTTTTTGCTTAGAATTGACTTGGCTATGCAGGCTCTCTTTTGGTTCCATATGAAGTTCATGGTGGTTTTTTCCAGTTCTGTGAAGAAAGTCAATGGTAGCTTGATGGGGATAGCGTTGATTCTGTAAATTACTTTGGGCAGTATAGCCATTTTCACGATATTAATTCTTCCTAACCATGAACGTGGAATGTTTCTCCATCTGTTTGTGTCCTCTCTGATTTCGTTGAGCAGTGGTTTGTAGTTCTCCTTGAAGAGGTCCCTTATGTTCCTTGTGAGTTGTATTCCAAGGTATTTTATTCTTTTTGTAGCAATTGTGAATGGCAGTTCGTTCTTGATTTGGCTTTCTTTAAGTCTGTTATTGGTGTAGACGAATGCTTGTGATTTTTGCACATTGATTTTATATCCTGAGACTTTGCTGAAGTTGCTTATCAGTTTCAGGAGTTTTTGGGCTGAGGTGATGGGGTCTTCTAGGTATACTATCATGTCGTCTGCAAATAGAGACAATTTGGCTTCCACCTTTCCTATTTGAATACCCTTTATTTCTTTTTCTTGCCTGATTGCTCTGGCTAGAACTTCCAGAACTATATTGAATAGGAGTGGTGAAAGAGGGCATCCTTGTCTAGTGCCAGATTTCAAAGGGAATGCTTCCAGTTTTTGCCCATTCGGTATGATATTGGCTGTTGGTTTGTCATAAATAGCTTTTATTACTTTGAGATACGTTCCATCGATACCGAGTTTATTGAGGGTTTTTAGCATAAAGGGCTGTTGAATTTTGTCAAATGCCTTCTCTGCGTCAATTGAGATAATCATGTGGTTTTTGTTTTTGGTTCTGTTTATGTGGTGAATTACATTTATAGACTTGCGTATGTTGAACCAGCCTTGCATCCCCGGGATGAATCCTACTTGATCATGGTGAATAAGTTTTTTGATTTGCTGTTGCATTCGGCTTGCCAATATTTTATTGAAGATTTTTGCATCTATGTTCATCATGGATATTGGCCTGAAGTTTTCTTTTCTTGTTGGGTCTCTGCCGGGTTTTGGTATCAGGATGATGTTGGTCTCGAAAAATGATTTGGGAAGTATTCCCTCTTTTTGGATTGTTTGAAATAGTTTTAGAAGGAATGGTACCAGCTCCTCTTTGTGTGTCTGGTAGAATTCGGCTGTGAACCCGTCTGGACCTGGGCTTTTTTTGTGTGGTAGGCTCTTAATTGCTGCCTCGACTTCTGACCTTGTTATTGGTCTATTCGTAGTTTCAGCTTCCTCCTGGTTTAGGCTTGGGAGGACACAGGAGTCCAGGAATTTATCCATTTCTTCCAGGTTTACTAGTTTATGTGCATAGAGTTGTTTGTAATATTCTCTGATGATGGTTTGAATTTCTGTGGAATCTGTGGTGATTTCCCCTTTATCATTTTTTATTGCATCTATTTGGTTGTTCTCTCTTTTCTTTTTAATCAATCTGGCTAGTGGTCTATTTTGTTGATCCTTTCAAAAAACCAGGTCTTGGATTTATTGATTTTTTGAAGGGTTTTTCATGTCTCAATCTCCTTCAGTTCAGCTCTGATCTTAGTTATTTCTTGTCTTCTGCTGGGTTTTGAGTTTTTTTGATCTTGCTCCTCTAGCTCTTTCAATTTTGACGATAGGCTGTCAATTTTGGATCTCTCCATTCTCCTCATACGGGCACTTATTGCTATATACTTTCCTCTAGAGACTGCTTTAAATGTGTCCCAGAGGTTCTGGCATGTTGTGTCTTCGTTCTCATTGGTTTCAAAGAACTTCTTTATTTCTGCCTTCATTTCATTGTTTACCCAGTCAACATTCAAGAGCCAGTTGTTCAGTTTCCATGAAGCTGTGCGGTTCTGGGTTGGTTTCTGTATTCTGAGTTCTAACTTGATTGCACTATGGTCTGAGAGGCTGTTTGTTATGATTTCAGTTGTTTTGCATTTGATGAGCAGTGCTTTACTTCCAATTATGTGGTTAGTTTTTGAGTAGGTGTGATGTGGTGCTGAGAAGAATGTATATTCTGTGGATTTGGGGTGGAGAGTTCTGTAAATGTCTATCAGGTTTGCTTGCTCCAGGTCTGAGTTCAAGCCCTGGATATCCTTGTTGATTTTCTGTCTGGTTGATCTGTCTAATATTGACAGTGGAGTGTTAAAGTCTCCCACTATTATTGTGTGGGAGTCTAAGTCTCTTTGTAAGTCATTAAGAACTTGCCTTATGTATCTGGGTGCTCCTGCATTGGGTCCATATATGTTTAGGATCATTAGCTCTTCTTGTTGTATCGATCCTTTTACCATTATGTAATGGCCTTCTTTGTCTCTTTTGATCTTTGTTGCTTTAAAGTCTATTTTATCAGAGATGAGAATTGCAACTCCTGCTTTTTTTTTGCTCTCCATTTGCTTGGTAAATCTTCCTCCATCCCTTTATTTTGAGCCTTTGTGTATCCTTGCATGTGAGATGGGTTTCCTGGATACAGCACACTGATGGGTTTTGGATTTTTATCCAATTTGCCAGTCTGTGTCTTTTGATTGGTGCATTTAGTCCATTTACATTTAGGGTTAATATTGTTATGTGTGAATTTGATACTGCCATTTTGATGCTAAGTGGCTGTTTTGCCTGTTAGTTGTTGTAGATTCTTCATTATGTTGATGTTCTTTAGCATTCAGTGTGATTTTGGAATGGCTGGTACTGGTTGTTCCTTTCTATGTGTAGCGCCTCTTTTAGGAGCTCTTGTAAAGCAGGCCTGGTGGTGACAAAATCTCTGAGTACTTGCTTGTTCACAAAGGATTTTATTTTTCCTTCACTTCTGAAGCTCAGTTTGGCTGGATATGAAATTCTGGGTTGAAAGTTCTTTTCTTTAAGAATGTTGAATATTGGCCCCCACTCTCTTCTGGCTTGTAGTGTTTCTGCTGAGAGATCTGCTGTGAGTCTGATAGGCTTCCCTTTGTGGGTAACTCGACCTTTCTCTCTGGCTGCCCTTAGTATTCTCTCCTTTATTTCAACCTTGTTGAATCTGACGATTATGTGCCTTGGGGTTGCTCTTCTTGCAGAATATCTTTGTGATGTTCTTTGTATTTCCTGCATTTGAGTGTTGGCCTGTCTTGCTAGGTGGGGGAAGTTTTCCTGTATGATGTCCTGAAGAGTATTTTCCAGCTTGGATTCATTCTCTTCGTCCCCTTCTGGTACACCTATCAAACGTAGGTTAGGTCTTTTCACATAGTCCCACATTTCTTGGAGACTTTGTTCATTCCTTTTTGTGCTTTTTTCTCTGATCTTGGTTTCTCGTTTAATTTCATTGAGTTGGTCTTCGACTTCAGATATTCTTTCTTCTGCTTGGTCAATTCGGCTATTGAAACTTGTGCATGCTTCGCGAAGTTCTCGTATTGTGTTTCTCAGCTCCTTTAATTCATTCATATTCCTCTCTAAGTTATACATTCTTGTTATCATTTCCTCATATATTTTTAAAAGTTCCTTAGTTTCTTTGCATTGATTTAATACATGTTCTTTTAGCTCACAAAAGTTTCTCATTATCCACCTTCTGAAGTCTAATTCCATCATTTCGTCACAGTCATTCTCCGTCCAGTTTTGTTCCCTTGCTGGTGAGGAGTTTTGGTCCTTTCTAGGAGGCGAGGTGTTCTGGTTTCAGGTGTTTTCCTCCTTTTTTCGCTGGTTTCTTCCCATCTTTGTGGGTTTATCCGCTTGTCGTCTGCGTAGTTGCTGACTTTTTGATTGGGTCTCTGAGTGTTCACCCAGATTGTTGATGGTGAAGTATTTCTGTTACTTGGTTTTTCTTCTACCAGCCTAGCCCCTTCGCTGTACGACTGCTGAGGTCCACTCCAGGCCCTGCTTGTCTGGGGTGCACCTCTAGCAGCTGTGGCACAGTGAGGGATGCTACCAGTTTCTTTTTCTGCTATCTTTGTCCCAGGATGATGCCTGCCAAATGTCAGTCTTTTGGATATAGAGGGGTCAGGGAGCTGCTTGAGGAGACAGTACTTTTTAGGAGCTCAATTGCTGAGTTGTGAGCTCTGTTGTTCATTCAGGGCTGTTAGGCTGCTATGTTTGATTCTGCTGCAACAGAGCTCATTAAAAAAACCCTTTTTTTCTCAAATGCTCTGTGGTGGGGGGTTCGGGCTTTATTTTTCGTTGTCTGTTGAGGTGTCCTGCCCAGCTAGGAGGCAGACTAGCCACTGTTTGCCTGCCAAGGCTCCGCCCTGCTGTTGTGTGATTTGCCCTGTTCCTGCAGGCTCTGCTGTGGTCTCCGCCACGCCCTGCGGCGGAGTCTCTTCGTTGTAGCGTGTTGCCTCGGCAACGGCAGGCTGTGTCAGCAGTGGGCGTGTATCTCAGTAGGGATGGGTTGCCTCGGCAATGGGAGGCTGCATCGGCAGTGGGCGTGTATCTCAGTAGGGACGGGTTGCCTCGGCAACGGCTGGCTGCGTCAGCAGTGGGCGTGTATCTCAGTTGGGGCGGGTTGCCTCGGTAGTGGTGAACGCCCCTCCCCCACAGAGTGTCTCGGACCGTCTGCTCGGGATAGTTTGAAATCGCGGTTTTGTTCGTCCCACCGGGTATCCCAAACGATCTGTCCCTGCAATCCCCTGGGCTGGCCTACTGTCCAAGTCTCGTTCAGTCTCAAGTCCAGCCCTCTCAAGTCTCAGGTTGCCGGTTCAACAAGGCACCCGGACAAGCGCGCCCTGTGGGGATTGCTGGGTAGGGCTGGCCACCGCCGCCCCGGCTGCTGGCTTCACCAGGCAGACATACTGCCTGGTGTCTTGTGTCTTTTTTATACTTGGGAGTTTCCCTGTTCTGTGGGCAACAAAGATCAGTCTGGAAATGCCGCTCCGACTTACCTCTTTGCGGATTCAAGGAGAGCTCCGATCCTGGGTTGTTCTCACAGCGCCATCTTGAGTCCTGCCGATATATTACTCTTACATGGTATAACCCATGTGCCTGATGGAGCAGAATTGGTTTTAGATTTATGTAAAGTTTCCTTTCACTCAACATTATCTTGGACTTGATTAGTTTATTTCTAGATATATAAAGTTACTGTAATTAAACAAAATTTAAATATAAAAATATTTTTGACTTCTTTTGGAAAAACTATTCTTCAAAACTATTAAGTATGTATCCTGAATTGTGAAGGTCTGCAGTTGTAAAGCAGTGTGATTTCTTTTCCCTTTCACTGGTTTATAAGGGTGCATATATTGTACCTTTATATTGCTGGTAACATAGTTTCTAAGATAATTTAAAATATGTTGTTATTTTTATTCTTTTAACAGCTGAATGTAGTAATAGAATCCTTAGTTTTGTCCTAGTTTTGCACGTGAACAAAATAGGGTCAAAGACCAAGGGTTAAACATACAGATTATGCCTGAGAGAGCCAGGACTTGAACTCGAATTTTCAGATTTCAATCCCAGCCCTGTATACCTAACACAAAATTCATAGATAGTATTCTGTTTAGAAACTACATACAAAATACCTTCTCTATGCTTTCAATATTGTAGATGTTTATATAGCAAAATATGGGTTGTGACAATAATGAAAAGAGTTGTCCTTTAAAACAGTCATGAAACCAACCTTAATATATTCTGATCTTTCTCTACCTCCATAGTGTTTTTCTTATGATATCAGTATACTCCCTTTATGAAATACCAAAAATCCTTTTTATTATTGTTTCAGGAAATGTCAGAAATCATTGTTATTATTATTGTTTTTAATTTGTAAGATTTTGAATGACTTTCAGAAACTGCTAGGGAAATTGGATCATTCTAAGATCATGATATATTCATACTGAAAGAGCTTAGCTGTACTCTGGAGTGTTAAAATTAATTTTCATTGAAAGATCCTTGTCTTGGATTTAATTGAGATTTAAGTCAGTAAAAATCCTGCCCTGTGGCCTAGAGAACAATTGGACAAAGTAGATGAAGTGGAGAGGAAAGTATTTTCTCAACCTTTTTTTTCCATTGGAAAGAACCCAGGTCACTTGCAGAGATGGTAGAGATTTGGAAATGGACCAGTCCTGCTGCTATGTGGTCACTATTAGCAAGTCAAATGCTCATCATTATAATAACTGTGGGGCTATAAATATCAGTGCAGAGAATACTGGCTTTAAAATCGTGGAATGAAAAATGATTTAAATATTTAGAGATTAACTTAAATTCCATTTAAAAAAATTAAAAATCTGTTATTTTACCTGTCAATGTAATTATCCTTCAGTCTTAGAAAAGTTGTTTAGGATGGCAATTCTCAAACCCCAGGGAGCATATCATATGCATAGAGTATTTGATATAAGTGCAAATCCCTGGGTCTCATCCTTGGATAGTCTATTTCCATAGCCTGAGAAATTAGAGTTTTTAACAAGCACCTGCCAGGAGATTCTTATAATTTAGGTGCAGCTTTACTCTATACTACTTTTGAAGAAACCCTGATATAATCTGATTGAATCAGGATTTGAAATAATGACATTTCTCCTACAGAAGGATTGGTCAATTGGCCATCAATTCAAGAGGAGCTGTTACTCATACATCCACATGCTTGATACATATATTTGAGGTTTTATAATTTTTTAAAGGATAACCCTTGTCTACATCTGTTTGCTTCACCTGAAAGATATTAGAATTTGCTTGAATTTTAAATTGCATTGGTTTTAAGAATAAAGTATACTTATTGTTTAACAAAGAACTTCTATGACTAGGGAATTGGCCTTTCTCAGACTGCTGAAGTGGTTGTTGAAGTAGATCACACAGGGGGGCGCTGTTTAAATACATTTTGTGTGTGGATAGTTCCAAATCCGTACAGCAGAGGGTGCATGCTTTAAATGATAGAAGGAAC
The DNA here is from genome assembly GCF_049354715.1 of Callithrix jacchus. Lineage (NCBI taxonomy): Eukaryota > Metazoa > Chordata > Mammalia > Primates > Cebidae > Callithrix > Callithrix jacchus. The sequence goes on from NC_133507.1 coordinate 65,038,980, forward strand.
CTGTGACTTGATTGTTTTAGCTTGAATTATTCTAGATTGCATTATTAATTTAATTTATTTAGGCTATTAAAGAAATATTTCTGACTGAAACTTATTTAAGTAAGGATCGTGTGAAGTTTTTATCAGTTAATATTTTATACATGTATTCAAATCATTCTGATACCTTTGTGTTTTTGCGTTCCATTATGAACAGTGCCTCTAGGTAGCAACTCTTCCAGGTTGGGTCTTTTCTTTTTTAGTTGTAAGAAGTAAGATTCTGATTTGCAAAATGGCTAGTTGGCTATAAATCTACAACTGACAGATATCTTCTACAGATTATTTATTATATAATATTTTGTAGTGTTTTGCCTGAGAATTGAAGATATATATCATTCACCTCATATTATGCTGTTTTTTCTCTTTCCTTCCAGACTCAGTGCATATGCAAACACTTAGTTTATAACCTGTTCTTTTTATGTAGCATTTTCCATTATATGCTTCTATCAATTGATACTCTATCAGTTATAGTAGAATAAATAAACTTGAGCTTGTTGAATCAGAAAAGGAATGTCTCCTTTATCATTCTTGTTGTCAAACTGGGAAGTTTTCTGAAGGTAGAGACTGTTCCTTATTCTTTTTTATATCTTCAGTTTCTACTATGAAACATTGGATAGAGTAATGAGCGTCGCTGCTGGTGTCAATTCTAGATATAGGCTATGATGGATTAAAGATGGTTGTAAATTCTTTACTACATCTCCCATTGAGAGAGGAAATCTACATCCTATCCTTTTGAAGGTCTCTGATTATTTGACCTATATGATAGTTAGGCAGTAATAGTGTGACCATTTCTTGTCCAAGGCTTTGAGAGGCTGGCAACTTCCCTTCCCTGTTTCTTGGAATACTCTCCTTAGAAACCTTTAGCTACTTCATCTGAGTCCTCTCCGCCTATATTGAGGCACCATGGTGGGGAAGCCATATGTAGAGTCTCTGATAGTCTCAGCTGCTCCCATCTTTTCAGCCATCCCTGCCAAGGTGTTAAACATGTTGGTGAAGCAATGTTGGATGGTCTAGACTAGCCTATCCTCCAGCTACATGCCTTTTAGGGAAAGTAACTTCACTGACACGGTATCAAATAGAAGAATTGCCTAGATAAGCTCTCCTCTCCTATTCCACAAAATCATGAGCTGTAACATAACAGTTGTTGTTTTAAGACACTGTTTTGGAGCAGTTTGTTAGTGTGACAATAAGAGAGCCATAACATAGGCTAAGTTCTGGACAGAAAAGTAGATGGTGTCAACTAGAAAGAAACTCGGGGAACATCTTATTTAACCACACCTATTTATAGGGAAAAACTGTTTTCCAGAGAGATAAAGTAGCTTGTTCAAGGTCATCTGGATGGTTATGGTCACTATCAGGATTGTCTGACTTTGTTGTCCTTGCCTTTTGCACATAAGCTCATTTAACATTTTACTTTACAACTAGTAAGTGAAGACCAATAGATATAGCCTAGAGACACCTAAAGACCTACTAGCATGCCAGAAAGAACTTTGCAGTCTCAAAATGGACCCCCAGAACAGGTTCCAGGAAACTCTGACCAACTATTTTGTCCTATGTAACCACAATTATAAGAAGTTACATTCCAGTTTAATTGTACATTTCACTTAACATTCAAATATAGAAAAAGATACTAGAAAAATAATCGTGCACACAGATATATGCTATCATATGTAAGCAACCACAACATTTATGCAACTTGTATGCCAAAAATTCCTTGGTAAATTTGGGAGCTTGGAATGCATTTTCCCATAGAAACAATGATATTCAAAATTTAATTAAATGCCTAACATACCTAAAGTATAGTACTTGAAATCACCATATTTATCAGATTTCTTTTAGGAAATGCTTTCTGAATGCCAGCTTGGTATCTATGGACCCATCATTCCAACCTTTCCCTTTATTTGGCTTTGACAGAGGCTCTTCCTGTTTGTTGAGCAGTGGAGGAGAGCACTCTATCTTGCTCTTAGCACCAACTTGCAGCAGATGTCTTCTTAGGCTTCAGGATGAAGAGAGAGAAGGTTCCTTAGAGACCTTATCTCAGTGCAATGGGAGAATGTCCTCTACCTGGTGAAGAAACAGCATGGTTCAGGACTTCTTGTTGGTTAAATTTCTTAGTTCAAGTCAGCTCCTGGTGCTTCCCCTCCCCTCGCTATTCTAAGTAGACTAGAGACTGGTTTACTTGCTTTCCTTTCTATCCTCCTCAATAGCTTTCTCTTTCCAAGGTATCAATTTTAGAACTCATTAGAGAGAACAGGATGAAGTATTTTTATTTTTTCCTGTGTATCTATAGCTACAATTTTTTTTTGCTTCTCTTCCCTTGTCTCCTCCCTCTTCTCCTCCTTCTTCTCCTTCTTCCTCTCTCACTCCTTTTCTTTCTTCTTTCCTCCTGTCCTTGCCTCCCTCCCTCCATTCTTTTTCTCCCTGCCTCTGTTTCTTCCTCTCTACCCATTGTCTTATTTCTCTTAAAATCAACCCAATTTCTTTAATGACTGGAGAATTGTTAGCTAGTATAGTTAATTAAATTTCTCAGTTTATTTTTAGATTTCAGAAAAGTGAGTGGCATTGCACTGTATATTTGCTGCTTATATAAATAAGACCAACTATGTGTTCCTAATAGATTATAAGCATTTGAAAGAATGGGTTGCATCTAATTTTTCTTTATAATCCCTATCACATAGTTTTGAAATGCTTAGCAGTATTTATTGTATAAATGAATAAAAATCAAATATTATAGCTACAGCTTCTCCTTATTAATGTATATCTGCACTATGAAAGAGGGTGAAATGCACTCAAAATTATTTAGACATCCTGTAAATCCTTGCATATTGCCTATGCTTCTAGCCTGTATATTGTATATAGCAAGTGTATGTGAGGTTATAAAGTGAAATTTTGCAGTTGAATTTTCTCTTTTACCTTTATCTTTTGCTTTCACTTATATTCTTTAACTGAATTCATTTTCACTGATATTCATGATACTAAAGGGTTTTCTTCTTAGGATACAACCAAAGAGTGGAGTGTAATGTTATGCATTGATGTGGTCAATTAACTAGTCATAGGAAGCATATCTGACATTTAATCCTTCCACTCCTGAGAGTCAGATTAAATAAATGAAGGTTTTGTAGGATATTTCAAGGATTAAACAACAGATCTAGGAATCATTTTTTAAAGCTGTTTTTTATTGACAAATGAACTGTAGTACTTTATTCAAATAGAATCATTTGTTCTGTGAGTGACAGTTCCAGCTTTCCCCAAGGACAAGACAAAAAATGTGCTTAAAAAGTTCAAGGTAATGTTTGAGTTTTATGTTTGCTTGAGCCCGATTTGAAGTGTAAAAATAAGATGCCAACAAGTCCCAAGTTGAAGAACATAGTATTCCACAAAGTGTTATCTTTGTGTATTTATCAGTATTTTACTCTAGCCATCCTAAACTATTTGCTATTTTTATCTTCTTAGACCAAATGTACTTTAAATAATTCATCAAGTCATCAAGAAAGAAAACCCAGCTATGAGAGAATCCTAGAATCCTAGACAGTTATTTTAAAATAAGATTAGACTAGTATGTAAGGAAACTTTTTAAAAGGATTTGGTTGTTTAGTCCCTTCTCTCTCTGTCCTTTATTTCTGAGAAAGCTGGCATCTTAATGACTTAAGGGGTAATAATTCTCTTCTTATGTTAGGGTTCAGGATTGCTCTGATTTTCCTTGATGCAGAAATATTTTAGGAACAGTATTTCAAAAGACAAAACAACTCTTACTTTGACGCTTGACTCATTTCTGTTATGCATTTAAAAAGTAGCTTGTTATGTTCCTTCTATCGCTATTTGGTCACTTGTGTTTGGGAAAAACTAATTTGTGATTGTGCATAAAGTGGAATGCCTACAGTATATTCTAAGTTGGGGGTTCATATTTAAGTACAGATATAGATTTCAGTCTTTGTTTCTATTTTCCATTGAGCGTATTCTCTTTTTTTTTTTTTTTTTTGAGATGGAGTCTTGCTCTGTTGCCAGGCTGGAGTGCAGTGGCCAATCTCGGCTCACTGCAACCTCCGCCTCCTGGATTGAAGTGATTCTCCTGCCTCAGCCTCCCAAGTAGCTGGGACTATAGGTGAGCGCCACCATGCCTGGCTAATTGTTGTATATTTAGTAGAGACCACGTTTCACCATGTTGGCCAGGATGGTCTTCATCTGCTGACCTCATCATCCGCCCACCTCAGCCTCCCAGAATGTTGGGATTACAGGCGTGAGCCACTGAGCCCAGGGCCCCATTGAGCATATTTTAGATGCATGATCTTATTTCTGCACTATTGCAATAGTCTCTAAGTGCTATCGACTGTTCTGCCAGATCATACCCATCTCTTCTTTTTCTGTTATTGCTAGAGTACTGTCTCTAAAAACTCAAATCTGAACATGGTATTCATCTATGAATGTCATAGCTGAGTGATATCTTAATGACATTAACTCTTGAATGGCTCCCTACTGCCTATAGAATGGAACCTAAGCTCTTTATAGTTTCTTATAAAACCTTCTGTGATCTGACTCATGACAGCCTTCCCCTGGCCTCTGTTTCATCTTACTCTACATCTTACTTCCCCTTCAGGTTTAGTTTGCTGTCCCAGAATGAATTATCCCTTTTCCTAAATAGCATTTCCTAATATCCTCAAGAAAAACAAATCACATACTCCTTAGCCCTCATTGTATCCATTGTGTTTGTTTTCAGAGCATCTGTGCCCAAATATTCTTTTTATATCTGCTTTTGTCTGCCACTAGACACTCATATTATTGAGAATAGGGATTGTGTCTTACCATCATTAGCACTGGGCCCTTGGCACAGTAAAATTTAAAAAGTTGGTTGAAAGAATGAGTAGGCTTACCAAACTGAAAATTCTTAATATCCATTTGACTACATAAACATTGATTTATTGCAAAATCCTTAGCATGCTCTCAAGTACTTGATCATCTGGATTATTTTATTTTTTTACTGATTTATCTAATAAACACATGTTTTCTCCCTTTAATACAGATACTGAGCTGGGCACTGGAGAATGAAACAGACATGGATCTATTAGTCGGTCTAATATATTCTGATTTAAAGGGTAAAACCATTTTCATGAAGAACCTTTGCTGAGTTATGGCAGAAACAGACTTTGATGTTTACTGTAAAGTCTGACCTTAAAAAACTATAGGGATACACATTTATTTGCCTCTTCTCTGAACCCGGTTTTAATTTTTGTCCTTTTCTTTTATTATAAAAATTTAAAGAAAAATATTTAGTGGGTAAGTTTAAAATGTGTATGAGAGGCTGGGCGTGTTGGCTCATGCCTGTAATCCCAGCACTTTAGGAGGCTGGGACAGGGGATCACCTGAGGTCAGGAGTTTGAGACCAGCCTGACCAACATGGTGAAACCCTATCTCTACTAAAAATGAAAAAATTAGCTGGGTGTAGTGGCGTATGTCTGTAGTCCCAGCTACTCAGAAGGCTGAGGCAGGAGGATCACCTGAACCTGGGAGGCGGATGTTGCAATGAGCCGAGATCATGCCATTGTACTCTAGTCTGGGCAACAGGAGTGAAACTCTGTCTTGGAAAAAAAAAAGTGTACAAGATACTTACAGTAAATAAAAGTATAGCCATAGAATCACTTATGAAAAGGTTTAAGAAGAAATAGATCGTGTCTTTCTGCTCTTAAATGTGGCTACTTCAATTAACACCCTGGAGCTTGTGAAATTATGGGTGAGTCCAAAGTTCTCTGTGTACCTTGGTAGATATGAGCATTATTTAAAAATCCCTGAGTAAATAATTACATACAGCCTCTGTACTTTACAAGACAGAATACAGGGGAAAGCATCCTGGAGGAAGAGGCCAGAAAGATAGCTCTACACATGGCTTTGACAGCCATCAGCAGATGCTTTACATGTTTCTTTATCAGTAAGATACATATGATAGCCATTCCATTTATCTCACAGAGTATCAGGAAGATTAAATACAAAAATAGCTATGTGGGCACATCAAATTACTTTGTTTCAAAATAATGGATGCGTAAGAAGTCCAGAAATACATCTTATAAAAATGAGAAAGCCTCTTTTGTCTTCCTGCACCCAGAGCAAATACTGCCAAAGGAGTAGCCCTTTTTACTTATTGAGCAGAGGGTTTTCATCAATATATACCTACTGTGTTGTGAGTCAGCACAAAACAGACGTTTTTTTTTTTTAAATTAGATAGCCTGTAACAAGATATTTTAGATGTTTTCTACTGATGCAAGCTGAAGATTTTTTGTTTTTAATAGACTCTTTCTCCTTCTCCTGTACTGACAATATGATCACATCAAAATTTTTGGTTAATTCCATTGATATGTCTATGTAAATATCATTCAGTGTTGCATAATGTGTTATAATTATGTTCTTCTGTTGTGAAAATGTTGCGGTTTTCCTGTAGTTAATAATTGCTTTGTTGTTTCATTTGCTTCATTTTCTTTGATCCTGTTTCCAAATTTCTTCTCCTCTCCCAAGAAACTGGCGAAACAATCTTAACACAAACTTCCAAGGGGCAACTGTGCAGGGACTCTGTTAGTTCTGTGCTTCGCTCAAAGGCATCCCTTGTGATTTCTTCCTTTTCTTTCTTTTTTTTTTTTTTTTTTTGTGGTAGTGTACCTCACTGGGGAATAAGGAGTAATTTTTGTGAGTCTTATATTGGTCTGAAAATGCCTATATTTTAAGTTTACTCAGAAATACTTTTGAATATAGAATTCAAGTCATTTTTCACTGAAGGCATTTTTAAATTGCCTTTTACTTATATACTGTTAAGAGTTCCAATTCATTTGGAATTCCAGTTTGCCATCTCGAAGCTTTAAATCTGATGTAAATACATTCATTCATTTATTTACTTGATTTTTGTTTTTCAGTAATCAGAATATACATATAGCTAAATAATATTAAAAATAAATTAAAATTATTAATTGAAAAGTCTTGCTCCTATCCTCATATTTATCAGCCTATGTCACTTCCCTCAATCCTTACAGGGTTTTGCCTCCATTAATGTCTTTTATACATCCCCATGTACTTACCTATGTAAATACAAGTAACTGTAGATATAGGTTTATTATAGCCATATTTGATTGGACTTTTGGCTTAACAGGTTTCTTGGTACCTTTAATGAAAGCACTTTAAAAAGTACAGACCACTATATACATAAAGTAAGTAATTTGTATTAACTCATAATTTAGGATGGGTTTTTGCACACTTGCAACTACTTGTTAATTAAACAAAAGGCTTATCACAGGGAATGAAAAAGATGGGAATAACCAATCAGTGAGATAAGGGCATGGAGGCAGAGTTGAGATGCTTTGAGAGAAACAGAGCAACATTAAAAAGAAAAAAGAAAAATGGAGGTGGGTATGGAGAACAACTTTCATAAACTGAGCAATATTTCCACATTTGAAAAAAAATTGTTGGTATGACAGAGGGCTTTACTCTATGCTAAACACATACAAAGTAAGCAGAGAGAGAAGTCTTACAATGCCATTAAGCCACAATTCTCTTCTTTTAGTTTTTTAGATTGTGAGTAGGTTGACATGCACATGAATGTCAATGAAGACGAAGGGCATATGAATGCTGTGTCTAGGTGTCTAGTGGCTGATGCTGGCCACAGACTTGCATCTCAGCCTGTGGTACCCAAGAGATAGGGCCTCCATGTCAGAGCTGGCTTGTTTAGGGTTGGATCCCAAAGGTCTCACTGGGTATATTTTTTCATACTGCTGATAAAGACATACCCAAGACTGGGTAATTTATAATAAAAAAGAGGTTTAATAGACTCACAGTTCCACATGACTGGAGAGGCCTTACTATCATGGTAGAAGGTGAAAGGCACATCTTACATGGTGGCAGGCAAGAGAGAAGTGAGAATCAAGTGAAAGGGGTTTCCCCTTATAAAATCATCAGGTTGCATAAGACTTATTCACTACTACAGAAGCAGTATGGGAGAAACCAGCCCCACAATTCAATTGTCTCCCACAACATGTGGGAATTAATGGTAGCTATAATTCAAGAAGAGATTTGGGTGGGGACATAGCCAAACCATATCACTGGGATCAGTAGCCTATGAAGCTAGCTCTGGGCCAAGTTTACCTATTGTGTCACCTCAGCCTCCTGAAGCAGTAGATACTGCTTTGGACAGGGCAATGGGCTCAGGAAATAGTCCTGAGAATTAGTGAGGAATTGTGGTGAAGTTAATTGCCCCAAGGCCTTTGGAAACCAATGGCCCCCAGACCAACAACCCTGGGAATTAGAGAAGATCAGGTCTCCCTAGACCTGTCCTCTGAGAATTAGCAAATTAATGGAATGATATTGCAGGATGCAGCTGGACCTGGGCAGAATATACTTTTCCCTTGACCTCTTTTATTGAAGAATACAAGTACTATTAAGGCACACTGAACCCGATGGTCTGCTTTAGGCATACTCTTTTATAGGCACCTTTACATGAGGTGTTATTGGTTGGGAGATGGAGAAAAGCAATTTTTCTTTTTGGCCTTCAAGACTTTTGTCACTCAGTAGACACTTTCAATGTAATGTTTTGGTCAAACCCCTTACTTAATGGACTAAAGTGGAAGGTACTTCTGTGATTATGTTGACAATAGAAATAATTCCTAGTCTAATCTTCCTATGTGCTCTTTCTCCATCCATAGTCTTAGAAAGTCTTTATATTCCACACAGAAGATTGATGTGGAAGAGTATTTCTAACTGCCAATTTATCTATTTAACTGTTAGTTTGAAAGGAAGGATCAGATAAATACACAGACAGAAATTTCTGTGAATAATCGCCAATCAGCTTATTAGAACTGAAAGCAGATTCTTAGGGCTAAGAGACATTCATTAGGCCAAATAATTTTGCTGTGTTAACAAACTACATAATCTATTTAGGATTACAGCCAAGTATTAGCATGTTATTACACATATGACTTAACTGTTTTCAAAATAAATCTAGTGGCAGCTTTGCAAATATGGATTCACATAGTGGGACTCACACAGTTGTATATTTAGAGCATTTTAATGTAAGAATAATGGAGTTAACATTTTCTACTAATATAGTGAAGAAAATGATTGTTCTTGTTTGTGAAAATGTAAAAAGGTGAAACCACTTGTACAAAGCACTATCAAAGTGGTTTCAACCATAGGTTTAGATGAAATAATAGTGTGGAAGAGACATGATTAGTCTTGTAGAATTCCTCCAGTGTCAGTGTGCTATGTGCTGTATATAAAGCATAAACTGAATATCAACTTGTGTAAGATTATAATCTGAAAATGGCTTCATTATTTCCCTCCCCCAAACTATTGAACTTCCTTTATTTGATTATGGCTTAAGATCATGCAATTTATTGGTTTATTTTATATCAGAATTGATACATCTACAAAAGTATGTTCTCATTCACAGTAGTCACTTGGAGATAATTTTAATCTTAGTGATACCATTATTGCTCAGTAATTTCGGGACACAGTGAGAAGTTGGCTGTCTTTAACCGGATGAGAACTCTCACCAGAACTCAACAATGGTGGCACCCTGATTTTGGACTTCCAGCCTTCAGAACTGTGAGAAAGAAACTTTTGTTGCTTATAAGCCACCTAGTCTATAGTGCTTTGTTATAGCAGTCCAACTGAAGTAAGACAAGAACATTACTGGAATAAGAATTCTGTGGTTAGGATCTTTGACGCCTGTAAACCTCATGTTGAAATTTGATTCCTGTTGGTGGAGGTGGGACCTACTTGTGTTTGGGGCATGGGAGTGGAATCCTCATGAATAGATTAATGCCCTTCTTGGGTGGGAAGCAAGTTAGTTTTCTCTCCATGAGCTTTGGACAGAGATGGTAGTAAAAAGAGCTGGACCCCTCCTTTCTCTCTCTTGCTTCCTTTCTTGCCATGTGATCTGTGCACCTGCCAGCTCCTCTTTGTCTTCCACCATGAGTGGAAGTAGCCTGGGGATTTTGCCAGATGCCCAGTCTTCCAGCCAGCAGAATTGTGAGTCAAATAATCAACTTTTCCTTATAAATTACTCAGCCTTGGGTATTCCTTTATACCGACATAAATTGACTAAAACAAAGGATATAGGATATAAAAACCTTTTCTATGGTACTGCCTGTGAAACTGCAAAGCAGAGCATTTTAACTAGGATGGGATTTCTTAAAAGGATAAATAAAGTATTATTGCAGTTGTAATTTTAATGCATTCACATAGGACAGTTTCTTGAAAGCAAAAATATAATAATCATAAACTTTATCAATAACAGTTGAATACTAATCTTATATTTTACTTCTCTAAAATGTCTGTAAATATACACATTGACTACAAGAGAGACCTCTATGAACTGGGATATGTACATTCAACCTACAAAAAATAAAATTGTACTTCATCAATATTGAATTGCAACTAATATGCTGTATTTAGAACGATAACTACCATTAAATGAATGTTATCCAAAAGCACTTTTTGGAGTAATTCCTCTGAATTGGGAATTTTAATAAAGGTATCTTGAGGTTTAAACAGAAGCTCTCTTTTTCTCAAAATAGCCTTCCCTGCAGCAAGCTGAGTATTTAAAACAATTGCATTGATTTTAGAACCATGTTGCTCAAAATAGCTTGCAGCTTCTTCCTATTTATGCCAGAAAATAATGGGTCTCTCCTTTGTTGATAAACTGTCAAATAGATAAAGGTGGCTAAAAATAAAAATACAGGCTTATTTTAAACAATTTAGAATGAAGCTCCACATAAGGTGGTCTACCTGAATAACTTTTTATTGTTCAGGTCTACCTGAGACAATCACTTTTGAAGATTTCACTCATTTCCTGCATCTAATCTGTCCTGACATATTTGCTAAATAAGTATAATTATTGCATAGTTACACATCATAAATATTTGAACTTGAGGCAAGAAAAAAATGCATATTTTCCTGTGGTTACGGTTAAGAGTACTGTCTTCTCTCCACCAACATAGGACTCTGTAATGATGTCCACATTTGCTTTCTTGATGTTTCTCCTGTGACCACTGGCAGAAGCAGCATAGCAGACCAGATGGTTTGTTGATTTAAGTAGAGAAATTCTTTGGCCCTTATTTAATTCAGTTGTTCTACTCAATCTGCTCAGGAGAGTCTAATGAGAGAACATAAGGCTGCTGCGGTTAAGATGAGGTACATTGGCAACATTTCGGCATTTCTTGCCCACCCTTAACTGGGCATTATTGTTAGTTTTCTTATCTTTATAAAACCATCAAATGAATCATTTAAATAATAAAAATGGTTTTTCATGCCACATGATATTTTAAAGAGGGGTTCTAGGTTTAAACCCTGTTACCTATAGAGAGTTTTAGAAGACTGGAAACACATTCATCTATTAACAGTGACATGAAGTTGCTCATTTCATTTGGCTTGAGAAATATTTTGATGACTGCCATGGTTCCAATGTGGAAAGATAGGATGACTGGTTGGGAAGTCATGAGGGAATGTAGTCCTTTAGAACTGCATGATTATTTCAGAAATTACCTTGGCACACACTGCCTTTGAAAAGATCCTTCCAGTGCTCACCTCCTTTTGGTGTGGACCTCAGTGATGCCACCCACTCTCTCATGTGGTGTTTTACTTCTGTGAGAAAAGCTTTATGTCCAGTACAGTTTTCTTTCCCATTGCTTCTGATTTCAAGAATTAAAAATTTCTTGGGAAGATCACCCTGAATGTCAGTTTCCGATCAGGAAGCTTAGCAGACCTTGCATTGGCAAAAATAAAAATTGGAGAAGATCGTTGCCTTGAATTCTTTATTGGAGTTTAAAGTAATTGACAGCCTGATCTCTTTCTTTCCTTCCTTTCCTTTACTGGTGGTAATATTATTTGTTAGTATGTGGTATGAAAATTCACAGATATAAGCAATATGACATTTTTGTCAGTTTCTGTACTAAAGACAATTCCTATATTAAAGACTGTAGAGACATGACAGTTAAGCATGTTTGGGGGATTCATTGTTCCAATAAACTGAATTTTGAAACAAACTATTAACTGAAAGATAACTTTCTTATGCAGAGGAACCGTCGAACTGTCTTGAACAAAGTAACTCACCTGAGATAACAAGTGTCCGGCACAGCGCCTGAGACAGAAAGGATGTTTACTACTGAGGGGCTCTGTATTTAAGGATGTCTTACTTGACCCCTACTCTTGTTAAATAACTTGCCTGGGTATAGATTTCTAAAGTCAAAATGATTTTAATTACAGAATTTTGAAGATATAAATTCATTGTCATTTGTCATCCAGTTTTGCAGACAAAGTTTTTTTGCCAGTCTGATTTCTTGTTACTTAAGTAAGACCTTTTTTGTTTTGAATTGTTTTGGTTTTTAACCTTCTCTCTGGAAACTGTGCAGTTTTTCTCTTATTGTTGCTATTATGATAGTTCATTAAAATATGTTAAAAACTGTCTTTAAAATATAGCTATTTCTGCTCTGTACTTGGTAGGCTCATTTAATCTCATGCCTACAGTCTTTTTTATTCAGCAAAGAGAAAATTATGTGTTTCATTATTTTCTTTCTTCTGTTTTCTCCTTCTGGGTCCAAATTTTGCCAAGCATTATGTCAGCCTTGTGGTTTTGAGCAAGTTAACCTCTAACATCTTTGATCATCAATTGCATTATTATAAAGTAGAAATTATAATCCCCAGGAGGCCAGTACCCAATATGGTAATTATTCTTTATCCTTCAGATGTCTTGCTTTTCTAAGCTTATCATTTTGATCAAGGGATTTGAATCTAAATATAGACTTCTGGCTCTTAACGTGATGTTTCGGCTGTTTTTAGCCTGAAGGTTATTGGGCATGACTGGTCTTCTTCAAGGTAGCACTGGCTCATTTCTGAAAGCTTCTTTGACACTGTAGCCTATGTTGTGTGGCAAATGCAGACATCAGCACATAGAAACAAGTCAAAGCATTTATGAAAAGGGGAGATAAAATGTTAAATAGCAAGGACACTCTTAGAGTTTGTCTTAAGGTAGAAGTCTATAAAAGACAACGGTGATCTATAGTATTTTTATGTGGGTTCAGCTGATGAATGACTTCCACATTTATCTTCCCAGAAGAAAGTTCTGGTCATGTCACATTCTTTGTTAAAAATCTTAACTGGATCCCCATTGCCTATAGAATTAACATCAGGTTCCTCAGCTTAATTTCCAAGTAGTCCAAAAATGGACTCCAATGAAACTTTCTAGTATTGTATCCCACTATTCTCTACATATTCCTTCACTCTAATCCAGATATGTTACTCTGTGCTTCCCAAATCTGTCCCATGCTCTTTCATTGGACTCCTTTCCTTCCTCCAATTTATACCAGGACATTCTTCTATTTTAAGGTCCAACTTAATGAAACTCTTCCTTTAAAAACTCTTTGTCAATCTCTACAACTCCAGGTTCTATTTCTATGTATGCCCCAAAGCATACACTGTGTGCATCTCGTATGTATAACATGCTGCATTGAAATGACTTAAGGCATAATCCATGTCATGCTCAACTGTGATCTACTAAGGTCTAACAGTACTTCACTTATAATCTGTGCTGAGTAAATATGGTTGACTAAGTGACTGGATAAATTGTAGTAATGCTACATTGTAATGTTTCACATTGAGAAAGTAAATTTGGAGGTTGTTTTTTTTGTTGTTTGTTTGTTTTTTGTTTTTTTGTTTTTTTATTTAGGGAGGGAAGGAGGAAGGGAGGAAGGCAAGAAGGAAGGGAAGCAGGAAGGAAGGGAGGAAGGAAGGGATGATGGAAGGAAGGAAGGAAGGAAGGGGGGAGGGAGGGAGGGAAGGGAAAGGAAGGAATTCAAGCAATGAGAGAGACATTGCCCACCTGGATCTAGAGGTTTACAAGTTGATTTTTTTTGAGAGAAGGAAAGAAAAAAAAGTGAGTAAAGGAGAGAAAGAAAGAGGAAGAGAGAGAGGGAGGGTGAACAGAAATATTGCTTTATTCTGAAAAAAAATGGGTATTAATAATGGCCAATCAATGTTTCATTTAAACCTATGAGTAGGTGTGATGTGGTATTGACAAGAATGTATATTTTATGTATTTGAAGTGGAGAGCTCTATAAATATTTATTAAGTTTACTTGTTCCGGATCTGAGTTTGAGTCCTTGATATCCTTGTTAATTTTCTGTCTCATTGAATCTAAGTCTCTATGTATCTGGGTGTTAGGATCGTTAGCTCTTGTTGTATTGATCCTTTTACCACTATATCTTTGTTGCTTTAAAATCTATTTTATCCGCTACAAGAATTGCAACTTCTGCTATTTATTTATTTATTTATTTATTTATTTATGCTCTCCATTTGGTTGGTAAATCTTTCTCCATTCCTTTGTTTTGAGTCTTTGTGTATCCTTGCATGTGAAACAGGTCTGGATGTAACATGCCCTTGGGTTTTGGCTGTGTCTTTTGATTGGGGGATTTAGTCAATTTAAATTTAGGGTTACTGCCATTTGATGTTAACTGGCTGTTTGATCCATTTGTTGATGAAAATTCTTCTTTATGTTGGTGCTCTTTACTTTTTGGTATATTTTTAGTAAGGCTAATACTGGTTGTTTCTTTCTGTGTATAATACTTCTTTTAGAAGCTCTTGTAAAGCAGGCCTGGTAGTAATAAAATCTCTGAGTACTTGCTTGTTCATAAAAGATTTTATTTTTCCTTCAGTTGTGAAGCTTAGTTTGGCTGGATATGAAATTCTGGGCTCAAGGTTCGGTTCTTTGAGGATGTTGAATATTGGCCCCAACTCTCTTCTGGCTTGTAGAGTTTCTGCTGAGAGATCTGCTGTAAGTTTGATAGGCTTGCCTTTGTGGGTAACCCGACCTTTCTCTCTGGCTGCCCTTAGTATTTTCTCCTTCATTTCAACCCTGGTGAATCTAACAATTATGTGCCTTGGGGTTGCTCTTCTTGAGGAATATCTTTGTGGTGTTCTCTGTATTACCTGGGGTTGAATATTGACCTGCTTTGTTAGTTCAGGAAAATTTTCCTGAATAATATCCTGAAGGGTATTGGATTCATTCTCTACATCGCATTCAGGTATACCTATCAAATGTAAATTTGGTCTTTTCACATAGTCCCACATTTCTTGGAGACTTTGCTCATTCCTTTTTATCCTTTTTTCTCTAATCTTGTCTTCTTGTTTTCTTTCATTAAGTTGGACTTTGACCTCTGTTATCCTTTCTTCTGCTTGAACAATTCGATTGTTTAAACCTGTGCATACTTCTCGGAGTTCCTGTATTGTATTCTTCAGTTCCATTAATTCACTTATATTCCTCTCTAAGTTGTCTATTCTCAATAGGATTTCGTCAAACCTTTTTTCAAAGTTCCTAGTTTCTTTACGTTGGGCTACGACATGTTCTTTTAACTCACAGAAGTTTCTTATTATCCATTCCCTGAAGAGTGATTCTGTCATTGGGATGCGCTCATTCTCCATCAAGGCTTGTTCCATTGTTGATGTGGAGCTGTGATCATCTTTAGAGGGAGAGGCGTTCTGATTTTGAGTATTCTCAGCCTTTTTATGCTGGTTTCTTCCCATCATTGTAAATTTATCCTCCTGTCGTCTTTGAAGTTACCAACTTTCAGATTAGTTCTCTTGATAGGACGTCCAAGTTGTTAGTTGCCAGGGCCAGAACAGAGGCGTTAAGACTGATGGTGCTTTTCTGCCCAGGATTCTCCTGTCTGGCTTCCTTCTGTGTCCGTAATGGGTGACTCTGCCTTCCCGGGGCTCCAAACCTTGGTCAGAAGGGGAACCAGTCTTGTTTACTCTGCGCCGAGAGTTGCCACACTGAGGTGCTGTCACAGCCGCTGTGCCAGTCTCAGGAGTCGTGCTGGGGACCCGTGTGGGTCCTCCAAACCTCAGTCAGAAGGGGAGTCGGCCCTGTTTACTCTGCTCCGAGAGTTGCCGCACTGAGGTGCTGGCGAAACCGCTGCGCCGGCCACAAGAGTCACGCTGGCGACCTGTGTAGTTCCTCCACTGGGGATCTTCTGCTCCGTGAGTGACCAGAATTTGTCTGAAAGTGTGGCATCCTCTAGTTCTCTGCACTTTGACTGAGAGCTGCAATCCCGAGCTGTTATTGATCTGCCATCTTGGATCATTCCCTCTGTTTTGTTTTTTTAAAGGAGCTGACTGGTGACCAAAACTGTACTTTGTTGACTATATTGACTTAGTTTTTTATATTATCTATGTGATCACTTCTTCATATTTATTTATTTTTTACAGCTTTATTGAGGTAAACTGGCAAATAGAAATTACCCCTATTTAAGGCATACATGATGTTTTGATATTTGTATATATTGTGACATGATTAACATGATCAAGCTAATCTCATCATATAGTTATCATTTTTTGGTATGGTAAGAATCCTTAAAATGTATTTTCTTAGCAAATTTCAAGTATGGGTTTCCACAAATAGTGATAAACACTTGCTAACGACACAGTAGTACTGTTGGATATGTGGGAAACTGTTATTCAGCTTTCAGCCCATTTCCTGTCAGGAGTTTATATAAAGAAAAATGAAATTCAAATATAATGCTGCTTGTGACTGAAAATATTGTGCATTTTAATGAAACTTTTGTACCATCTAGCTTGTTTTATTCTTGAACATAATCTGAAAATAAACCGACTTATTACTTGGAATTGATGGTAGCAGGTATGCTGAGTGTTGAGATTTATTTCAAAATGTGGGGCTGAGTGCAGTGGCTCATGCCTGTAAGGGAGTCCTACGTGGGTGGATCACCTGAGGTCAGGAGTTCGAGACCAGCCAGGTTTGGCCATCATGGCAAAACCCCATCTCTACTAAAAATACAAAAAAAAAAAACCACCTGGGCATGCTGGTATATACCTGTAATGCCAGCTACTGAGGGGGCTGAGGCAGGAGAATCACTTGAACTCAGGAGGCAGCAGTTGCAGTAAGCCAAGACCATGCCACTGCACTCCAGCCCGGATGACAGAGTGAGACTCTGTCTCAAAAACAAACAAACAAACAAACAAAGGAAACAAACAACAGCAAACAAAACAAAACAAAATAACAAACAACCCAAAATGCATTCTGTTTTCTATTTCTTTTCCACTGATGAAAATGCATTCTCTCTTCTACTTCATTTTCACTCATGAAATAAAAGATACTGAACAATCCAGTCTTTAAATTGGAGCATTTCTTGTAAGGAAGTATGTAACTTTCATAAAGTTACTAGCAGTTTCTTGATAAATATAAGGAATAGTAGGACAAGACATTGTATAAAGGTTTGTTATGTGTGATTTATAATATTTGGGAGAAGACCAGGCATAATTTTGTGTCTTCAGTTAGTAGAATCACATTGATTTGTGACAAGTGAACATATTCTTTTCTATTTTTGCAATGGTGATAATATTTAGGAGAACAGTAGTTAAGCCTCCTGAAAAGCATTTTTTTTTACATTGTTGGGACTTATTCCTAGCCATCCATCTCCTAAATATGTAATTATTTTAGTTTTGTTCAGGAAATGAATATGTTTTTAAGTTTATATTAATGGTTTTTCTTCTTGTAAATGGAAAAATACTTACATTTTGTTTAAAAATCTCATTTTGCAGATAAGAAGTTAACTCTGAATTTTATTGGGCTAAATAAAAATGTTCATTTAAAATAAAAATATGATAGAAATTGAAATTGGGTTAAACTCTACCCAATAAATCGAATTAAATGCAATGCAGATTAAATTCTGCATAGTAATATCAAATTTTATTATAATGCCTAAGTGCATATGAGGTCACCTAGTTGTGTTCATTTACTGTTCATTTACTTTCCACCCTTAATGTTAATATTGTCATGTCTTTTAATTCTACATGGATCTTCTACTTCATAAGACATTAGTGTATCCACTCAATACTCACTTTGAATTAGCAGTGTGTTTACTTCTTTTCACTGCTCTACCTCCACCCACTTCTTTACACAACTGTTGTTTCTCTCTACTTTTTACTCTCCATTTTTTTTTTCCTACTCTCAGGTCAGTTTTCTTCTATCTGAAGAACTCTATTTAATGTTTATTTTAGTGCTATTCTTCTAGTGACAAATTATCTCCAGTTTTCTTTGTCTTGAAGTGGTTTTAATGTAAGAGGGCCACAGGGGGAACAGTGATCTTTAGTGTTAAATGGGATAAAGTTAGAATGAAGGGAAAATTGAGAGAAGAGTTTGAATTTTGTGGGATTTTGTTCATGATTAATTGTGAGAAGCATAGTTAAAGGATTTTAGTAGTTAAGGAAGTATGAATGGTGAAGTAAAATAAGGCAATAGACTGCTCTTCAGTATCTAGGGCCTGAGAATCGGTGACCTGGGAGTTCTGGACTGGTGGTAATTGACATAAATGGGGAGGGGGAGAACATAAAGATATTTGTGTTGAGGGACTCAAGACAAGCAAACATGGGGAAATTGTAAGGAGGGAAGTGTTTCTACCACCACTTTAACTTCTGTGTTCTCCTCTTAGCTATTTCCATGGAAGTGTGGAGGGCAGGGGAGGTATTTGATTATGGGGATCCGAGGGTTCCACTTCATTCCTAGAGTGAACTATAAGAGATGAGAATAAAAGATACTCATCTTTGATTTGGGAGATAATTAGGATGTACAATTAGCAGAATTTGGTGATAGAGTGGATATGGTTATGGGAGGTAAATAGAGGGAAATGTCAAAAATGACTCCCAGATTTCTGGTTTATGCAACTTGATGTATGTGGTACCATTCACTGAACTAGAAACGCTGGATGGAGGAGGACTAGGTTTGGGTGGCTAATGGTGACACCTTAAATTTGGCTTGGACTTTGTGAGTTTGAATTACATTTGAGTCATCCAAATGGGGATATCAAATAGCCAATTAAATATGAGTCTATTGCTGTGCAGAGATATCTGGGCAGGAGATAAAAATTTGGGAACATCTTTCTATAAGTTGTTAATTAAAGTATTGTGTTTTAATAAGCTGGATAAAAAAGAGTCAATGGAGAGAGGCCTGTCAAGAATGCCAAGATGATGCTGAAGGACAAATAAAATGAAGAAGAAAAGATGCTCCTTTTACTTAGCTTTGAGATCATTGATGAAAGGGTTGGATTAAGACCTTTACAGTAGAGACCTTAGATTGAGGGGTTTACTGGTTAAAGAGAGAGAATTTAGCTGGAGGGATATTTTAGGATCTTTTGTCATTAAATCAAGGGGTTTGAATATGTGTAAAAGCCAGTGAGAGGAATCTGGCTGAGAAAGTTAACTATCCAGGAAAGAGAAGAGATCATAATATAGAACTTCTAAGAAGCTGGGAAGGAAATAGGGATATATTATTTTCCTCTTGCTGCTGTAACAAATTACAACAAATTTAGTGACTTAAAACAACACGTATTTGTTTTAGAGTTTTGGAGGACAGAAATTTGAAATCAGTTCACTGGGCTAAAATCCAGGTGTCAGCAGGTCTTCATTTGTTCTGGTGGGTTCGATTGGCAAGGCAAATGTGGAGATCCATTTCCTTTTCTTTTCCAGCATCTAGAAGCTGCCTGCATTCATTGATTCTTGGTCCTGAATAGCTTTGACCTCTGGTTTAGTTTTTGCCTTTCTTTTCCCTTGCTGTATTCATTGAAACATTGCCTTCTCTCACTCTAACCCTCCTCTTTCTCTCTCTTTTGAGGACACTTGTGATCTGTTGGAATCCCCTGTATAATTCAGGGTAATCTTCCCTGATCAGGACTATTAATCACATCTGCAAAATCCCTTTTATAATGTAACATAATATAGGTACAACTTTGACATGGGGTGATGGCGGGGAATTTATTCAGCTCCCTACAAAGACCAAGCACAGTTAGAGGGACAGGTTCTAAAAGAAAAAAGGGAAAATAATTAATTGAAGAGAAGGAAGGTAGAAAATATGTGAAATATGGCTGGTTTGTATATGTGATAGTGGGAATATAATGTATTTCCTATTCTTTAAAGTAGAGATTGTTTCACTTCTTTGAGGGAAGGGGCATTGGTAGTAGATCCATAGAACAAAGTACCATCCTTACCACTAGAACATGTTTTCACTTCACTAATAGAAGAGCCTGCTGTGTGCCAGGAGCCCAATGGGTAGAAGGTTATAAAGATATCCAACACAGGGTGATTATTATTACCTTTCTGTCACTGGGAGTTTTCAAAACATGTTAAATATACACTTGATTGGAAAAGTTAAGTAAGTATTCCTGGGTGCTCAAAAGATGACTTACAAAAGATGACTTTATTGACAGTTCCAATATTTCTGATTGTGTAAGTAATGCATACTTTCTAAATAGAATATGCTTTATTTATTTATTTGATTAATTGATTGATTTTCCTGAGTCTCACTTTGTTACTCAGGCTGGAGTGCAGTGGCACAATCTTGGCTTACTGCATTCTCCATGTCCTGGGTTCAAGTGATTCTCCCACCTCAGCCTCCTGAGTAACTGGGATTACAGCTGCCCACCACCACAACAAGCTAATTTTATACTTTCAGTAGAGTTGAGGTTTCACCATTTTGGCTAGGCTGGTCTCGAACTCCTGACATGAAGTGATCCTCCCACCTTGACCTCCCAAAGTGCTGGGATTACAGGCGTGAACCACCATGCCCGGCCTAGAATACAGTTTAAAGAAATGTATCATAAGGCTGGGTACAGTGGCTCATACCTGTAATCTCAGCACTTTGGGAGGCTGAGGGGGGCAGAGCACCTGAGGTCAGGAGTTTGAGACCAGCCTGGCCAACATGGCAAAACGCTGTCTCTACTAAAAATGCAAAATTTAGCTGGGTGTGGTGGGGCACCTGTAATCTCAGCTACTTGGGAGGCTGAGGCAGGAGAATTACTTGAAACTGGAAAGTAGAGCTTGCAGTGAGCCGAGATCACACCACTGCACTCCAGCCTGGGTGACAGAGCAAGACTCTGTCTCAAAAAATAAAATAAAATAAAAAAATGTATTATACAATGCTGCTAGAAATAATTGATCAGAAGTAAAGAATATAGTAAGAATTCTTAAGAAGTTTTTCTAGATATTTGTATAGTCATAGCTCGTGGCACTCTGTTAAGACAGTACTTACTCTTTAACTTGAGTAATCCAATAGTTTTTTAAAATTTAATTTTTCCACTGACAGTAAATGAATTATAAAGATTGTAAGAATTAAAACAGATACATTAAAAATAACCACTTTATGGTCTCCTCTCTTTTCTATCTTATTTTCCTTCCTAGAGATCAAGATTGTTAAAAATTTGGCATGGTTTCATGGAGGTCTTTTTCTGTGGGCTTACCTATCCTTATGTGTATAGGTCATTTTTTTTAAATATAATTTTTTTTTTTACTAATACTATTTAGGAAAAATATCCCAGGATCAGGCCACTGTCTGTGTGAAGTGTGCACTTTCTCTGTATATCTATGTGGGTTCTCTCCAGAGATTCGTTTCCTCCCACTTCTTAAAGATGTGCGGGTCAGGTTGTGGCGTCTAAATGGTCCCAGTGTGAGTGCGTACGTGTGACTGTGAGTGTGCCCTGCAATAAAATGAGGTCCTAACCAGGGTAGGTTCACACCTTAAGCCCTGAGTGGCCAGGTATAGGCTCTGTTAACCTCTGACCCTGAAATAAAGTAAATCATTATCTCACTCGCTTTTACTCATTGTTTCTTTCTTAAATGTATATATAGAAGCTCACATTTATTTTAGGGTTTAATATCAGAAGTTTTTTTTTTTGGTTTGTTTTTGACATGGAGTTTTGTTCTGTCACCCAGGCCAGAGTACAGTGGCACAATCTCGGCTCATTGCAACCTCCGCCTCCTGGGTTCAAGTGATTCACCTGTCTCAACCTCCCAAGTAGCTGTGACTACAGGCACCTGCCACCCCGCGCAGCTAATTTTTTATATTTTTTTTCTTAGTAGAGACAAGGTTTCACCATGTTAACCATGATGGTCTTGAACTCCTGACTTCATTATCCTCCCTCCTTAGCCTCCCAAAATGTTGGGATTACAGGCATGAACTACTGTGCCAGGCCTGTTTTGGGTTTTTATTTATAAGTTTGGTGATTTTTTTTGTGACCAGAAATATGCCACAGTAACTTATCTTTTTATCAATTAGCCTATGGTAAAATTGGTTTCTTTATATGTTGTTTGACTTAAAGTCACAGTTTCTAAGAACCAATTGACAATGTTAAGAAAGGACTTATTGTATATATAGAATATAGGATATTTTATTGTTTTTACACAAATGGGGTCATACTAAGTAACTATTATCTAATTCATTTTTTTAAATTGGACACTATGTTTTAACAATTTTCTTTGTTAGTACATACTTTGGTTCTCTTAAATCCTACCTAACATTTCATAGTCTGAATGTATTACATTATTAATATGTGACAATTTCCAGTACATATTGTGTTTCCACATTTTCTCTTGTAAACAGTGATGCAGTGAACACTCTTCCAGATACTTTTCTAATTATTTATGCTTGTTAGTCTTTAGAGAACCAGAGAAGGGGTGGCGATGTCAAGGTTATGGCTTCTGAAGAGTTTTACAGGTGCTGCCAAATTTTCTTCCATAATGTTTGTTCCCATGTGCTGCTTTTTATCAGTATTAGAGAATACCACTCTCTCACCTGGTACTTGTACCAGCATTTTGTTTTATCAGTCATTTGTGTTTTTGTCCAACTTATTAAGATGCCTTATTTTAATGTATATTTCTCTTACTGCTGATGAGATTGACCACCTTTTTAAGTGTTTATGTTCAGTGGTATATTGTGTGTGTGTGTGTGTGTGTGTGTATTTTTTCATACCTGTTTTTTGTTCATTTTTCTTTTGGGTCTTTTTAAACTCTTCATCTTAAGGAATTCTTTATGTATTTGGATTATTAATTCATTCTTAAATATATTACATATATACTTTCTTAATATGTGTTTTATATTTGATTTGTGGAGTCTTCTATACTGTAGCATTAAAATATTTATAAGTCAAAATTGTTTTTATAATTCCTTTTAGGTCTTAATTTGGAAGACTTTTCACATCACAAGTTTATTAAAGCATTATTGAGTTATTTTTTTCTAACATATTTATAAATTAATTTTCTTAACATTTCTTTTTAGCTGTCTAATGTTACAGTCTATTTTAGAGTATGGTGTTAGGTAAAAAATTTACATTTTGTTTGTATTTGTATAGTTAGTCTTTTTAGGAAGTCTTATTCTTTGTTGATTTTCAGTGGCAACTGTTGCATACATGCACACACAAACTCACAAGTCTGTCAGCACTTTTGGAAAAATTGGCTAACTATAGTTTTATTGTATATTAGTGTATTAGTCCATTCTCACACTGCTATGAAGAACTACCAGAGACTGGGTAATTTATAAAGAAAAGAGTTTTAATTGACTCACAGTTCCACTGGCTATATAGGTGACATGGCTGGGGAGGCCTCAGGAACTTAAAATCATGGCAGGAGGGCGAAGAGGAAGCAAGCACGTCTTCACATGATGGCAGAAGAGAGAGAGCTAAAGGGAAGTGCTACACACTTTCAAACAAACAGGGCTCATGAGAACTCACAATTGCAAGAACAACAAGGGAGAAATTCCCCCACCTCATATCATGTCCCTCACCACCATTGGGTATTACAATTCCACATGAGATCTGGATGGGGGCCATAGAGCCAAATTATATCAACTATTTACACCAGGTATGTGAAGACCCCCCTCATTGATCTTGTTTGTCTGACTTTCTTGGCTACAGTTGTACATTTTTCTTAACTTTGAAATAGTTTGACTAGCACTGAAATGGTCTGTTCCTTAAAGGTTATATAGAATTTATTTGTAAATCAAATCATCTAGGATTTGGCCACAGTTTTTGGGAGTATCTCTTTGACAACTGTCTTTCTTCTATGGCAATTCGTTTCTTTGAATTTTGTGGAGTCAATTTGTATAAATTATATTGTCCAGAGAATAATCTATTTCATTGTGTTTTATTTGCATATAATGAGGGGAAGTAGTCTCTTATGATTCTCATCATTTCTCTGGTATTATTTCTTATTTTGTATATCGGTACTTTTTCCCTTCCTCAATTTGTTTCACTATTTATCTATTTTACTGTTTTCCCCAAAGACCAGATCCAAGACTTACTAGTTTTATCATTTAACTTTTTTTCAAGTTTTAATTTCTACTTTTATCTTTATTAGTTTCTTCCTTCTGATTTCCTCAGGTTTAATTTAATAATTTTTTAAATGTTGGGTTGTTAATAAATGTATTTTTGTTTAATATACATCATGTATTTAAGGTTATGAATTAGAGTCTGAGAATTGTTTTAGCAGTATGAGATATGATATATAGTTTTTATTATACTTATTATTATTATATAGCCATTTTACACTTTCAGTTTTCATCGTTTTCTTTGCCAGAACAGTTATTTGAAGACTCTTAAAATTTTCAGATGCTAGGAATTCTTAACCCCAGATTTATTAGCGACTTTTCCTTTTATTGTATTGTGATTGGAAACTATTATCTGTATTCCAAAATTTAATGGGGTTTTATCTTTGATGTCAAATGTGATCAAGTTTTTTTTTTAACCAATTTCTTGAAGAGAAGGGATATTCTCTGATTTTACCTTAAAGTTAAACATATGGCTATTAAATCTATTTTATTATGTTTGCCTATTTATATATTTTATACTTATACCTACTTTTTAATCTTCTTGTTATTCCGGCTTTGCGAAGGTTGGATAATAGTCAATTAATAATGTGTTTCCATCTGATTTTATCCCTGTTATAGAGTTTGCTTCACAAGTGTGTACCAAATGACACCTAGACAGTCATAATTATTTTAATTTTATTGTGAATTACACTATTCAGCTTTATAGTATTTTCTTCCTTGCTCCTTCCTTCCTTTTTATTTTTATTTGTCCTGGGCGCTTTTGCCTAGACTTTTGAATAGGCAACTTGGTGAAGCACTTGGTTACAGGGGGCTCTCTTTCCCATAGAGTAGAGTAGAATCTGTTTTATGATTCAACTTAAAGATTTTCTTTCAATAGGTGAGTTTTGCTGTGCAATATCTATGAGATAACATAGAAGTTTGGCATTAGTACTGTTATTTTATGTTTTCCAATTTATAGATTAAAAAAAAAACTCACAAGATGTTCTGCTTTCTTAACTTTGTGTTTGCTTTCTTTTTATTAGAAAAGTTTATATTTCTGTTATCATTATATGTGTAACTGTTGGAAAATTCTTAATCCTCTTATTTCCTTAAAAATGATTTATTATTTCTTTCTGCAGAGTAGTAATGAAGCTAATATGTTTTCTCTTCATCCTCCCTTTTCTACCAACTGATTTTAGCATTATAAAATAAGTCACTTAAAATTCTCCTATGGTTTATTAGTTTTAAATATCTTTTGATCTTAGTTATCAAAGCAGTCAGCTTATATGGTATATACTGCATACTATATCCTTGCTCCTTCAGCTTTCATCTTTTTGAAAAGTTTTATCATTTCATATTGAAATTTCATAGCAATTCTTTTATTGTTATGGCTCATATTACTTACATCTTATTATAGCAACATAATCACATACATATTTGGAATTTAGTACCATGATTGGTTTCAGTGTTTATTTCAGTTATTTCACTCTGGTTTTTTCAATCATCACTTGGATGACTGAAATTTCTCTTCTAGTAAATTTCTCAAGAAGATCCCATGAAAACATGATTTTATATATTTGTATATATCCAAAATTTTGAATATTGTCTGCTGCCTTTATAATAAGTTTGGCTGAATTTACAAATTTGATTTATATTTTCTTGTTTCAAGGATTTCATGAACATTACTATATCCAGTGGAGTATCTAGAGAGCAGTGGTGTCCACTGAATCTGACTGTTGAATGTTGCTGTGGAGAAATTTGACAATAGAGTGATTGCCCTCTTACAAGCTACTAGAAAACTTTTGCCTTGCTGTTCAAAAGGTTTCAGCAATTTTACTAGGAAATGTCTTGGTGTTGACTGTTTCTCTAGGGAACTACGTGACTTTCACTAAGTTTTTCTTTTTCTTCATTTTGAGACAGTGTCTATTGACCAGGTTGGAGTTAGGTGGAGTGCAGCCTCAAACTCCTGGGCTCAAACGATCCTCCTGCCTCAGTCTTTCAAGTAGATAGAACTACAGGTGCTCACCTCCACACTTGGCCATATTTTTTAAATTCTTCATAGAGACAGGCAGGGTCTTGCTTTGTTGTCCAGGCTGATCTCAACTTCCTTGGCCTCAAGCTATCCTCCTGTCTTAGCCTCCCAAATGGCTGGGATTACAGGCATGAGCTACCATGCCCAAGGATCAGTAAGTTTTGACTATAAAAAAATTCTTATATTTTATTTTATGTATTTTTTTCTGTTGCTTTGGTTTTCTTCTGTGTGGATTTCAGTTTCATGTGTACAGATCTCTTTTACTTA
Source organism: Callithrix jacchus (assembly GCF_049354715.1). Classification (NCBI taxonomy): domain Eukaryota; kingdom Metazoa; phylum Chordata; class Mammalia; order Primates; family Cebidae; genus Callithrix; species Callithrix jacchus. The sequence continues at coordinate 65,065,424 of NC_133507.1, forward strand.
TCTTCAGAGAGGATCTCAGTTTCTGTCTAATGCTTCTTAAATTTAAGATAATTTTTACTCTTACTTTGGTTACTTCACTGTTAGAGTGAAGTAACAGATCAGCACATCAAATGTGAAGACTTATTCTAAGTCATTTATTTCTAAGACTTATTCTAAGTCATAGAAGTGAAAATTCATGGTAGAGTAATATGAGCTGGTTAAACCAGAGGTTCTGAGTTTACCTCTGAAGATCCAGGCTACATATTTATTGCTGAAACAATCTATGTCAAGAATTTTCTGAGACTGGTGTTCTCAGGACATTTAGATTTGGTGTTTACACTACTAGTCACTAATAGAACTATGCCAGATAGTGAAAGAACATCTAAGTGTTTCTGTAAAGAAGACTTTGTACTTTTGTTCAGAAAAAAATCATAAGGCTAATAGTTGTTAGAATGAGAAAGGCTTGTCTGCTGTGTAACTGGAGTGACTAGTCTTCCCACATTTACTGTATGCGAACATAATGCCTACTGTGTACAGAGAACACTCTGCTAGGTATTCTGGGAGAAGCCAGGGAAATAAGAGACTCAGTCTTACCCTTAAAAATTATACCTTTGTTAAGTAGAAAAAATAGGGCCTGTTGGAGGATTTATGTTATCAAAACAATGCATTAGTAAGTACCAGGTAAGATATGAGAAATGGAAAAGTTTAAGTCCTTAAAAAAATTACAAAACAGAGAATGTCATAATCTATAAGGAGAGATGACTTCCTGGTGGAATAAAATGATCTGTCTTTGAGGGAGATGATGAACCTAGAAAGGCAATGAGTTATCCCAAGGGGGCACAGCACAATAGTATGAGATACAAGGAAAGATGAAAAGACAGTGCAAGATGTATTTTCTGTGAGGCAGCAGATTGGTTGGATTTAAAATTATTTGTAGAACTTGATATGCAAGAAGCAGCTACCTTACTGCTTTTTTTTTTTTTTTTTTCTGTATAAAGCCACTGGTACATAGACACTGTTATGGTCAGAGAGAAGTTAGACATGACCCTGCCCTCAAGTAACTTACATTCTAAATGATATAGAATGCATCCACATAGGAGACAGTAGCTGAAGTTTGAATAGACTGGTGTATGATAAAGAGTAAAGTGGTATTATTGAAAGGACACATAGGATTCGAATCCATAAAGCAAGATGAAATAATACCTATTTTGCAAAGCTGTAAGAAGAAAATGAAATACTACATGCAAAGTGCTTAACACTTACTGGGCAATTGATATGTGTTTGTTGTCTTTCCTTCCTTTCCCATCTCTCAATTTTAAGAAAACTTGTACTATAAAAAGGAGGGATCCTTGAAAAATGTATAGAAGTGAAATTTTCAGAAGAGTTGTGACTGGAGTTGGGCCTTCATTGTGGGGCTAATAAACTGGTGAACATTATGAACAAAGAGGTGGGAATTCAGAACATGCTTTTGGAGGCTTCACTGAAGTTGAGTGGGAGAAGAAACTTGAAAGGTGGGCTTGGAACCTAGAGATTGGCTGATACTTATGTATTAGGTTGGTGCAAATGTAATTGCGGTTTTTGCCATTGATTTCAGTAACAAAAAACCACAATTACTTTTGCACCAACCTTATAGCATTCTTCTGCCCAGATTCCACCTTATATACAATAATAACTGATAGTTTATGTGTCACCCTGAATCAGCTCCTTTGGTAAACAGGAATCATGAGATTAACTTTGAATTCTCCATAGCAAATAGCACTTTACACATAGTAAGATCTTCAACACTTATTTATAAAGCAGGTTAATAAAACAAACAGATGCTTGGGTACATCAGAAACAAGGGCTGTATGAATGTGACATTTTATGCTAATGTTGTATCAAGCTAGGTATTTAACAATAAAATATGGGAACACATGTTGTAGAGTGGAAAAGTGGAGTGCCTTGGAGAGGGCCAGGTTCTCCCTGGCTTAGTGGCTCTGCACTTCATGAACTTGGACAAGTTCTTTTGCAATATGTGCTTGAACCAAGACCATTTCTTAGCTGCCTTAATTTCCTCACCTATGCAATAGCTAGTACCTTATAGAGTTGTGAGCGTTACGTGAAAACTAGCCCAGTGCCTGGCACATATTGGGTACTCACATAAATGTTATTAGTAATCACAATAATAGTTTTTTATTTTTCCTAATTGAAATATTGATATGCAAATATTTTAAGTGACGTTTATTGTTATTCTATCCAATTATTGAAGAAAAATCTAAATAAGGTACAGTGCTATTCTGTAATATTTTATTGTTGACTCTGTTGTGTTAGAAAAAAATCTTGTTATGTTAAAGTTTCATTTTTGCAGATAAAAGACCAATTCTCTGCAGTGGGAGTTTAAGGAATGTTTTGTTAGTGTCACCTTGGGCTCCTCCAGGCCTTCTACAAACTTGGTTTCCTTTGATCCTCACAGCAGTTCTGAAAGTGTTGGCCATAGTTTTTTAATCCTCATTTTGCAACTGAAGAAATTAAGGCTCAGGTGACAAGGTTAGTGAGTGGCAAAGTCATTTGTAATAATTAATGGCAAAAAAGATAGGCTGAAATTAAATTTGGAATCAGTGTCTAAAATAACTAGGAAGTAATATAAAGCAGTCAATATGAGCACCTGCAAAGGATTACAGAAAAATGAGATTCCACCTGTCTTAAGTATGCAGTGTGCTCTCTGGTTCAGTCTGCTGAATATGAAAAATATAGATAAGCTTTACTTTTCGAAGACAATGCCCTTTTTGATAACAAAGTCACAAAATGCCAAATTTTGCTCTTCATAATTTTCCCTGAAAATTTAGCAACTTTAGTTTTCCAGTGTTCTGGAGGGATGACTTATCACACGTCAGCAGCTAGTCATCTATGAAGTATTTTTAAGGCCTTATAGGGCATGGATATGCTGCACTGTAATCTATATAGGACCTGGATACTGTTTAGACTTGAAGCATTCATTTCATAAATAGTGTTTAACAGGTTCTATGGTGTGACACAAAACAGCATTTCTAACTTTCCCATTATCTAGACTTCAAACCTCAGAGTAAACTTTGAGACCTTCACTCTTTGTTCACATCAGTTTTCAAGGTCTGCATGTTCTTTCCCTCTAATCACTTTTCAAAGCAAAAGCCATTTCCTTCTGAAGCCTGCCCTGATCCCACCCCTATTGTGTAGGATCTTCTACCTTGGTGCACCCTTGATACTTAGCATTTAATCACTATTAGTCTCAGCTTACCACTGAGTGGGATATTTTACCTTAACAACTAATATCTCTATTCCAGTATGAGATGGTGACCTTAACTGTCTGCAACGGTGTGTTCCTATGGCCTGATACAGGGCTTGGCAAATAATGAGTACTTTGCTGGATAACTTAGTGATATGAATTGTTTTTATTATGATGGAACCCCAGTACAATTTTAAGACCAGAGATAACACTTTGTAATATTTGAAGGCTAAATTGAGGAAAGAAGACAGATAAGGCCAAATATAGTGGATGATGTTCTTGAAATTATTAGTTACCATGGTCTTTGTTATTGTTGGCTTGCCAAAAAAGTAGCTCAAGGTTAGAACAGAATCTTTTACTTCATAAATGCTAACCCCCTATCCCTGTGTTAGTCAGTATTTCCTTTCTTGATAATTTTTTTGAGAGATCATGATAAACCTAACTGTTTAAGAATCAAAATAATTAATGCCTCCAAACTAGGTCTGTGACTTTTTATATTAAGTTCTTTACTGTCACTCCCAACTACCATTCTGAGGGAGTTTTGGTTTTGAAATTCAAAGCAGGGAACCTTGGAGTTGTTGTGTCTTTTTTTCTTTTGAGGAATGTAAGCTCACCATGCATATTACACACTCTTTATGCAGTAAAGTGAGCCCTGCCTAGTAGCAGTCAAGATAATGAAATGGAAAGTTTCTGTCTATGTTGCTGAGAATCTTCCATTTTGCCTTGTTACTACAGCAATCACATTGTCATCTAGAAATGACGAGTTCTTCTTCGCCTGCTAAAGGCGGTGGTTCACGATTGAAGAGCGTTGAGCAGTTCAGTAAAGCTTGTCCAGGTGTCAGTCCACAAGGGATTTTACAATTGTAAAAGCTCAGATTAGTTTTAACACTGCGATCCTTTTTGTCACTTTTCAGTGTTTCTTTCATTCTTTATTTAGACTTCATTGAAAATTTTCTTGTTAGTGATCAATATTTTCTGTTGAAAACCTCCTCCAGCCTCCCTCCCCTAGAAACATTAGAATAACATTTTCAGTTTTTATGAGAAGAAATGCAAAATGGTCATTAAAATTTTCAGAAGCTTTAAGTAGTGTTATTTTTTAAATGCTTTTAATAGAATGGAATATGCTACATCACAGACATTTGTGCTTTTGAAAACATAAGTATTTGAGATTGATACATTGTAGTTTAATGTCCTCTTTGTATTTATCACTATTATTTAGGTTCATTGTTAAAACAGTGTTTAACAGTGTGTGATATCAAGGACAGCTAGGAGGTCTATAATACAAAAATTTTGGTGTTTAGGACATGAAAGATATTAACATATATTAAAACTTTTATTGCAATATAGAAATTAACACTTTGTGCCAATTCTAACCTCAGGATAATTTTTTTGTGCTTCAGGTATGTTCCAGTTGAATAACAAAAAAATTCATTCATTAATATATTTATATACTTTAAATAGACCAATGTAAACAGATTCATATCTGCCATATGTTGAAATGCTTTAGTAGAGACATAACTGCCTAGTCAACCAAGATGGCATTGAATTGCACTGTTTTGGAAAAAAAGTTGAGTGAACTAGATGCCTGTTAATCTGGTTCTTTAAATATCATAAACAAAGTATCAGAATGTGTTTCCAAGGACAAAGGCGGGGTTTTCCGGGCTTTGATTGGTTGCTGCCTTGTCCTGTCCCACAGCCATCCTTAATTGGCTTTGGGTGGATTGGAATCACATAAGCAGGGTGACATTTATTACTTTCCTAGTTGTTTCGTTGCACTGAGCCCTGAGATTCCCAACGAGTCACTATAAAAGATTTCTTTTATTTCATCCATGATCTGCGAGAGAGAAGTGCAGGCATGAGTTTGAGTGCAAGAAGAGTCACTCTGCCTGCAATAACGCCAATAATTCTACAGAAAAGGGTATGTGACTTCTTTTTTCTTTTCTTCTTTAATTTTTCTTGGTGCTTTTTTTCCCTTATTACTGTGTGTTTATTAATACATTGGAAGTTTTACTTAGATACTCTTGAAAAAGCGTATAATTCATTAAAGCTGTAGGTAAAATTAAAGGACACATTATTAGAATTGAACTAGGAAAAAGAATACTGCGCTAGAACATCACTGTTGTTGAAGACTTTAATGCAACAGAAGTTTGATCTCAATTTCAGGTCATTGTGATTTAGAAACTGTATTGAAACTTTTTCTCTTTTTTCTTTCTGCTGTAACTTCAAGCCTCTTTGCTTTTAGTTTAATAGGAAATCTGCTGTCTATTATGTCTTATAATTGTTTAATAAAGGATAGCTTCTTTGTTTCACCATAATTCATAATATATCAATCTCTTCATTGTTGAATAGACTATATAATTATTTTATTGTTTAATCATGTGTTGCCAGTTTATTATCCTCAAGTTTCTACCCATTTCTATTGAGCGTCTGTGTATTTGCTTTAGAGAATCTCTCCATTAAATTCCCCTCTGAAAGGGCTATCTGTTAATTATTAATGCAGTCAGTCCTGTGTGTGAAAATATTTTATTTATTAGTTTTTTGTAAAGATTATTTTTATGTCTCATGGCATTGTATTTTACAAGGTGATAAATACAACCATATCATGTAGCCATAGTAATCTTTTCTTCTAAGTATACAAAATAAGAACATTGCATTGGACTTCTTGAAGAATCAGATCTGTAGCCTGGAGAAGGAAAGCACTAAAATTCAGTTTTGGCAATATACTTTCCAAATGGTTTTGGTGACACTAGAAGTTGTAGTGTTTATTTTTGTACTCAACTTTTAATAGTTAACTGTTAACTATCAGAGCATTCCTTTAAGTCAAAGGTCATGTTGCAATTTATTTGAAACATAACAGATCTAACAGTTAAAGTGGCTATATTTCTTAAAGAGGAGTATCTCTTTACTATTTTTAATTTTTACATTTTCAGCTTATTTTCTTATCCAGTCAACCATCTATTTACTGGGAATATTTTATTTGGCATTGGAAAAACTATATGGTAATTTTGCAAACATGAGTTTTTTATCTTTCTGGAGGGCTTTTGCTATTCATAAGCAAATTTAATTAAAAACATTTTTATTTGGGCTTTAACTTTTATTTTTAATTGATCTTGTCAGTACATTAATAATGACAACATAGGTTCTCTGGCTCATTGAGGATGTGAAAAGACATATTAACATTTATCATGTCTGTGTTCTCATGTTTGAGTTCTTCTTTATCCAGTTAATAGTGCAGTTTAGATTGACTAAGAAACTTTTATCATGTGGTTTGTTTTTGATGACATGTTGGTATGATGGAAAATGTACCATCTGGACTCTCCATTTTCTAGCTTTGTGAGTTTGGGCAAATCCAGTAAACTCTTGGAGTCTTTACTTTCCCATCTGTATAGTAAAATAAGGAATTTTCAGTAAATAATATCTTCAACCTTATTTGTGTCTGTAATTCTGTGAACCAAATATTTTATATTTTCATGGTTATAGTAAAATATGTAAATTGTTTTTATTATTTTAGAGAGATTGTAAAACATTAGGAAAGGATGCTGTAATTTTCAAGGAGTTTGAACAATTAGCCTGGGAGAAATTGGTTATGGGCAAAACTTGGCTGGAAAAATAACTTCTAACACTGTCTGCTAAGTAGGAAAACAAGATTACGCTGAAAAGCTGTGATTATTATTGATGTTACATCTGAACTGCCAGTGGACACATTATTGTGATTTATCTTGGTATTTTAGTAATAAGCTTCTTGTCAAGTTTCTGTTATAATAATTATAAAAGTCAAAATTCTCTAGACTCAAATCTGTGTTATTTTTTCAGTGAGTACACATATTTAAGTGCTTATATAATTTAGCACATCATTATTTGCTTCTCCTGATATTTTAACTGCCCAAAGACCAATTTTTGTCTATGTGATTGTTCTAAAAATCTTAGTATTTTTTATTTTAGAAATTGAGTATTTTCTGATTTAAAAATCATCCATCTGCTCTGGTTACACCATGACTCATTTTTTTCTTCCAATATAGGAAATTATTCCCTACTTGTAATTAACTTATTTTTCATATGTCCTGTAATTTTAAATGATCTTATAAATCAGTACAAGCATTTCTCAGAGTATTTGGGGAGCAATTTCTCATTTTCCCATGAAGGCAGGTGCTTTTTCTACAGATTTGGTGTAAAGTTTGCTCATTCTGAATGAGTGGCCCTTGACAACTAATTTATCAAATGGAATCCTAATCATTTAAAAGGCTGAGAGCATTTTTGAAATACTCAATAGCAATAGGGAGTAATTTTCTTATCACTTAGTGCATCTGATCCAAGTGACTGTAAGAGTCTCTGGTAGTAATTAGGAACTTGAATTTTAAACATGGTCCTTGATGTGGTATAGATCTACTTTATAGCAGAGAAAGTACACCTTGATCTTTAAGAAAAAAGGTATTTTGGTAGGTTCTCTATCAAGTTAATTGGAAAGAAATTTTTCACTTCAACAAATTCTATTAGGATCTGATTTATCTGATTTGAGTGAATTAAGGTTCTGGTGAAGAATGCTTCCTCATGTGCCTCAGAAACGATCACATCCTCAGCAAACATTGTGAATGAATCTTTTACCCAATAGCATTTTCCTGAGATCATCATTGGTTGTGCTTTTTATTTTTTCAAATGGGAAGTCTGAATCTCTTGGGTGTTGAGTTACTTATGGAAGGTCACTCAGAAGGTCAGTGGCAGAGCTAGAAATAGAATCTAGATCTTGTGACTTCCAGTATGCTTCTCCTAGATACATGTTACCTCCTGAAATTAATATGGTAATGAGATTGCCTTATGGTGCGTATAATTGCCATTCAGGTCTGGAATTAGCTTAGGCAAGTCCTTTCATCTTCCTCTGCACCTCCACCAACTCCCTTATGCTCTAGCATAGAAAATATTTTATTCAGAAAGCAATTGTAAGCAGCCATGTGTGTGTGTGTGAGTGTCTGATAGCAAGACAGTGTATACCTGGAACTCCAGATTGGCACATTACATAAATAAAACATTTTAAGGTCCCAGAGTTAACATAAGACTCAAGCAAGTATAAACTAAGTTTAATATAAAATTCACATTCTTTTATACAAACACTACCAGGTTAGAAGGCCATATGTCCATATGCTGGTTTAGTGGGTTAGGCGTATTTTGTGGCTCTATCAGGTTAATATTGTTTTTAAGTTATGTTTGCAAGCATTTTTGTATCCTTCATCCATGCTACAATTACAGGAGATGTTCATAAGCATAGAAGATCCTGAAGTATCTCCTGAAATCTTAGAGAAAAAAGGGATTCTTTTAGTGATATATATTTTTAAGATTCAAATCCTTTTGAAAATTGTAAATTCATGAGTATAATATGGAGCAGTGCCATTTATGAGAAGATCAAATTCCCCATTCATATACAAGAATAGTTCATGGTAGAATCATTTCTTTCCTCATACAATTAGAGTCACTGCTATGATTTTCTAAAAGTAGTTTAGTGGAGGAAAGAACACATATCATATCACTATTTTTCCCAGAATCTTTTAAATGTGCAAAATCAGTCCAAACTTCCTTAGCATTCACTGTGCTCTGGGGCCTGCCCACTCACCCGTGAAGACTTCACAGCAGCACATTATTTGCCTCCTTATGCTTCAAACAGCTTTTAACATCTGTATCTCTGCACTTCTGCTCCCAGGATTGTGCTTTGCAGCCTATAGACAACTCCAGACCTCTTTTGCTCTCCCAAATGCTGTGTATTGTCTAAGTGTCAGCTTAGGCTGTGGTCTCATCCTAAAGCCTTCTAAGACTCTTTGGCTTCACAATTATCTTCATGGTGCCTTGATTTGTTATCATTGGACATGCTTTGTTACTCATTTGTTAATTCAGCCACTACAGCCATACAACATCAATTTTATTATACCTTTTAAATAATATTTAAGTCATATGGCTGTCCATGGGTGTGTACAATAAGACTTTCAATTGCTCTATGTTGTTTATTTTTATATATCTTGCATCACCATTTGGTTTCCAAAAGTTGCCTTTTGATTTTTGGTCTTAAAACTATATCTTAGTATTATAAGGGAAGAGATCTTTAAATAAAATGTTTCATCGGTTATGGGCAGAATGTAATTTCATGTAACCAGAAAACATAAAGGACCGTGGATTAAGGAGGAAAAGAGATTTATTTTTCTTTCACTTTACAACAAGGATCAGCCCAAAGTTAATGTCACAGCCCCATAATGTCCTCGGGCAACTGAACTCCTTCTTGTTTTCTATTATTTCTTCCCTAGTGTGGGTCCTTTTTCCTTTTATGGAAGGATAAATGAAAATCTCCAGTTATCCAGTTTACAGCCTTTGCATAAAGAATGGGAAGGGCCAAGAACAGGCTCATGAGTTTTATACCAGTTAACATGTCATTGTGGAGTAACCATGAGTGTCTGCTTACATCTTATTGGCCAGAATTGTGTCACACAGCCAACTCTGGATACAAAGGAAGTCAGGAAATGCAGACCTGGAGTATAGCCACCGCCATCCTCACTAGAATCGGGATTCATCAGGAAGGAAGAGAGGAAGGGTGGATATTTGTGGGCAACTCTCCATCTCTTCTACAAGTGCCTCGAACATATTAGACATTCAGTAAATATTTGCCTGGGATTTTTTTTATTGTGGTGCCAGATATGAAGCATGGCTATGCTTTTTGAACAAATAATATTCTATTACTTGTGTAGGGATTATAGGCATGGTAATAATCGAGAGAGAGCAGATTTCCTGTGTAGAAGAGGGTTGTGAAAGGCCACAAATGGTGGTCTGAGTTTAGATGGTGGACTTGCTTGGAAGGTGATGGTGAAGTGGTAGTGGGCATTGTTACTGCTTTTTATCCAGAGTTCCCATTCTTGCTAAACCTTGATATTTCTTCTGCTCTTTTTATTTTTGTACAGGATAACTTAGTTGCACACTCAACTAGTGTGAATCACTGGTCACACGGATGAATGGTATTTGCATTTTCACAAAATGTTTCTTTTTCTGAAAAGTGAGTTTTTAGGAAGTGTGATGTAGCAGATTATTTGTATGTTTTAGAGCCAGGAAGTCCAGAGTTTGAGCTTCATCACTCACCAGTGCTCTGGCTTTGAGAGTACTCTTTCAAAACCCTCTGAGAATCAGTTTCTCTGTCTTGGGGATGACGATGCTTCTTCACGGAACAGCTAACAGTTGTGAGGCTTCAATAGGATATATAGAAGTATTTCACACATAGTAGAAGCCTAACAAATAGGAATTTCCCTTTTGTTCCACCTGTGAAATGGCATGTTGTACTAGTTTCATAAACAGTTTAAATCTCCCTATGACTGAGAATTTGAATTCTCTGTGCCGTATTCTACGAAAGTGGTTATCCAAAGATTTCATAGTAGAAAACAAGTCAAACAAAAAGTGTTTTTTCTCCATAGATTGCAGCCAGGGGGAGAAAGACAATATATATTTCAAATGCTTGTTGTCACTGTTTTCCTTTTATAACTTTAGAACTCTAATTTGAATTTTAAAAAATGAATCCAGCTATATATGCTGATGAATTTTTTTAAGTCTTTTGGAACATAGATTAAAATGCAAGATAGATGGTTAATTATTCCTCCTTTCAATGTTCTGGGGAGTATTAGACAGGGACTTCTGGGTTGTATATTTGAAAGGGATAAACTAAGTCTAGTATTAAGAAGCTGTTTCATTAGGCATGTGGCGTTACTATTAATAGAACCTTAGCTGTATGATGGTGAGGATTTGCTACTTTTGATTATCGTTGGGTCCCAATGCCCAGCACATAGAAGGCACAAAGTTGGTAAGTAATTACCATTAGTTGGATAAAAACAATTTTTGTAAAGGCGAGATTGTACTCTTTAGATACTGACCTGCTATTTCCTTCCCAGTGTTTAATTCCATTGCTTTTCCTTTATTTTTGTCATGTTTCTCATCTTTTGGGATGAAAAGCTGTAATACTCAGGCCTTTTCATTACCTTAATCTGGCTCCAACTTGCTGCAGTGGGCAATTTGGTATAGTCACTGCCCTTCACACAGAACCATAAAAAATAGCAGCTACATGTTCAGCTTTGATTACACATTCATTGTAACCCTCATAAGAACCCTAAAAGCTTGGTGGCCAAACCCATTTTCAAATGAGGAAAATTGGGTTGGAGAAGTTAAGTGTCTTTGGCAAAGCACCTTGCTCATAAGTGACAGATGCGGGACTGAAGTCCAGGCCTCTGCTCCCCCTTGCATAGGAGGCTGCCTCTCAGAATCACCTGGGCACGTGCACTGCACAGCCAGTCAGCACAGTGTGGTTGCAGTAATATGTCCTCTCACCTGTAGTCTTTTCATGAGACAAATCTCACCTTTACTGCCAATCTGCCTTTTGCTCTCCTAGTTGTTTTTCCTTTCTGTACACTAAGTTTTGCCTCAAAGACATAGTGATGCAACCATCAGGTCAGAGTTTCTTAGAGCTCAACAAGACTGTAGGGGTCTCTTGGGACTTATTCAGAAATCCCTTATTTTGCTTTCAAAAATTTATATTAATAATTGCTAACATTAACTGCCATCAGTTTGCCAACATTTCGCCCATTTTACAGTATGAGGAATTGAAAACTCATAACAAAAATAAGCTTGGGATCTATGATCTGATCACAGAGCAGATTCCAGGGTCCCCTGTCTATTTCGAGCACCTAGGCTGAAATTCCATGAATACAGGTGCCAGGCATCATGATTTTGCACACTGTGATGCATGGTCCACATTTGGTAGTGGAGGCTGATTAAAAATAGCTGGACTGATGAACAGTCTCAGGCTCTTGCTTGGGGCAGTCTGTAGGGCTGGCTTTCCTGGCTGTGCCCCAGCACTCTAAGCCAAATATTGAAAATAAGAATCTCTTTTTGGCAGAAAAAATAAGAAGTGAGACTTTTGGTAATTTCAGATTCTAAACCCCCAGAAAGGATAAAGATTTCCTAACCCTGTAGGATATTAAAAATACTTTCTCTTATGGTAATTATAAAAGAGGAATTCAAAACTTGTTTTGGCAAGAACAGGATTGTCAGAAAGCCTCCTAATCAGACATGCATATTTGAACATATACATTCAGGTTTTGTTTGGGAAAACACCAGGAATATTATTTTGCAGTTTCAAAAGTGATAGCTTGGGTAGTTTTATCAAGATTTGAAGAAAACATTCGATATTACCATTTGAAATTCCAGCGAAAACTTCAAAGTTTGAGTTCCAGGAAAGGTTCCTAGTGAGGTGATACATATATATATATATGTATATATATGCACACACACACATACATATGCCCCCAATATCCTTCTTATTAATGTTTAATATGTAGAAATCATTTATCTTAAAAATTCAAATATCTAAGAATTCTAAAAAATAGATATAAACTTTATCACAGGCTTGTCATTATATCAAACAGAAACACCGTAGGTTTAACAAGGGTGTAGTTTTCAGAACATGGTATTTTCTCTATTTGCACAAACTGAGAAATAAAGACTCCCTCTGCTGGCTATTTCAGTATTTGCAATTTTTTTGGCAAGAAGCTGTGAAAAGTGAAAAAGAGCAAAAAACAAAAAAAACAAAGACAAGCAGTCTTTTTTTTTTGAGACGGAGTTTCACTCTTGTTACCCAGCTGGACTGCAATGATGCAATCTCGGCTCACCACAACCTGCGCCTCCTGGGTTCAAGCAATCCTCCTGCCTCAGCCTCCCGAGTAGCTGGGATTACAGGCACGCCCCACCATGCCCAGCTAATTTTTGTATTTTTAGTAGAGACGGAGTTTCACCATGCTGACCAGGATGGTCTCAATTTCTTGACCTTGTGATCCAGCCTTTTTTGACACTCAAAAAGCTAGGTGCTCTTGGATATATGTATGCATACATCTATTTATGTTCTAGTTTTTATTTATGTAATACTTTTATTCAAGATGTCATGTAGAAGCAGCAGCTTAAAGCAGCCTAAATACTGGATGAGCAGAATGGAAAGAATACAGCATCAGGTGGGAGCCAGAAATCTACGGCTGGCTCAGCCAGTGACCATTTGGAGGTCTCTGAGCAGGTCAAGACTCCAGCTTCAACTTTTTCATTTGTGAAATTGGAGGATTTCAGTGGATGTTCTCCAGGAAACCTTCTAACCTTTAGTATTTTATGATTCTAACAGTGTAGATTTCATTTCTTTTACAGAACTGTGCTCTATACATGTCTTTCACTGATATAAAATAAATATTTAGAAAAATGTAAACTAGTACAACCACTATGGAAAACAGTATGGAGAGTCCTTAAAGAACAAAAAGTAGAACCACTATTTGCCCCAGTAATCCTAGTACTGGATATCTACCCCGAGGAAAAGAAGTCATTGTACGAGAAGATATTTGCACATGCATGTTTATAGCAGCGCAATCCACAATGGCAAAATCATGTAACCAACCCACATGCCCATCAATCAATGAGTGGATAAAGAAACTCGTATATTTATGCAATGGAATAGTACTCAGCCATAAAAAGGAATGAATTAATGGTGTTTGCAGCCACCTGGATGAGATTGGAGACTATTATTCTAAGCAGAGTAACTCAAGAATGGAAAACCAAACATTGTATTTTCTCACTGATATCTGAGAGCTGAACTGTGAAGAAGCAAGGTCATAAGAATGATGCAATGGACTTTGGGGACTTGAGGGGAAGAGAGCGAGCAGGTGAGGGATAAGACTGCAAATATGGTGCAGTGTACACTGCTCAGGTGATGGGTGCAGCAAAATCTCACAAATCACCACTAAGGAACTTATTCATGTAATCAAATACCACCTGTACTCCAATAACTTACGGGAAAATAAATACATAAATAAATAATTAGACAAAGGAAAAGTAAAGTTACAAAGTGGTTATAAATCAGTTGTTCCCAGTGTTGTTACTGCATGGGAATGTTATGATCTAGAGTGATGTTTTGTTCACTATTATACGTTTCTGAAATAATACCCCCGAATGTCCTGGGAAGATGGAACATAGGATATTTTATTGATTGTATGGCACTTTAAGTTGTAAGAAGCATCATTATTTTATATACTTCCAATTAAACTGTAACATACCATTAAGGGTAAGTTACATCCAAATTTTAGAAAAGTTAAATGTGCAAAAAAACATGCTTTTAAAAATCAAAGAAATAAGGTAGTTCCTAAAAGGGCTGCAATTGATGCCAGATGACCCAATACTTGCAATAAAGTCTGATGTATCTTTTGCTCTAATAAACAGTGTCTTTCTCCTCCTCATGGTTTTCCCTCTCTTCTAAACACTTATTCCACTCCTCCCCTACTTGCTCTTTTTTTCTTACAGTGTGAACCAATTTTTAACTTTTTCACTTAGACATGTCTTATGGTTGTCCTGGGAGTAAACTATTGCCTAAAAAGTAAAATGAGAAACTGAAATAACATTGTGTCTAGCAAGCATGGTCAGTGGTTTTCTGCTTTAAATATGAATTAGCATTAGCACTTGCAGAGGTTTTCTCATTTCAAAGATGAATTAGTGCTGGCATCTTAGCAGGAATTGCACGAGTATTAAAAACACTGAAACTGCAGAAAACACATCTTTGATGAAGTCATCAGAAACTCTAGTGTGGGATTTGTGATTTGACCCTCTCTTTATTATTCATATTGGATTTAGGTCTCAAAATAATGTGTGTGTCTGTTTGTGATAGCTTAGGATACTTTCTTAGTTGCTAATGTTTGCCTTCTTTTATAATGAAATTGAAGCAGTTTCTTTAGCCTTTCTTTTTGCCACATAATAGTGCAAACTGAAAGGGCTTGAATTTCTCTCTTTGTCAAATTGGCCCCCAACTTGAGTTGGAGTCCTTCTTTCTACCTAATAGGAAGAAAGGAAGTTCACAGAAAAAGTAGTTTCCATGGATTTGGCCTGAGACAAGGAGAGCAGAAAAGGTAAGTAATAGAGGAGGAGGATAAAGGTGAATGGATGGGGCTTTAAGGAGATGTTCTGACCTCTTCTTGCCTGCAGGCTTTCTTCTCTTAGAAGCTTAAAGGTGGCATGATTCTGCAGTGTCACTGCCCCAGGCCATCTGGTGTGACAGTGCTAACTTCCCTGCTGTGCCAAGATTAGGGCATTTCCAATAGTGAGACCACACTGAGCCTCGTTAGCCTGTTGCTGGATAGGAAAATAATGCATCATAAAACTTCATCTGTGCATTTTGAATTCATATCCGGGACTCCTGAAAGCTCTCTATGGATCGTCAGGAGCACAGGTTCTCTAATGCCGAAGCTCTTTTATCTAGGCATGACCCTATAATTTACTGCAGAAATGTAGCATCATACAAGTTTTACCAAGGCTGAGTTTTTACAAAGGTGGTATGGAGATGATCCATCTTGAAACCTTAATGATAAGAGCCATACCCCAAAGATCGTGAAAGGACAGAAAGAGCCTTGGTCAGGGGTGACTTGATGGAACTGCTTCACCTGACCCTGAGCCGCCTGCCCTGGTTTCTAATGTGAGAAGGAAATCAACCTCATTCTGCCTAACCAATTGTAAAAAAGACTTCCTGTTATTGCAGCTGAACGCTTTCCTAAGTGATTAAGTCACCATGTGATTAATTTTCCCGATTCTCTTACCACTTTGTAATAATATTCATGTAACACTGCCATTTTTATTATTAAATAACATTTAATTTTTTCTATGTTGCCAACTTTTTAAAAAGCTATCTGTCACTTGTGTATCTTAAAAAGTATTTCCCACGGTGGAACCTGACTAGTTTGCACTGATGGAAACCAGTGTTCTGTGGTCTCTTTAAGTATTTTTTGCTCCTTTCTTCCTCAATATCTTTGCTCATATTTGTCCCACACAGGTGTTTTCTTACATTCTTTCCTTATTCTTTCAGAGTCCCAGACATGAAATAGCTCTCAGCAGTCAACTAAGTCAGCTTTGTTCAGTCCATAAGTTTCATGAATTTACCTACATTTTCTCTTTGGTTCACGTGTGTCTTTTCTCCCCTAGAGGTTTTCAAACTCTGTGAGGTTTCAACACTACCATTTTGGAATTTGCTGTTATTGTCTCATACACGGCTGTACCTGATGGTTTCATTCATCACTGAAGGAATCGTTTTGATTGTCCCTGTGCGCCCCACTCATGCTCACTGCTTGGGATATAAAGAGGAGAAAACAATGGCCCCTGATGTCATACAGAGTTCTGATGGTGAAGGGCAATGCATAGTAATTATATAGTGGCACACACGCATGCATACAACAAAGGGCCTGGAGGGTCTTTGGAAGCTTTCTCCCGGTAATAATGGTTTATCATAATATATGAGAGAGTAGAAAAAGTGAGGGTGGGGAAACCGTGTTCTAAGCACAAGCAGTAACATGTGCAAGGGCGCTGTGTTGAGAAGAAGCATGGCTTTTTTAAGAAGCTGAGAAAAAAAAATGTAGGATTGGAGTCAGGACAAGATTGTAGGGAATAAAGTTAGAAGGGGATGCAGGGATATGGAATAAACTTGTTTGTGTCAATCAATTCTTGTAATTGTGATATTGGTGACAGTGTCTGTTTTAAGTAATGTCTTATAACTAATTTAACATGTACTGTTCATGCTCAAGGAAAATGTGTTGTTGACTTTCTCTCACAAATGGAGAGAACTGGAGACTTTTCTTGCTATCTGATTTCTCAAAACTATGTACTGTTTTTCTCTTAGTAAATATTTGACAGCTAGCAAAATAATACAGGATAGCCATAAGAAAGCAGTGGATATTCTTGAGCTGTTAAGGTGTTTTGGAGTAGTCTTTGTTTTTAAAATTAAAAACAAATTCAAAAAAATCACAATTAGAGATTTGGAATAAGGAATAATGACTACATTGCTTCCCATTCCTTTCAAGGATTATTTTGAATTGCTTAATTCAAAATATCTAAAAATGCCTCTTGTTATCTTAGAATACTGTGTTCCTTATTTAGAAGAATGTAAAAATTCAGGGCTACTCTAACCTTGATATAAAAATATTTCACATGACTTAGGTATATTGCCTATCTATTAAAAATAATAAAGAAAAAAATTTGAAACATTAGAACATATTTTATAATTTTACTGTAGTTGGATGATAAACTTTCAAAGAGCTGTAGAAATAAGCTTAACTTTAGGACATAGTTCAGAGCAAATTTCTGTGGACCTTGTTTCTTATTTTTATTTTCTATTAACTGTATGTTACCTATACATATATAATTAATAGATATAATATATAAATTAATGAATTTATATTTCTGTTTAAAAATTATATATGCCTCATCATGCTATGATCATATTTAAATATGATATTTAAAATAAATTTAGTATTTAAATTATTTAAAATCAAAGACTAATTAATTAATTGTAATTTAGTTTGTTTTATCTATTGAATGTAAATTTTCCTATCATGGAAACTTTGACCCAGAAGATAACCATAGACAACTATGCCTAAATATTTTTTGCTTTCACCTTTTTTCTTTCCCTTGCTTCATCCTATGGATTCTTCCTCATTGTTTTATGCTTAATCCATGCTCATTATTTTACCTGCTGTGGGGCAAACCAATGGCATCATTAATGACTTTTCAGTCATGGCAGATCCAAAGCCCTCTTTTGCTCAATGACATTCTCAAACGACCAGTTGACAGCCCTGAGTTCATTTCAAATATTCTAGAATGAATTCACATTGAAAGGATCTGGCTATTCCATGACACCCCATACCTTAGAGTCAGCAAGGAAGAGGAAAAAGCCTGACTGCTTAGCCTTTGCTCACTTCTTTCTTTAGTTAGAGCTTTCCAGATATGTTTGTAGAATTTCAGGTGGTACAGAGAAATGCTAAATGTGCTTTGCAGGCAAGGTAATACATACCAACTTGACTATTTTATTTGTTTATTTATTTATTTTTAGAAATGGCATTTGCCTTTCATTTTAAATATTTTGTCTCTTTTAGTCCAGAGGCTTTAAAAGCCTCAAAAGTTTTTCTGAAAAATTACCATTTCTTCTTGTACTTTAATATTTTTGTGTCTAGTATTCTAAAAATGAGTTATGTTAGTTTTTTAATCTTCTTTCTCCACTTAACATTTTATGAAGAGCGGTCCAGGGGAGGAGTGGATGTATCAGGTGTATAAACATGCCTTGATAGAGTGTCAGCCAAAACAGAGATTTGCTCCACCCACATTCTAGCATATTCCTGCAAGGGCTACAGTGACTTTGTATTAAATTTGCATTACTAGGTGCCATATGCTCCTAGGGCAGTTTTTGAAGCTGTAAACTACTCCAAAGGCCAAGGTTGTTCTGATTGTCAGGATTAGAGTGACAGAGAAGGGCTTTCCAAGGCAGGCAGCATGTACCCTCTTGGCCTTCCTTGAAGCTCTATCTGTTTATGCTAGTGGGTTGTTATAGATAAACCTTATCACTGCCATATTTCTTTTGCTAGTCAACCTTCAATCCTTTGACGGAGCAAAATTTCTTCCTATTCTTCTTTAGGGTCAAGGAAGAATTTCTTCCTGTTGGCATCCAATTTCATATGGTCTTGTAGATAAATTAATATGAATATATACTACTCACTCTGAAGCAAGCTGGGAATTTAGGCCACTGCACTGGAAATGTATAATATTTCTTTATTAAATAGCATCATTATATAATGTTCAAATTTTTTTTACCTTTTAGTGTGTATAAGAAAGATAATACTAATATTTAGCTTCAGTGGTTCTTAAGAACAGCTCTGCTATTTGCTTTTTTTACATGATCATAAAAGTCTTTAACTTTGTTTTGACCCATACTAGTCATGCAGTTTTTGTGACGAGTTGACTTTTTTCTTAAATAGGAAGGTTTAGTGCAGTAATTCTTTGGGCAAGAGGCATATTTACCTCTACTAGAGAGTTAAGGCTTCAGTGGTCTTTTCCTTTTTCGTATATTTTAAGGATGAATACATAGAAATAAAATGAGACTTTTTTTGTGTTTTTTTTTGAGACTGAGTTTTGCTCTTGTCACCCAGGCTGGAGTGCAATGGCACAATCTCGGTTCACTGCAACCTCCATTTCCTGAGTTTGAGCGATTCTCCTGCTTCAGCTTCTCAAGTACCTGGGATTACAGGTGCCTGCCACCATGCCTGGCTAATTTTTTGTATTTATAGTAGAGACGGGGTTTCACCATGTTGGTCAGGCTGGTCTTGAACTCCTTACTTCAGGTGATCCACCCATCTTGGCCTCCCAAAGTTTTGGGATTACAAGTGTGGACCACCATGCATGGCCAAAAAATGCGACTCTTTAACAAAGGCATCCCACTCACCGTATCAAGAATTTTCATAATTACAGAATATATCTAAGAGATGACAGAGATTTACTGCTGTGGAATATCAACCTAAATATAATTTCATTATTCATAGATGAATGTGTGTTTTGGACAAGTGTGAGCATTAAATACGATTTTTTTAAAAAAGATAAGGGCTTGCAATGGATTTTTAACAAAAGTATTAAGTTTTTCTCTCAGCAGGTGTTATCTTTCTAACAATGAAATACATGCACTTATTCCAGAAATTCAGGTTGGCCTCAGCCCCTCTAAATTTGTGCATCTCAATTCTTGGCAACATATGTCTAAATTTGCAGTGACACAGTCTGAAGAAGATAATGGCATGTCCTGATTATTTAGTCACCTTTCTCATTTTATCCAGTTTTACCTCTTGCTCTTTTCTAGCCCTTTAAAAAAAAATTTGGTTTAGCCTTCAGAATGTCTCTAGTGTTTCATTTTCTTAGCTTCTCTGATATAAGAGGTAGAGCATGCAAATAAAAGGCATACTTCTGTTACCCCAGGTGATGAGCGTTTACTGTCGGAAAACACATGGGGGTAGTCAGGAGGTGCAGAGAACATTTTTGGCACCCACTAGGTCATTCTTCAGTCCCCCCATTTCCTGGCGAGGAATGTGCAGCAGGGAACAAAAACAGTGATGTTATTGCTTCGTTTGAAAGAGCAGTCCCAGAGTTGGTTCCTCTTGTCTTCTCAGGAGTGGGTGGGTGTCTTCACATCATCTTTGGCAGAAGCACCCACGAGTGTTTGGTGCAGGCAATTGTAACCACAGCAGCATCCCTGAGAATTCCATCAGTTTTCTAGTATAGATGCAGGTGTTGAAGGTATATCCTTAAGAGCAGTAGCCTACCAAGATGCAAGCATGAGAAGCACTGAGACTCCAAATAGAACTTGACATCATAGTGAATGAAGTGAAAAATTCAGAGAGAATAGCATCTGATTTTGACAGTGTTTTTATGATCTTTTTCATGTGACTTGGTAGCAGCTTCAGTGACTTCAAAAACTCAGAACTGCCATATTGAGTCAGTTCTTATGTAGGAATTTGTATGAGAAAGTATATACTTGTGAGAATAATTTTAGTTTCCTGAGCATAGACATGGTAATTGATTATATACTCCAAGGCAGAAAATACTTTTCCATTAAAATTTGCAATTATATAGAGTAGCTACCATATTCAATGCACTGTGATAGGCTTTGCAGGTGGTACAAATTACCCTCACTTCATATATCTGTATTAAGTCATGTATCACCCTGGGGTAGGTTCCTGTGATACATTGATAAATGGTAAATAAAGAGAGATTTTTTCTTAAAAGGGTTTTTGCTAGGAGAGTGATATAGTTTGGATATTTGTCTTCTCCAAATCTCATGTTGAAATTTGATCCCCAGTATTGGAGGTGGAGCTTACCAGGAGGTGTTTGGGTCATGGGGATTTAGGATTCCTCATGAATGTCTTGGTGCCATACTTGGGGATTGAGTGAGTTCTCACTCCTAGTTCCCATGAGATCTGCTTGTTAAAAAGCATCTTACACCTCCCTCCCCTCTTTCTTGCTTTCTGTCTTGCCATGTGGCACACCTACTCCTTTTGTCTTCTGCCATGATTGTAAGCATCCTGAGGTCCTTACCAGAAGCAGATGCCAGTGCCATCCTTCTTGTACAGGCTGCAGAACTATGAACCAAATAAACCTCTTTTCTTTATAAATTACCCAGCCTCAGGTATTCCTTAATAGCAGCACAAAACATTCTAAGACACATAGCTGGCGAGAAAAACAGGCAAACCAAAAATTACAAAATAGGAGCACATAAAAGAGGCACATTACAAACCCTTGGACAGTCAGGGAAGACTTTCTGAAGCAAGTGCCATTGGTACCAGGGCCAAATAGAAGTAGAAGTTTGCCAGAGAAAGCATGTTGTTTGTGAGTGGAGCACTGCAACTTCTTCCAGGTAGAAGGAATCACATGTGCAAATAAGAAAGAAAGGTTTCAAAGGGTTTGTCTTATTTGGTTTGGATCACATAGTGTTCTGTTCCATAGGACAATAAGCCTATTTATGGGGACCCACCTGCATAATGTAATTACCTCCCAAAGGCCCCACTTCCAAATACCATCATTTGGGACTAGGGTTTCAAAATGTGAATTTTGGAGGGCACAAACACCCAGTCCATTGCAGCATGACTTACTCTTTGTGAGCCCCATTTGCCCACAGTTGTTCTTTTAGTAACAATAGCAGCTCCAGCCTACATTTTCCCAGGCTTAGGTCCAGTAGAAAAGGAAGTATACTCCAAGGTTATGTGAATATATATCTAGATTGACTCTGATGGTCTCGGATTAAGTCACATTCTCATCTGTTAAATTATCTATCACTCTTGTTTGGGTACTGATTGGTCAATCTAGAAAACATCTTTCATTCGGGAGCTGAGGCAATGATGCACTGATAAACTGACTCTAAAAATAAAAATTTTAAAGAGAACTTATATGTAAGATTTATGGGTTTCTATCATATAAATACTTGCATCATGGCTGATTTTAAGATTTCTGGCTTTTAGAACTCCTGAATTTTTAATAGTCAGCTCTTGCAAGCCAGTTCTAGCAGCTCCAGCAAACTATCACTTAGCTGGTGGAGCTACCAGAGCACGAAGTCTGCTGGTGAGGGAGGGAGTGGTAGTCTAAAAGGAAAGTATCTATCTATCAGAAGAGGAGTAGGTGACTGGTAGACAAAGCCAGGTAAGTTTGCACTGTACCACTGAAGAATTTTTAAGTGTTCTTATATCTTTTCCTTGAATAACATTTTAAAGGACCATATAATATTCCATTCTGTAAGAATACTGGAATTTGCCATTTTTTTATTGTTTGATATTTAGGTCAATAGAATGACACATAATGCTTTGCTGGACATGTCAATGCCTAAAGCCATTTTCCACATTTAGGTCAGATATTTGAGATAGATTGCTTATGAAAAATTACTGGGTCAAAGGAATAGACCATTTAATACTTTTGATAAATATTCTACAATATTTATGTATAAAATAGTTTTACTACTTTATATCATTGTATGATAGCAACTGTTTCCTTGCACTGTCATTAAGTATAATTTTTAAAACATAGGACAGAATTGGGATATCATTTTAATTTATAACATTAGCTGCTGTAATAGATAAAACCTAATTCACAATGAGTTAATGCAATAGAAGTTTATTTCTTGCTCATGTCAGAGTCTTATATGGGTTTTCCCAGTTAGGCATCTTCTATGCGGTCATTTAGGAACAAAGTCTCATTCTGTTCTATGGCTTTCCTTTCCTCTAGGCCCTTGTAGTCATTCTGTTCAGTGGGAGAATGGCAAAAAGCAATGGAGGACAATATGTAGGAGATTTTCATGGGCCAGCAAGTGTACCATTCTATATATTTACATTCCATTGATTAAAATTCAATTATATGCCCACAGCTAATTGCAGGGAAGAAAAAAGAGTTTAGTGAACATCTGGCCAGTTTTTATCCAAATACTCATACCTGAAATGGAGAAATCTTTTCATAAAGTCTGATTCTATTCCCTACTTGTACTACCTGAGTATATCTGGAATAAATTTCCCATGTTACTAGGCTATTTAAAGGTTTTTAATTTTAATTTTTTTTTTTTTTTGGTGGATGGAGTCTCACTCTGTCACCCAGGCTGGAGTGCAGTGACACAATCTCAGTTCACTGCAACCTCCACCTCCCAGGTTCAAGTGATTCTTGTGCCTCAGCCTTCCAAGTAGCTAGAATTACAGGCATCTGCCACCATGCCAGCTATTTTTTTATATTTTTAGTGGGGATGGGGTTTTTTCATGCTGGCTAGGCTGGTCTTGAACTCCTAACCTCATGTGATCTGCCTGTCTCAACCTCCCAAAGTGCTGAGATTACAGATGTGAGCCACTGCACCCAGCCATAATATTGGTAAGAGATATATAGCTTTTCCATAGACCAGAGTGGTGGGGAAATGATACTAAATGGTTATTGAATGACGTTTAGGCCCCAAAGAGAATGAAAGTTGTTGGAGAAAGCAGCTTTGACACATAAGCAAGTCTTGGATAGGTAACATTCATTCAATGCTTAAGAAAAATTAAACGTACAAGACACTGTATAAGGAATTACAACTGACTAAACCAATGTTTGCTGACTTACTAGAATGATATTTTAATAGAATATTTTAATAAAAAGGTACCTCTGGATTGAAAAGTATTTGCAAACCACATGTAATTATGAGTTAATATCCAAAATTTTTAAGTAACTCATACAACTCAATATTAGAAAAACAAATAACCCAATTAAAAATGAACAAAGGGCTGGGTGTCGTGACTCACACCTGTAATCCTAGCACTTTGGGAAGCCGAGGTGGGTGGATCACCTGAGGTCAGGAGTTCAGGAAAAAGCCTGGACAATATAGTGAAACCTCATCTCTACTAAAAAAAAAAAAAAAAAAAAAAAAAAAAATCCAAATTAGGTAGGCATGGTGGCAAATGCATATAATCTAAGCTACTCAGTAGGCTGAGACAGGAGAATCGTTTGAACCTGTGAGGCAGAGGCAGCAGCTAGCCAAGATCTCATTGTTGCACTACAGCCTGGGCAACAAGAGCGAACTCCATAAAAAAAAAATATACAAACATCTTTCCAAAGAAGATATAAAAACGGCTAACAGGTATATGAAAAGGTGCTCAACATCACCAATCATTAGGCAAATGCAAGTCAAAAGTGCTATATCACCTCAAGCCCATTAGGATGGCTGTTATCAACAAGACAAGAGGTAAGTATTGGTGAAAATGTAGAGAAAAGGGAACACTAGTACACTGTCGGTGAGAACATGGATTGATATAGTAATTCTGAAAACCAGTATGGATATTTGTAAAGAAATTAAAAATAGAACTACCATATGAGCCAGCTATCCCTCTCTTGGATATATACCCAAAGGAATTTTAGTCAGCATGCCACAGAGATGCCTATACTCCCATGTTCATTGCAGCAGGTCACGATAGCTAACATATGGAAACAACCTTAGTTCCCTGTCCCATTGATGGGTGTATATCAGAGCATATATATAATTCATTGTATATTTGCGTTACACACACACAATGGAATACTATTCAGTCTAAAAAATGATATGCTGCCATTTGCTACAACATGAATGAATCTGGAGGACATTATGAGTAGTGAAATAAGTCCTTTCTTTTCTAACAGAAAGAAAAATATTGCATAATCTCAGATGTGTAATCTAAAAGTAAGTCAAATATGCAAAGATAGAGAACAAAATAGTGGTTTCCAAGGTCAGTGGTGGGGTGGAGGGAAATGAGATGTAGCTCAAAGGATACAAAGTAGCAGATGTGTAGGATGAACACATTTAGAGCTCTAATGTACAATGTGAGAACTATAGTTAATAATAGTGTATTGCCTTTGGAATTTTGCAAAATGAATAGATTTTAGCTGTTGTTGCCACACCTGCAAGAAAATGGGTAACTATATGAGGTGATAGATATATTAATTTGTTTTACTATATAACCATTCTGATATATACATATAATAACATCATGTACACTTTAAATATGTAAAATGAAATTTATTAAAAACACAAACAGGAATATTTTAGCTCTTTTTCTTGTTTCTGCCTACACAGGTGATTAAAGTATACAGTGAAGATGAAACTAGCAGAGCTTTAGATGTACCCAGTGACATAACGGCTCGAGATG
Source organism: Callithrix jacchus (assembly GCF_049354715.1). Classification (NCBI taxonomy): domain Eukaryota; kingdom Metazoa; phylum Chordata; class Mammalia; order Primates; family Cebidae; genus Callithrix; species Callithrix jacchus. Next base: position 65,090,660 of record NC_133507.1, read on the forward strand.
TTTGTCAGCTATTGATCCTGAAGAATCATTACATTGATGACCACAGCTGGACCCTTTTTGAGCACCTGCCTCACATAGGTGTAGGTAAGGACACAGAATTACTGTCACACGTCATTGCTTTTCTATTTCTCATTCAGCGCCCTCTTGAACACCAATAATTCTTAGATCTGGTCTTCTGAGATAATTTTCTATATCTTATAGGTGATTCAGTTCCTTTTCATTCTTTTTTTTCCTTCTGATCATATATTTTCAGATAGCCTGTGTTTGAACTCATTGATGTTTTCCTCTGTTTGATTCATTCTGCTCTTGAGAGCCTCTAATGCATTTTTCACTTCAGAGAATGTATTTCTCAGGTTCACAATTTGTTTATTTAAAAAAAATTCAACCTCTTTATTAAATTTATCTTATAAATATCTAAATTGCTTTTTATTGTTATCTTGGCAATCACTGAATTTCCTTAAAGATGCTATTTTGAATTCTTGGTTAGCGCTCACATATTGCCGTCTCCCTAGGGTCACTTACTGGTTCCTGTGTCTGTTTAGGGAGATTGTGGTTCCCTGTTTGCTGTTGTTTTTATGGATGTATGTCTATATCTTTGTATTGAAGGATTATTCGAGTCTTCTCTGGCTGGCTTCTTTTGTATTTTATTAGATATATTTCTTGGAGGTTTTTACTGTTAAGTCATTGCCTTCTTTTTGGCTCTAGTTGGTGCTTAAGCCTACCTTCACCTTAGCTTTAGTAAAGGTCAGAGCACTGCACTTTCCAAATGAGAGAGGTCTCAAAGGGGATATTCCAACAGTGTGAGGCAGCTGCCTAGGGGCTTATGCCCAGGAGACCTGTGGGATGAAGTTCCTACACAGTTGTGCTGCTGAACAGTCAGTCTGATTTGGTTTCTCCTTTGGCTGGGTTGCAGAGCAGGGTTTCTGGGGTTGGGGATGGTTGTCCTGCTTCCTTTTTTTCTCTGCCTGTCCTCAGGGATATTTCTCCCCTCAGGAAATCACGATGCTTCGTGTGATTAAGACAGAGACAGATCTCCTGCCAGGGAACCCAAGATGGTGGGTAGGTGGTTATCCACCTTAATCTCACTTTTTCTGGTATCAACACAATGAATTGGGGAAACGGTTTTCACAAGCTTGTGGGAGGGGCATCGTGGTAGATGGGGAAGTTTGATTCTCTTACCTTCTGGAGTTTTTCTTCACTTCTCTGTCGCCCATGGAACTGTCTTATCTTTATTTCTGAGTTCTGGGATACTTCTGGGGAAAATCGCAGTGCTTTTTGTTTGGTTTGGCTGTCTTTGGGGGAGAGTGAAGCCAGTGTGCTTCTTTGTCATTATTTTTCCAGGAAGTCCTGCTTTTCTACCTCTTTTGGTATACATCTCATGGTGAACATTTTCTTCAAGGGTGCAAAAATAGAAAGGAATTATGAATAGTAATTTCTTTATTCTTTTATTTTTGGATATTTGTAGTCAAGAGACAAAGAAAGTAGCACAAAATGGATAGAAATTTTATAATTTACCTACGTCTCTTAATTTAAATAATGATCTATGAGAATTTTAGAGCTAAAACAGACCACATTGATGGAAGAATGCATTTCTTAATAATATATTAGCACAATGCAAAGTGCTTGAGATGTTAATAAAATAAGCTAAGCTGTCATTTGGACCACATTTAAATTTTATTGCATTTTAGGTTTTGGGGTACATGTGCAGAACATGCAAGACAGTTGCATAGGTACATACATGGCAGTGTGTTTTGCTTCCTTTCTCCCCTTCACCCACATTTGGTATTTCTCCCCAAGCTATCCCTCCCCAGCTCCCCCACCCCCCGCTGGCCCTCCCCTTTTCCCCACAATAGACCCCAGTGTTTAGTACTCCCCTCCCAGTGTCCATGTGTTCTCATTTTTCATCACCCGCCTATGAGTGAGAATATACGGTATTTCACTTTCTGTTCTTGTGTCAGTTTGCTGAGAATGATGTTCTCCAGATTCATCCATGTCCCTACAAACGACACAAACTCATCATTTCTGATTGCTGCATAATATTCCATAGTGTATATGTGCCACATTTTCCCAATCCAGTCTATCATCAATGGGCATTTGGGTTGATTCCAGGTCTTTGCTATTGTAAACAGTGCTGCAATGAACATTCGTGTGCATGTGTCCTTATAGTAGAACGATTTATGGTCCTTTGGATATATACCCAGTAATGGGATTGCTGGGTCAAATGGAATTTCTATTTCTAAGGCCTTGAGGAATCACCACACTGTCTTCCACAATGGTTGAACTAATTTATACTTCCACCAACAGTGTAAAAGTGTTCCTTTTTCTCCACATCCTCTCCAGCATCTGTTGTCTCCAGATTTTTTAATGATCACCATTCTAACTGGCGTGAGATGGTTATCTCAATGGTTTTGATATGCATCTCTCTAATGGTGGTTTTGATTTGCATCTCTCTAATGACCAGTGATGATGAGCATTTTTTCATGTGATTGTTGGCCTTATATATGTCTTCTTTTGTAAAGTGTCTGTTCATATCCTTTGCCCATTTTTGATTGGGCTTGTTTTTTTCCTGTAAATCTGTTTGAGTTCTTTGTAAATTCTGGATATCAGCCCTTTGTCAGATGGGTAATCTCAAAAATATTTTCCCATTCTGTTGGTTGCTGATTCACTCTAGTGACTGTTTCTTTTGCCGTGCAGAAGCTGTGGAGTTTGATTAGGTCCCATTTGTCTATTTTGGCTTTTGTTGCCAATGCTTTTGATGTTTTGTTCATAAAGTCCTACTCCTATGTCCTGGATGGTTTTGCCTAGATTTTCTTCTAGGGTTTTTATGGTGCCAGGTCTTATGTTTAAGTCTTTAATCCATCTGGAGTTAATTTTAGTGTAAGGTGTCAGGAAGGGGTCCAGTTTCTGCTTTCTGCACATGGCTAGCCAGTTTTCCCAAAACCATTTATTAAACAGGGAATCCTTTCCCCATTGCTTGTTTTCATCAGGTTTATCAAAGATCAGATGGCTGTAGATATGTTGTGTTGCCTCCGATGCCTCTGTTTTGTTCCATTGGTCTATATCTCTGTTTTGGTACCAGTACCATGCTGTTTTGATTACTGTAGCCTTGTAGTATAGTTTGAAATCCGGTAGTGTGATGCCCCCCGCTGTGTTCTTTTTGCTTAGAATTGACTTGGCTATGCGGGCTCTCTTTTGGTTCCATATGAAGTTCATGGTGGTTTTTTCCAGTTCTGTGAAGAAAGTCGATGGTAGCTTGATGGGGATAGCGTTGATTCTGTAAATTACTTTGGGCAGTATAGCCATTTTCACGATATTAATTCTTCCTAACTATGAACATGGAATGTTTCTCCATCTGTTTGTGTCCTCTCTTATTTTGTTGAGCAGTAGTTTTTAGTTTTCCTTGAAGAGGTCCCTTACGTTCCTTGTGAGTTGTATTCCTAGGTATTTTATTTTTTTTCTAGCAATTGTGAATGGCAGTTCGTTCTTGATTTGGCTTTTGTTAAGTCTGTTATTGGTGTAGAGGAATGCTTGTGATTTTTGCACATTGATTTTATATCCTGAGACTTTGCTGAAGTTGCTTATCAGTTTCAGGAGTTTTTGGGCTGAGGCGATAGGGTCTTCTAGGTATACTATTATGTTGTCTGTGAATAGAGACAATTTGGCTTCCACCTTTCCTATTTGAATACCCTTTATTTCTTTTTCTTGCCTGATTGCTCTGGCTAGAACTTCCAGTACTATATTGAATAGGAGTGGTGAAAGAGGGCATACTTGTCTAGTGCCGGATTTCAAAGGGAATGCTTCCAGTTTTTGCCCATTCAGTATGCTATTGGCTGTTGGTTTGTCATAAATAGCTTTTATTACTTTGAGATACGTTCCATTGATACCGAGTTCATTGAGGGTTTTAGCATAATGGGCTGTTGAATTTTGTCGAATGCCTTCTCTGTGTCAATTGAGATAATCATGTGGTTTTTGTTTTTGGTTCTGTTTATGTGGTGAATTATGTTTATAAACTTGTGTATGTTGAACCAGCCTTGCATCCCCGGAATAAATCCTACTTGATCATGATGGATAAGTTTTTTGATATGCTGTTGCAATCGGCTTGCCAATATTTTATTGAAGATTTTTGCATCTATGTTCATCATGGATATTGGCCTGAAGTTTTCTTTTCTTGTTGGGTCTCTGCCGGGTTTTGGTATCAGGATGATGTTGGTCTCATAAAATTATTTGGGAAGGATTCCCTCTTTTTGTATTATTTGGAATAGTTTCAGAAGGAATGGTACCAGCTCCTCTTTGTGCGTCTGGTAGAATTCGGCTGTGAACCCGTCTGGACCTGGGCTTTTTTTGTGTGGTAGGCTCTTAATTGCTGCCTCGACTTCAGACCTTGTTATTGGTCTATTCATAGTTTCAGCTTCCTCCTGGTTTAGGCTTGGGAGGACACAGAAGTCCAGGAATTTATCAATTTCTTCCAGGTTTACTAGTTTATGTGCATAGAGTTGTTTGTACTATTCTCTGATGATGGTTTGAATTTCTGTGGAATCTCTGGTGATTTCCCCTTTATCATTTTTTATTGCATCTATTTGGTTATTCTCTCTTTTTATCAATCTGGCTAGTGGTTTGTCTATTTTGTTGATCTTTTCAAAAAATCAGCTCTTGCATTTATTGATTTTTTGAAGGGTTTTTCGTGTCTCTATCTCCTTCAGTTCAGCTCTGATCTTAGTTATTTCTTGTCTTCTGCTAGGTTTCGAGTTTTTTAAAATCTTGCTCCTCTAGGTCTTTCAATTTTGACTATAGGGTGTCAATTTTGGATCTCTCCATTCTCCTCATATGGGCACTTATTGCTATATATTTTCCTCTAGAGACTGCTTTAAATGTGTCCCAGAGATTCTGGCATGTTGTGTCTTCGTTCTCATTGGTTTCGAAGAACTTCTTTATTTCTGCCTTCATTTTATTGTTTATCCAGTCAACATTCAAGAGCAAGTTGTTCAGTTTCCATGAAGCTGTGCGGTTCTGGGTTGGTTTCTGTATTCTGAGTTCTAACTTGATTGCACTATGGTCTGAGAGGCTGTTTGTTATGATTTCAGTTGTTATGCATTTGCTGAGGAGTGCTTTACTTCCAATTATGTGGTCAGTTTTAGAGTAGGTGTGATGTGGGGCTGAGAAGAATGTATATTCTGTGGATTTGGGGTGGAGAGTTCTGTATATGTCTATCAGGTTTGCTTGTTCCAGGTCTGAGTTCAAGCACTGGATATCCTTGTTAATTTTTTTATCTGGTTGATCTGTCTGATATTGACAGTGGAGTGTTAAAGTCTCCCACTATTATTGTGTGGGAGTCTAAGTCTCTTTGTAAGTCATTAAGAACTTGCCTTATGTATCTGGGTGCTCCTGTATTGGGTCCGTATATGTTTAGGATTGTTAGCTCTTCTTGTTTTATCGATCCTTTTACCATTATGTAATGGCCTCCTTTGTCTCTTTTGATGTTTGTTGCTTTAAAGTCTATTTTATCCGAGATGAGAATTGCAACTCCTGCTTTTTTTGCTCTCCATTTGCTTGGTAAATCTTCCTTCATCCCTTTATTTTGAGCCTTTGTGTATCCTTGCATGTGAGATGGGTTTCCTGAATACAGCACACCGATGGGTTTTGGTTTTTTATCCAATTTGCCAGTCTCTGTCTTTTGATTGGTGCATTTAGTCCATTTAAATTTAGGGTTAATATTGTTATGTGTGAATTTGATACTGCCATTTTGATGCTAAGTGGCTGTTTTGCCCGTTAGTTGATGTAGATTCTTCATTATATTGTTGCTCCTTGCATTTAGTGTGATTTTGGAATGGTTGTTTCTGGTTGTTCCTTTCTATGTGTAGTGCCTCTTTCAGGAGCTCTTGTAAAGCAGGCCTGGTGGTGACAAAATCTCTGAGTACTTGCTTGTTGGCAAAGGATTTTATTTTTCCTTCACTTCTGAAGCTCAGTTTGGCTGGATATAAAATTCTGGGTTGAAAGTTCTTTTCTTTAAGGATGTTGAATATTGGCCCCCACTCTCTTCTGGCTTTTAGAGTTTCTGCTGAGAGATCTGCTGTTAGTCTGTTGGGCTTTTCTTTGTGGGTGACCTGACCTTTCTCTCTTGATGCCCTTAGTATTTTCTTCTTTATTTCAACCCTGGTGAATCTGACAATTATGTGCCTTGGGGTTGCTCTTCTTGCGGAATATCTTTGTGGTGTTCTCTGTATTTCCTGCATTTGGGTGTTGGCCTGTCTTGCTAGGTGGGGGAAATTTTCCTGGATAATATCCTGAAGAGTATTTTCCAGCTTGGATTCATTTTCTTCGTCACATTCTGGTACACCTATCAAACGTAGGTTAGGTCTCTTCACATAGTCCCACATTTCTTGGAGACTTTGTTCATTCCTTTTTGCGCTTTTTTCTCTAATCTTGGTTTCTCGTTTTATTTCATTGAGTTGATCTTCGACTTCTGATATTCTTTCTTCTGCTTGGTCAATTAGGCTGTTGAAACTTGTGCATGCTTCGCAAAGTTCTCGTTTTGTGTTTTTCAGCTCCTTCAATTCATTCATATTCCTCTCTAAGTTATCCATTCTTGTTATCATTTCCTCGAATCTTTTTTCAAATCTTTTTTCATGGTTCTTAGTTTTTCTGCATTGATTTACAACATGTTCTATTAGCTCACAAAAGTTTCTCATTATCCACCTTCTGAAGTCTAATTCCATCATTTCGTCACAGTTATTCTCTGTCCAGCTTTGTTTTCTTACTGGTGAGGATTTTTGCTTTTTTGTAGGATGTGAGGTGTTCTGGTTTCGGGTGTTTTCCTTCTTTTTGCACTGGTTTCTTCCCATCTTTGTGGATTTATCCACCTGTTGTCTGAGTAGTTGCTGACTTTTCGATTGGGTCTCTGAGTGGATGCCCAGATTGTTGATGATGAAGTATTTCTGTTACTTGGTTTTCCTTCTACCAGTTTAGCCCCTCCACTGTATGACTGCTGAGGTCCACTCCAGGCCCCACTAGTCTGGGGTACACCTATAGCAGCTGCAGAACAGTGAGGGATGCTACCAGTTTCTTTTTTTGCTATCTTTGTCTTAGAATGATGCCTGCCAAATGTCAGTCTTCTGGATATAGAGGGGTCAGGGAGCTGCTTGAGGAGACAGTCTGTACTTTATAGGAACTCAAGTGCTGAGCTGTGAGCTCTGTTGTTCATTCAGGGCTGTTAGGCTGCTACATTTAATTCTGCTGCAGCAGATCTCATTAAAAAACCCCTTTCTTTCTCAGATGCTCTGTCTTGGGGGGTTGGGGTTTTCTTTATGTGTGTCCGTTGCGCTGTCCTGCCCAGCTAGGAGGCAGTCTAGTCACTATTTGTCTGTCGAGGCTCCACCCTGCTGGTGTGAGGTCCGTCCTGTTGCTGCAGGCTCTGCCCTGCTGCTGCGGTCTCCGCCCTGCTGCCACAAGCTATGCCCTGCAGCGGAGTCTCTCTGTTGTGGTGGGTTGCCTCGGCAATGGCAGGCTGCATCAGCAATGGGAGTGTACCTCAGTAGGGGCGGATTGCCTTGGTAATGGCGGACGCCCCTCCCCCACCGAGCTGCACCATCCTGGGTTCAGCTGTGCCCACAGTGAAACTCTCCACCTGGAGCATTTGGAATCGCCGTTTTGTTTGTACCACTGCGCTGGCCCAAACACCGTTTCCCTGGAATCTCCTGGCCTGGCTCACTGTCCAAGTCCTGTTCAATCAGATGGATATGCCAATCTGCCCTCTCAAGTCTCAGATTGCTGGTTCAACAGGGTACCTTGACCCATGCACTTTGTGTGGAGCATTGTGGAGCACTGCTGCACTGCAGCGCCGGCCACTGGTGCAGCCGGCGGCTGGCTGCACCAGCCAAAACCACTGCACTAGCACCCCATGTCTCTTTTATACCTGGGAATTTCCCCATTCTGTGGGCAACAAAGATCCATCTGGAAATGCGGCCCTGACTCACCCTCCATGCGTTCACTGAGAGCTTCAATCCTGGGTTGTTCTCACCGCGCCATCTTGAGTCGGTCTCCCCTGGACCACACTTTGAATCAATTGCAGCGCTGACAAGTACAAGTGTCCATAGCAGTGATTCTCTTTATGGGAGCGTAGAACCTACATTTTTCTTGAAGAAATAAGTAAGTCCTTCACATTTTAAAGAAATAAACATAAGGAGTAGCCTTTAAAAATGTTTTATTTGGAAATCCATCTCTATTATGAACTGTGGAGCATTTTAAAAAATTATTTTAATATGTTGTAAAGAATTTATTCTTCTACTAGGGTGAGACAGGATTTGGCAACAATTTTGTTTCCTGCTTTCTTATTTTTATAGATGTTAGTGTTAAAAACATGTTTACATATAAGTAGATAAGACAGGAAGGAGTTTGTATGCTGATGCCATTCGATTCTTTGAACTCCTTGTGAGTTTCTTTTGATTGCTGTTCCAAATTACCACAAACTTCGCTTAAAGCAACAGAAATTGATTCTCACACTTTTGGAGGCCAGAAGTCTGAAATCTGTATCACTGGGTTGAAATCAAGGTGTTGTCAGGGATGTGTGTCCTCTGGAAGCTCTAATTTCTTGCCTCTTCCAGCTCTGGTGGCTGCCAGCATTTGTTAGCTTGTGGCTGCATCACCTAATCTCTGCCCCTGTGGTCACATTGCTTTCTATTCTTCTGCCTGGGTCAAGTCTCCCTCTTTCTTATAAAAGTGGTAACAGTTTGGGCCCACCTGAAAAATTCAAGATAATGTCCACTTCAAGATCCTTAATTTAATACTGTCTGCAATTTTTTTTCTCGTGTTACATTCACAGGTTCTGGGAATTAAGATGTGGTTATCTTTTGGGACCTATAATTCAGCTTGCCACATACTTCTTACCATTATATGTTTAAAAAATTTTAGTAAGAAGTCATCAAAATTATTTTAAATAATTTATCAGTGGCAGCTTTATTAGTTGCTTCAATTTGTTCAGACTTGTGAAAGAATTTTATACATAATCATTAGAGTCATTTACTTTTTAGCATAGCTGCTAATATATAAAATTGTCCCTTTGATGCATTCAAGGGTTTATGCCTCAGAGCAATGTGCCAATGTAAGGTTCTGTTCAAATGAGAGGTTTGCCTTTCTCTTATGAAGTGGAATTCAAAATGATGTTAGCAGAAAAGGTGTATTTTTAGAAGGATTCATTTTTAAAAGATTTTTGGAAAGTGTTTTTTCTGAACACTACCTGTAGTCCCTGAACCATTTAGAAAGTGTTTGTGCTTCTGATTTGACAACTGCTGTCCTGGAACATGTCAGAACTTCATGGAGGGGCAGAGTGAGGCCTGTGGAAAGGAAGCTAGAATTGTTCCATGTTCTCCCCAGTGGTAGCTAATGACCTACAATAGTGCAACTGATTTTGACAGCTCATCCTAGATAGTTATCAACCTACCAAGAATTCTGAAGCTATGTCATACTGGCCAGTATGACTTGTTGCTTCATCTTCTAGGACAGAAAAGGCTCAACATATATTTTCTTCATTGCCACTTGTGACTAGTCTAAATTCTGTTCATAATAATTAATCTCCTAGAAGTATGGTGCTAATTCTCAATAGAGTTCTGACTTATTCCAAACTATTTTATATAGCACCTAATTAGCATAATATATTATTACGGTATTTCATATTCTTAATTTTTTCTTTTGGGGGGACTTAATTTTTTTTTGTTATACTCACTACCATTTATGTCTAACAAGTAGCTTTGCAATTCAGTAATAAAAATCTACTCTGTAAATCAAGAAGTGGTTTTCAGTGAGAACACTGCAAATTATTTATATTAAGGAATAAAATGTACAGGTCTTTTAATGCAAAAGCTTAAAATGGAACATTGGGAATTAATTTGATCCACATACTAAATTTAAACCTTTAGGCATCAAATAGTAATGTACGTTTATTTCTCTATTACTGTACTTTCTGGAAACTGCTGAAATAAAATCAAAGACGTGACCATATTCTCATGACTTCATCAGCCAGGCGTTAAACCAAAGCTCATGAGAAAGAATTTTATTTCCAGAGCCTTCTTGTGTTTTTTTTTTTCCTTTTGGCTTTTCACTCAGATTGTATGTTTAAACAGGACAATTGAAAACATTAATTCTACCCCAATATTAATATGCATTAGATTTAATAGCTTCCAGTCCTTCACTGATAGAACAGGAGAATAATCAGTATTGGGGTACTGTCATCTTCCTCAGCACAAAATGTAAACAGATTTGTCTTCAAAATGCTTTTTGTTTTAGTTTTGCCTTTTTGCATAGCTTATTATAATCTTGCAGTATCTATTCAGTCTAATAGTGCTATGAAGTAAAATGTTCTATTTAACTTGCACATGTAAAGGAATGGAAAAAACTAGAGTGGTTTTTTTCTCCTTCAATGTAATATACAGCTACAGATGCTCTTTGCCAACAGAATAAACTAGTGACATCTTTACTGCAAGTCTTCTGTGAGTGCTAATGATGTAAAGAACCAAAGGATGAACTATTTGCCAGAACTTTAGTTATCAGCTTAGTCAGCTTTGACTGTTGTTCAAGAAACATTCTTGCACTCTCTGTCCAACATGATGAATTTTTAAGAAATCAAATTCTACTTGGTTTTCTGTTCCTACGTTAACTTGCTTAGGACAGATAATGTGCTTATTGAATAGGGAGGCCAATATCTTTGATGGCTGTAGGAATGTGGCTTTATTTCTTTATGCAGGATATGGTTTCATTCTTTTTTATGGCTTCATAGTAGTCCATGATTTATATGTACCACTTTTTGTTTGTTTGTTTGTTTTCTGAGACAGAGTCTCATTCTGTCACCCAGGCTAGAGTACAATGGCGCAATCTCAGCTCACTGCAACCTCCACTTCCTGGGCTCAAGCTATTCTTGTGCCTCAGCGTACAGAATAGCTGGGATAACAGGAACATGCCATCACACCCAATTTTTTGTATTTTTAGTAGAGATGGAGTTTTGCCATGTTGCCCAGGCATGCTTCAACTCCTGAGGTTAAGTGATCCACCCTCCTCAGCCTCCCAAATTGCTAGGATTACAGGTGTGAGCACCATGCCTGGCCAATATGTACTGCATTTTCTTTATCCAGTCCATTGTTAGTGGGCATTTAGGTTGATTCTGTGTCTTTGCTATTGTGCATAGTGCTGTGATGAACCAATGAGTATGCAGTAATGGGGTTGCTGGATTGAATGGTAGTTCTTTTTTAAGTGTTTTGAGAAATCTCCAAACGGCTTTCCACAGTGACCGAACTGATTTGCATTCCCACCGGCAGTGTATAAGCATTCCCCTTTCTCTGCAGCCTTGTCAATGTCTGCTGTTTTTTACTTTTTGATAATAGCCATTCTGATTGGTGGGAGGTGGTATCTCATTGTGGTTTTGATTTGCATTTATCTGATGATTAGTGATGTGGAGTAATTTTTCATGTTTCTTGGCTACTTCTATGTATTCTTTCAAGAAGTGTCTACTCATGTCCTTCACCACTTTTTAATGAGGTTGTTTTTTGTTTGTTGAATTGTTTAAGATCCTTATACAGTCTAGATATTAGACCTTTGTCAGATGCATAGTCTGTCTTCACATATGGTCTGTGTGTTTATGAGACTTAGTGTTTGTGAGATCCTGAGGCCTCATAGTAAGGACATTTTGACCTATAGGATAGATGAGAGTTTAGGGTTTTCTGCACTGTAGCTTACTTTTAGTGACTAAGATTAGCTTTGGCCAGTTTCAGAGACATTTTGTGTTGTTAATACATATGCTACTGTCATTGCTTTTCATCTGTGTAAACCATATCATAAACTACTAAAAGCAGAAGGGGAATACTTGACATTCAGAATGTAGTACGTTCCCGAACCTGAAGTCTGTTTGCAGAGTTACGTTTTCTATGGCAAAGGAGACTTCAATCTTATTCGTACATATATGTTTTTTTTTTCTTTTTTTGAGAGAGTCTTGCTCTGTCACCCAGGCTGGAGTGCAGTATGTGATCTTGGCTTACTGCCACCTCTACCTCCCAAGTTCAAGTTATGCTTGTGCTTCAGACTCCCGAGTAGCTGGGATTACAGGTGTACACCATTATGCCTGGCTAATTTTTGTATCTTCAGTAGAAACAGGGTTTCACCATGTTGGCCAGGCTGGTATTGAACTCCTGACCTCAAGTGATCCCATCTGCCTCAGCCTCCCAAAGTGCTGAGATTACAGGCATAATCTGGTGTAACCTGTCTCTGTGCCTGGCAGTTATTAGTATTTTTAATATAAATGCATATGTGTGATAGCTACTACTAGTGGGTATAAAGTATGCATTTTAATGTTCATTTTACAAACAGGAATACAAATATCTAGATTCCATCAGATTCTATAATCTGCATTTTCCATTGAAGCGAATTGGTTTCTTCTCACCACAGCATTTCAAGCAAATGCTCCTGAGATTCTATGGTCAGTTTGCCCCTGTCTCACTCAATATCTGTCTCAGGCATGCTACAATTTAAATTTTGAACCCCCAAGAACATTTTCAGATAAACATTCCTAACCCAGGTAGTAATGAAATTACTGAGATTGAACAGCGCCAACATAGTTCCCATCATAAAAGAGTGAGATATTTATTTTGGCTGAGCAAGAGGATCGTGCTAAAAATTACCTGTTTTTGAATTTGTAAAAAAGCATAAATTGTATAACAATATTATGTTTGTAACTTTGAGTGCAATATCCATATTTCATATCCTCTGCCTATAATTATTACTATATGCTGCTGAGAATTTTAATAGAGTAAATCATTGAAGGCAACTAAATATTTTGATTTTGTTATGAATGTCTGAATGGCCTGATTTTGGATCATATTATTATATGGTTCTACTTGTACACACACTTTGATAGACAATGAATTTACGATGTCAGTATATCAACAAATATTTCTCCTTTCACGATATAGTAAACCAGATTTTGTAACTGGTGTGGTTTGCTTCACAGCCACTGGATGTCACTATAGCTCCCCAGATGGAATCCTCTCTGCTTTTATAATCAATGTAAGAGTAAGGGTGGGGGGGAAACTTAAACTTCAAGTCCTCTGAAACTTAAAGGGATCCATGTTTGTCTTGCTCCCATTTTGATTCCTAATTGAAGCCATGGTATGAAGCAGTGGCAATTAACACAATACCTCAAGCGCATACCTACAGACTCCTCAGGAAGAGGAATTAATTGTATTTTAGTATCATTGCTAGGGACAGCTGAGATTTCCATTGTGAATATCATTGTGAAGTGGCTTTAATAAGCAAAATGAATGACTGGAGGCTTTTAATGAAACCATTTTAACGTGTGCAGCTGTGGCCATGTGATCGCCTTAAGACAGAAGCAATGCACAGTGACATTGAGGGAATAGTTCACAGCATCCTCCTTGGAAGCTGCTCCTTCACTCTTTTTTCTTTTTTAACAAAGGAAGTACAAGTGTTTTTCCTGTTCTCGAGCTGATATGTAGTTGGACTTTCTGTGCAGTTTACAACATACCAGCCATCACAGTTGTGAGCACCCTCATCACAGCAGAAATAACTATGAAGCCTTTGGGACATGTGGCACTGTGCTTCCTTTCATAAAGAGAATCATTTGGTCTGAGCCCCTGTGCTTTGAGGAGACTTAGTGTCCTGGTGGCATGCACAGACCGGAAATGGGCCATATTTAACTAGCAAAGAGTAGGAAGTGCCTGTAACTAAATCTGCCTCCTGATTCAGCTGATTTTTCCTTCTACATATTCTCATAGCCTCGGCTATATGAATTCAGGTCCTGACATCTCTCCCCTCAGGTATTATATTAGCCTCACAACTGGTCCTCCTGCCTCTGGTAGTACCGAAATTATCCACCTGAATGCAGACATGATTCTTTTTGTATTTGGGTCCAAGGGCCTCTGTGGGGCTTGTAGCATCTTGTGACCTGTCTACCCTTCATAGCTTCAGCCTTATGTCTCACCCCTCCCTCCTTTTAGTTTATACATTAGAGAACTGCCTGCAGATGCCTGCATACACTACAGTTTCCACTATTTATTGCTTATTCTGTTAAGAGTCACAGGAAACCCCTTCCTGTCCATCTTTACCTGGCTAACTGTTATGCATCTTCCAGGGCTTAATTATTTTAGTTAAAAATGGCAGGAAAGTAAAACCCCAGCCTTTTCTTAAAAATACTTATGACAATAAAGATGAAAACTCTCAGCTGTCCGAGCTGACTGATAGATGACCTAGTGCCACAGTCTGGGGAAAGTGGAGAAAGGAAAGCAGTTGGAGGCATCTCATGCTCAGCCGTGTGAAGTACAGTCACCCTTTGCATCTGGCAGCAGACCGGGAGACACATCTGCCTCTTCCACTTGCCTGGCTGCTTGGTGCAGACTGCTGCTGCTGCTCCAGGGCTGTTCCTTGAGATGATCAAGATGCTTGCTGCCACCACCCATTCTCATACACCCTTGGGAAACTGCAAATCCTGTAAACAGCAGAGAGGTGCAGGAGACACCAAGAATGATGAACTGTGTCCGGGGAGGCAATGCTTCCACAGGACATTCTATAGGTGGGTGTGAGAAACAAACACTGTGGACAAGATTTAGATACAAGGCTGTTCAAAGTAGATTGTTTACAATATCAATTAACTAGACAAGTAAAACCTTACAGTATAAAAGGAGAATGTTATAAATTGTGGTTCATCCATAGGATGTAATGATGTAATATTATGTAGCTTTTGATCATGCTGTTATTCTTCCTTTGACGAATGATGTGGGCAAATGTAAGGTTATGATGATGATAGAATAAAATCAGTGTATAAGCATATAATGTTTTCTAATATTATAAAACTGTGTACACATACACACATGTAGAACAAGAGAAAAAGACAAGAAGGAAATATATTGAAAGGTTAGGTGCTTATTTCTGATGGACAGGTGTAAAGATGTATTGTGATTGTAAGTTATCTGTATTTTTTTTTTTTTTTTTGAGACGGAGTTTCACTCTTGTTACCCAGGCTGGAGTGCAATCGTGCAATCTCGGCTCACCGCAACCTCCGCCTCCTGGGTTCAGGCAATTCTCCTGCCTCAGCCTCCTGAGTAGCTGGGATTACAGGCACGCGCCACTGTGCCCAGCTAATTTTTTGTATTTTTAGTAGAGACGGGGTTTCACCAGGATAGTCTCAATCTCTTGACCTCGTGATCCACCCGCCTCGGCCTCCCAAAGTGCTGGGATTACAGGCGTGAGCCACCGTGTACTTTTTTTTTTAATGGAATGTATTACTTAATAATCAGAAACAAATAAACACAATTTTTAAAACTTTTAAAGAGATTTTTAGAGCCTTAGCTCAGACATCTTTCTGAAGCCTCAAGTTGGACAAAATACACATCTTCTTTGCTGCTGTAACATTTTCTACAACTATCTTGACAGTGATCATATTATTAAAATTAGGCAGTAATTCCATGGAGCTGCGACTCTCTGTACACCTGGATCTTTGTAACTCAGGGTCTAAGACAAATAAATGTGTTTTGAACTAAGTCCTACTAAACTGTAAGGTATTTATATCAAATAATTCATAGGGTGGATAACAAAGCACATAGAAGGAATAGGCTAGGAAAAGAAGCCAAAGAAATCACATGCTGTGCTCAGATAAAATTTACTCTGAGTCCTTAAAGAATGCTCTGAGGACCTTCAAATTAATGGAAGCTTGTTTGTAAGCTCTTCAGATATTTACCCAGTCAACTTGAGATCATATATATGCAGGCATTTTGTGGAAAAATAACGCTGTCTCTGAATATAAGTTGCAATTGTTGGGTCTGGGTTAATTAAAGACTGTTTCCACTTGCTGAAGAATGAACTGCAGGGCCTTTGTAGCCATCAAGCTGAAGTGTCACAATTTTCCTATTATTGCGCTTGGGGAGTTGAATGTGTCTGATGGCAATTTTCTGGGGGATCCTGCTGGTAATAGGTAGTATTCTTAGGTTAAGGAACCTTTTAGAAGTTGAGCTGTGTTTTATTCTTTGCTTCTCCAGTTTTTGTTTTGCTTGGCTAGAGGCTGTTCATTTTTTATCTGAAAATGAGATTGACAAAATGTATGTAGTTTCTACCCAGCACAGAGAAGTACAAAGACCATTTGTCTCCTGGAGTTTCCTGTAAAAAGGTATTCAAAAAATTGTTTTCTGAGCGAATTAGAGGTAAAAGCCACTTTTGTTTCTTCTCTTATCAAGTGATGAGAGGAGTAGGGACTCAGATTTCTATTTGAGCTCCACGCTGTACTTGGCAGTAGATTCAGCAAAGAAATCCAGGCAGAAGGTCACAGGTGAGCACTTTCCATTCTTGGAGGATGGAGGTTTTTAAAAAGACTTTGATGTTAAATCAACAGTTTCCGAAGAAACTTCTTGCTTTCTTCTTCTTTCTTCTTCTTCTTTTTTTTTTTTTTTTAAAGAAAGAGTTTCTGAAAATTAGAAAACAGGATTACACGTAGTTATTATTTGGTAATATTTCTTTTTATGACCATAAGACCTCAATGACCTATTAGAAACAAAAAAATGCAACTTAAAGCAATATGACATTT
This sequence comes from Callithrix jacchus, assembly GCF_049354715.1. Taxonomy (NCBI): domain Eukaryota; kingdom Metazoa; phylum Chordata; class Mammalia; order Primates; family Cebidae; genus Callithrix; species Callithrix jacchus. The sequence goes on from NC_133507.1 coordinate 65,107,227, forward strand.
TTGTTTTTGTTTTGAAAAAGCTTTTAAAATGCTTTTTGAAGGTTTTCTTTCTTTTTCCTTCTTCTTGGTTGCTATATTGAAGTATTTTAAGAGGGCTTCCCTCCTATTTTTCTACCTACATATGAGTGGTAGTTGAAAATTGTAATTTACTTTCCAATGCCCAAAAAATAACATTAGAAGGTTTTATTTTAAATAGATTTGTATTTGTGAAGTTTTAATAATATGTTTTAATATAGTATTTTAGATGAATTTTATGAAGTTTTAAAAATAAAATCTTTAAAATAATAATTCTGAATTTGTGTGATTCCTACCTGTAGTCATTTCTCAAATGGTAACTCAAAAGATACCTAAGTTCAGTCTGGATTTTGAACATTGCAGCAAAGAACCCCTAGTTGTAGAATTAATATCTTTCCTTTTGATATTTGAAATATATGATAAATAACTTAATAAAATTACTTAGTTGGCTAAACTTTGCTTGAAAGGAGAAAGGTCCATAGAAAGTTTCTTAAAGGCCCTTTGGTTTAATGTTTCGTTTTCTCTTTTCTTAGGTCTTGGTAGTGACATTCTTTGGCTAGACCTAGGCAAGAGAAAGTCGGTCTTCAGCAACATTTCATCTCCTTTTTTAGCATTTTTATTTTATTTTTCTCAAAGTAATCGTCTAGTCATCTTGCATCTTCCTGTTGAATTTTCTGCCTGCTAGGGCCTGTATTTAGTCAGATATCTGCACTTAAAAAAGAAATGCTAATTTTATGTGAGATGTGATTAACTGATGTTCAATTATGCCTCCCAGGGTTATTTGGATTATTGTAACATTAATCCTTTAGCATAATGAGATTGGTTGGGGGAAGGTACAATACATCCAAATTGGGATGGTGGTACATAAATTAAAAAAGAATATGTAATATAATTTCTAAAAATCAGATTCTGTAATAAGAAAATTATATCTTCATTACCAGGCTAGTATATAAAGTAAAAAACTACTGCTGCATTCAATCTGCTTGACTTTTATTAGCTTCCTTAATATGTTTATCTGAATTTTTGATAGGACAGTACTAGAAATCTTTTTCAAAGGAATGGAATGTATGTTTTTGGCTTTACATACTCTCTATTTCTTGATGGCTTTTTAAAAGACATATTTTTCTTTTTCTTTCTTTCTTTCTTTCTTTCTTTCTTTCTTTCTTTCTTTCTTTCTTTTTTTTTTTTTTTTAGGCAGAGTCTTACTCTGTCACCCAGGCTGGAGTGCAGTGGCGCAATCTCAGCTCACTGCAACCTCCACCTCCTGAGTTCAAGTGATTCTCCTGCCTCAGCCTCCCAAGTAGCTGGGATTACAGGCACCTAACACCATGCCTGGCTAATTTTTTGTATTATTAGTAGAGATGGGGTTTCCCTCTGTTGACCAGGAGGGTCTCAAACTCCTAAAGTCAGGTGATCCACCCACCTCGACCTCCCAAAGTGCTGGAATTATAGGCGCAAGCCACTATGTCCAGCCAAAGGACATGTTTTTCTTAAGATTACCAGATTATCTTTCTAGTGCTAGTAATTACATTATGTAAATACTTGGTTTTATAGTTCTGTGACATTTTCTGCAAATATTGTATCCTTTTTTATTTTTTCAAGATTGATATTCTGGTTTTTGTTTGCATGTAGTCAACAAAACCCCTGATCAGATTCTACTTCTTGATAACTATACATATTACACTAGTTCTTTTTTATATTCAGTCTCCTGAGTAGCTGGGATTACAGGCATGAGTCACTGCACCTGCTTAGTTCTTTAGTTACATATTTGTCATAGCTGTTCAAATGTAGTTTGACTGTTTAACCCTTTGTGTTTTATTTCCTTATTTGATGCAGTCCAAATTCAAATGATTTGTGCTTTCAAGGAAAGTAAAGATTAACATAATTTGAAATCTTGCCCACTACTGTTTTGTCCCTTACACTGAAAATGTGATTTACTTTTAGTTAATTAGCAAATATTTATTGAATACCTTTCAAAATAAAAGAATTGGAAGCAATTAAAGTAGAGAATGGCAGGAGCATGAAAGAGCAATTTTAGGTGCTATAGGCAGAATGCACAGGATATAAATAGATCCAGCAGAGCTGGTAGGGAATGTCCCTTGGGTGAGAACTTCCGTGAAGTTGAGGCAATGCTGTGCAGAGGAAAGAACATCAACTTGGGCTCAGACATGTGGCTATCATTCAATCTGGGCAGACTGGCTATTCTGAACTTCTGTTTCTATCTGTAAGATGGAACTGTAACTTGCTTACTAGATTATTATGTTGGTTTCCTAAGGCTTCTGTAACAAATTATCACAAATTTGGTGGCTTAAACAATAGAAATGTAGTATTTCATAGTTCTGGAGGGTCACATTCCTTCCAAGATTTTTAGGGAGATTCCATCCCTTGCCCATTACAGCTTCTCTTGGCTGCTAGCATTCCTTGGCTTGTGATGATTCCATTTGAACCTCTGCTTCCCTGATCACATTGCTTTCCCTATTCTGTCTGTGTTAAATCTTCTGCCTCTCTCTTAAAAGGATATTTGTAATTGGATTTAGGGCACACCTTAATCAAGAATATTTTCCCCATCTCAGTATCCTTAATTAAATGACATATGCATAGGCTTTACCATATAAGGCAACATTTACAGGTTCTACAGATTATGACCTGATATCGTTAGGTCCATTATTTCGCTTACTACAGGTATTATAAGAATTAAACACAATAGCAAAACAGCTCTCAGACTGATACATGCAGAAATGTAACCTCCTTTACGATTTAATTTTGAATTAGTTTCTGATGCTGAGTCTCCTGGTTTAAGAACAATTTATTCTTCTATTATTTCCTTGCTTTCTGGATTGTTCTTAGTCTTATTGGGGAAAATAATCAATGCATTTTTCATCAGTGGTTCCATGCACATTGAAATGTGTTCAGTCGAAGGTTTAGATGTACCTTTAGTCCTCCAGCACTCTGATGGCACATTTAAATCCCGAGAGGGATATCTGTCTAAGTTTTATGAAACTGTTCTCTTCATGTTCCGGAAACTCCTGCTTTTTAAGCTTATTGCTTATACCATCATGACCCTTAAGTTCCAGGTCTTCCCTTAGCCTTTCCATATTTCTTCTCGGGAACTTGGAACTACAATACTGTTGCCCCTACTGAGATGTTATGGCCTTGATATTATACTTAGCTATTGCTTCTCTGTCATGCTAGATGAAGGGCTTCTACTTAAGGCTAGATTATAGTCTTTCCTCAGTCTATACTCTGATTTGAGCCACAGACCACTGTTAAACCTATCTAGAGTCTTACGACTCTCAGAGGGTTCTATTCGGGAAGGAGGTAGGATATGGGGTCACTTGGGACCTACACCATCCAGTTACCATCTAGCTCCCTCACGATCTTCACTCCACCAGTTTCCTTCAATAAGCCTTTAACTATGCCTCCTTTCCCAGAGGGTAGAGAGTGGGTCCCCATATGTGACTATGGAGGATTGGCTAGGCATGTTTCTTCCTAAACGATTATATTTGTCAAAGATTTGTAAAGTCTACTGTGAAGCTCAAAAACCCAAGAAAAACACTCTTTGTTATTTTTTTCCTTTCTTTATAGTATATTATGAGGGCAGAATTCATACTGTTTCCTTAGAGGTAGAGGAAAGTAATGGATCCAAGGAAACACAGGTCGGCAAAGCATGCAAACAAGCATCTTTATTGATATCTTGAAATTGTCTTCCACTGCAGTTGCAGAGAATATAGATATGGTGCTTACCTCATAGTACATTTAATGATGTGCACCTGTGTTTCATAATCTTGAAAATGCCAGCTGAATTTGTATGAGAAGTAAACAGAAGTTAGGACAGATTTTTAAAGGTGCGATGTCCCACTTGGTATCTCAGTGATCACTGGATCTCCTTCCAGCTTGATTGTCTTGCAGTTTTTCTAGCTTATTAATGGTAACACAATCCTTCCAAGTTCTAATGCTGAGAACCTTGATGTCTTCCTTAAGCACTTTCTTTTTCATTCCATATCCAATTTGTCAGCAAATTCTGTTGGCCCTACCTTCAAAGTAGATCAAGATTCTGTGTATTTTTTTTAACTACATCAGCTACTACCATGCTGATCTATGTGGCGTCATCTCTCCTGGGGTCAGTTCCAGTAGCCTACCAAATGGTCTTTGTGCCTTCAGCCTTTGAAAATCAGTTTTCTACTCCACAGTGTGATCCTGCTGAAACTTAATAGTTCATGTTATTCCTGTGCTCAAATGATTTCCCATCTAAGTGAGAGGAAAAGCCAGATCCTTACTATGGACTGCAGGGCTTTCTACAACCCGCTATCTCCTCACCATTATTCAATTTCCTCTCCTGGGATAACCCCTTTTCCTCATTCAGCTTAAGCCACACTAACCTCCTGGCTGTATTTCAAACATACCAGCCTTGCTCTCACCTCAAGGGCTTTTTAATTGTTCTTACTCTCTGTCTGTTTGGCTCTTGTCCTCTTCTCTTTTGGGTCTCCTCTTTGACATTACCTTCTCAATGAGGCCTTCTTGACAAGCTGTTGGAAATGGGTTCCTATCTCCTATGTCCTCAGCACTTTCTCTCTCTTTCCTGCTCTGTTTTTCCTTGTAAAGTTTATCCCCACTATTATTGTTTAAATGTTCGCCCCTCCGGGCCAGGCGCGGTGGCTCACACCTGTAATCCCAGCACTTTGGGAGGCCAGAGGCAGGTGGATCACGAGGTCAAGAGATAGAGACCATCCTGGTCAACATGGTGAAACCCCGTCTCTACTAAAAATACAAAAAATTAGCTGGGCATGGTGGTGCGTTCCTGTAATCCCAGCTACTCAGGAGGCTGAGGCAGAATTGACTGAACCCAGGAGGTGGAGGTTGTGGTGAGCCAAGATCACGCCATTGCACTCCAGCCTGGTTAACAAGAGCGAAACTCCATCTCAAAAAAAAAAAAAAAAAGTTTGCCCCTCCAAATTTGTTGTTGAAATATGATCCCCAGTGTTGGAGGTGGGACTAGTGGGAGACTCTGGGTCATGAAGTCAGATCCCTCATGAATGACTTCCTGCCATCCTGTGGTAATGAGTGAGTTCTCACTCTATTAGTTCACACAAGAGCTGATTGTTTAAAAGACCCTGGCATCTCTATTGCTGTCTTGCTATGTGACACACCTGCTCCCCATTCACCTTCCCTCATGATTCTAAGTTTCCTGAGGCCTCACCAGAAGCAGGTGCTGCTACCATGCTTGCTGTATAGCCATGAGCCAAATAAAACCCTTTTCTGTGTAAATTACCCTACCTCAGGTATTTCTTTATAGCAACACAAAATGGACTAAGACAACCACTTTTTATGATTCACATTTTATTTCTTATCTATGTCTTCCCATTAGAATGAAAGCTTCATGAGGGCAGTTACATTGTTATGGCTTCTCCACCACAAAATTCCTAGCCCTAAGATGAGCATTTGACACACTATAGACCTTCAGGAAATATCTGTTGGACAGATGAACAAATGACCAGGTTATAACTAACTGCCGTACTATATGGATTTATCTATAACAAGCAGAAGCAGACAAGCTTTTTGGGCAGGGTTTGCATTCATACACATGTTTTAGGAGTTTTGCTGTGCTACCTGTGTTCACACTGGATTAGAAGAATAAGAAAGTAGAGGTTTGAAGATGAGTTAGGTTGAACAAGAAAAGGCAAAGGTCTAAATTGAAATGGTGAAGTGGGACCTGGTGTGGGGGTTGTTTGTTGTGTGACAGATAGTCAGAGGAAGAAACCCTGCTATCTGATAATTTCAAGAGTAGAAGATTTCAGAGTAGAAGTAGAGAAAGGTACAAAGGTGAGTTTTAGTTCTATTTTTTTTTTTTTTTGAGAGAATGTAGTAAAAATGTCAGTAATGAAGATAGGATAATTTAGGAAGAAAAAGCCATCTGAAAGGGAAAAATATAGATGATTTTATTTTGATTTTAAGTTTAAAATGTTTTTTGGTACCATTTACAATTTTGTATATGTACAGTTCAGTGGCATTATATGAATTCACATTGTTGTGCAACCATCATGATTGGCCATCGATCTCTAAAATATTTTAATTTTCTCATACTGAAACACTGCATCAATTTAACAGTAACTCCTCATTCCCTACTCCCTCTAGAACCTGGTAACCACCATTCCACTTTCTGTCTCTATGAATTTGACTATTCTGGATACTTGTATAAGTGGAATCATACAGCATTTGTTCTTTCGTGTTGTCTTATTTCAGCAAATAGCTTCAAGGTTCATCTATATTGTAGCATGTGTCAGAATTACATTCCTTTAAGCTGAATATTCCATTGTATGTATTGCATATACCACATTTGTTATCTATTCATTGTTGATGGACATGGACATTAGGTTTTTACCTTTTGGTTTTTGAAAATGATGCTGCTATGAACATTGGCACAGAAATTTCTGTTTGAGTCCCTCCTTTCACTTCTTTTGAGTAAACAGCCAGCAGTAGAATTGCTGGATCCTTTGGTAATTTTATGTGTAATAATTTGAAGAACTGACATACTGACTTTGGTTTTAGACACACTGTATTTGAGGTGGTAGACCGTATAGCAGCTAGGACAGGAGCATGGGTGAAAACAATTATAGCCAGATATTTCACTTCAGAAAACCTGAAAAAATGGGATGGTTGAAGAGGTGAGAATAAATTAGTGTATAGGAGGAGAAAGAAAAGGGTTGAACCTAGAACTGAGATGGAGGGAGAAGGAGCTAGTGGAGCCAGTCAATGGGATAGAAAAGGAGCAATCATAGTTAGGAATAGAACCCCAAGTGTTGATATACACTTAGTTCAAACTCATCCATATTCATTGAGCACTCTTACAAAAATTTCCTTTCAGATGAATAAATGTCTATTTAAGAATGATATTACTTTCAAGGGTATGGGTGTTATAGGTCACAAATCACTACTGAATGTTGAATTTCTGAGACACAAGTGCTTTTCAAAAACATCCTAGAAACAGTAAAACAGCAGCGAATTTCTATATTCCTTATTTTGTTGTTCTCCATTTCTTGTTTTGCTTTAGTAATTTCCAGTTTCCTTTGTTTTCTCCCCCTTTTATTGAAGTATGGTATACATTAAGAAAAGTATATAAACCGAGTGTGCACAACTCAATGAATTCTAGGATATTGCACATACCAGAGTAACCAACCCCCAGATCAAGAAACAGTATTGTACTCACCCCAGTGATTCATTTCATCCCCCCACTTAATATCTCCAACACCCTTTCTAGTACTGTAGATTAATGTTGCTGTTTTGAACTTTGTGTAAGTCAAATCATGTAGTATGCCCTATTTGTGTCTGTATCCTTTAATTAAATATTGTGTTCATGAAATACAAGATTTATCTATACTGTTGTGGGTTGTTGTAGTGTATTTTCTGTTTAAAGCAGTTATTTCAATTCTCCTCAGCTATCCAGATTAGTCTGGACAGTCGTAAATGCACACGAACCTGTCCAAATTCTTCTTCTTTTAATGAGGTGAATTGTTCAACCTTGAAACAAATATTTTAATTTTGGCACCATGGTGAATTGGAGAAAAAAATAGTTCTCATATACTTAATGCAAATTTGTTATCAAACATATTATTTACACAGTAATAAAAGGAACTTGAGATAACAAAAAGTACATTATGATATTTTATCCATTGTTTTCTTTTTAGACAACAGTCTGCTTTGATATAAAGTTGAATATTAGTAATTGAAGCTTGATGAGAAATTTTATCAATCTGGCTATTTCATAATTAAGTTGAAATCTGCTATGTTTAATAAAGATGTGTAATATATTTTATATGTTTGTATGTGTGTATGCATGTGTATATGTGTATATATATATATATATTTGTCTGTTTATCTGTCAAAATACTCATTGAAACATTTTAATGATTTACAGAAAGAACAATAGAAGATCATGAACTGGTGATTGAAGTGCTATCCAATTGGGGGATAGAAGAAGAAAACAAGCTATACTTTAGAAAAAATTATGCCAAATATGAGTTCTTTAAAAACCCAGTGGTAAGTGAAATCCCAATTAATAATTATGGAAAATATATGATTGAATCAGTTAAATTTTATGCAAAGATAAGAGTCACTATATATAAAATACAGTCCTATTTGGTAGCTTGTAGATGAAGACTCTGGTCCTTTAGAATTATACCCACATTTCTTAGGCTGATAATGATTAGTGAACATTATACATAGAAGTTCAGATACACAGGTATAAAACTTTTTAAAACCATACTGGTAAAGTCTGAACTGAGATGCATTTGATTATTTAATTTAAAAATATTAGGAAACCTAGTATTGCCTTTTTTTGAAAGGGAAACAATTATACATTTGATGTGGGAAATGAATTTTTACAGGTTCTTAAACAGATTAAGGACAAGTGTTAGGCAAAGTATTATACCTTAACCCTTTCTGCAGAATTTAGGAAATTTAAATGGACTTTCTAAAGTAAAAAGCAGACTGATGATTGTTGAGAGTATTGTAACGTAGCCAGACATTAAGATTGACCTGAATCTTGCTGTGCCAAATTATTTCGTTTTCAGTGTAGTAATTTTTGAACTAAGTAGAACTGCAATAAAGACCAGTGCATTGTCTAGTAAATATTACTTTTATTGTAGTTCTCTTTAAAAGAAAATAAATGTATGTCACATTCTAATGAAGACTAGGGATCTAGAAAAGTCAGAATAGCCTCTGGGCTCATTATTTTAAATTGTTTTTGTCTCTGCAGCTGCAGCATATTTTTACACTAAGTTTTGGATGATAATTAGATTGAAATGATTCTTTATGAAAAATATATGATACAAACCATAATAGAATATTTTCAAACCCTGAAAGACCTCTCACGTTCTCTTTTATCTTAACCTATTAATAGAAACATAATGGGATGATCTCTGGCAAAGAAAATTAGTCATAATAAAAATTAAATAAATTAGAATGTGAAGGGAAAGTGTTTTTGTGTTGTTAGTCTTCATTAAAAACAAGAATTTAAAACAATATATTTAAAGAAATGTTGTTCAGTGCTCATTTTTATTTTATTTTTTATTTAAACAAGGCTGGACATTTGTTTTATAGACCTATTGCAGTGCTTCTTAACTGGTGGGGTGATACTGACAATGTATGGAGAAATTTTTGGTTGTCACAACTGGTGGTGAGGGGCAGGAGGGCTGCTAGCGAACAGAAGATAGGAATGCTTGAATGCTCTAAACACCTATAATATGCAGGAGAGCCCCCTCAATACGGAAGTATTACACCAAAATGTTAGTAGAACTGCTGTTGAAAAACCCTGTCCTAGAGGACATATAATATATTTTCCCAAACTTGTCTAATCACAAAATTTACCTAGAAGAGAGTGCTTATTAAAAACACAGAATCCAGGACCTGCCTGGACCTACTGAATCAGAAACTCCAGGAATGAGGCCTGGGAAATCCTTTTTTTTTTTTTTTGAGACGGAGTTTCATTCTTGTTACCCAGGCTGGAGTGCAATGGCGTGAACTCAACTCACTGCAACCTCCGCCTCCTGGGTTCAGGCAATTCTCCTGCCTCAGCCTCCTGAGTAGCTGGGATTACAGGCACGCGCCACCATGCCCAGCTATTTTTTTTGTATTTTTAGTAGAGACGGGGTTTTACCATGTTGACCAGGATGGTCTCGATCTCTTGACCTCGTGATCCACCTGCCTTGGCCTCCCAAAGTGCTGGGATTACAGGCGTGAGCCACCGCGCCCGGCCCGGGAAATCCTATTTTAAACAACTGCCTTTTGGGAAAATGGTAGGTAGAGAGAACTGGACTTTTAGCTCCCCAGCCCAGTTTAAATCCTGACCTCCACAGTGTTGTGGGCTGCGACCTTGGGCATACCCTAAACTCTGTACTTCTATGAGCCTTTTCTTTGTAAAATGCCATCGCTAGTCCATTTGTACCTGTAGGCAGGACTCAGGAAGAAGATGTGGGAACAAGCAAATTGTCTACTTCAGGGCAGTGTTTATTACTCCAGGTACTTGAATCCATCCACATCAGCATTAGCTGGGTGCATTTGCTAATCTCTGCACCCAGCTCCAGACATTCTCATTAAGGTACCTGTGAGTGGAGTCTAAGCATGGGCCTTTTCAGAAGCACTTTGGGTGAATTTTAGACACACTACTTTAAAGAACTTTTGCTTTTGATTACTATATTGGTCATAATTGAATCTTTTCTAGCACAAGTTTTGTGATGATTTAACCCGTATCTTTTTGACAGTATTTTTTTCCAGAGCATATGGTATCTTTTGCAACTGAAACCAATGGTGAAATATCCCCCACACAGATTTTGCAGGTAAAAATATATATTCATTAAAATATGTCAGTAATAGCACAATGAAGGAAAACGTTTAAGTCTCATTCTATACGTGCCCAGATTTTGAACATTTATGCTTGGAATTATTATTAATATTTTTTTGTTGTAGGTAAAACTAGAAAAAAAAAAGCACTCATGTAAAGAATGCCCTAAATCAATAAAGCTCTCTAACAATATTCTTCTTCCCAGGTTTAGCCAATTGTTAAAGGATTTTACATATTTAAAAATGTGTGTCTTAAAAGGTAATTTGCAATTTTGTTCTGTGATGTGTGTAAAGATTCTGTTAGTCTTTAGAAAAATCAAAATTCTTCATCAAGTATAGATATTTTACCAGTAGATACTTAGTACTAGCTTTCATAATAAATACCCTCAAACCTATTTGTAATAAAATGTTTAGAAAATAAATGAAAGGGTATAAAAGATACCCTTTTATAGGAGAATGCAAATGTATACATAGCATTTGTAATAGCTATGATGGAAATCCTTGCATAGAATTGTGAAATAGTCTTAGCTGAATTAAGAATACTAGTTATCTAATTAAAAATCTCCTTAATTTTATATCTATTGGACTCATTTTTTCTACACTGGCAGTGGCTCAAAATTTTTATTTTCAAAGACATTGTTGTTACAGTAAATGAATGATTTCAGTTATTTTCTTTAATTTTTGATAGGTTTGTAGCTTTACATCAGAAGCTCTACAGTTGCTTTTCACAGGTTAATGTTGAGCAATGTCTTTATAATGGTTGCTGTTTGAGCTAAGCCCCATGCATCCCCAAACCCACTTAGTATTCCCTGATCTTTAATGAAGACAACTTTTATTACTTCCAATATTGCTTGACCTTAACAATATTAGGTTGGCATGTCTATCATGGATTTGTTTTCTGTGGGATTTTTAATAGGTTATATTCCATTTTTGTGCTTCAGAATATTTTTGAAACATGATTAGCCTCCAGAGATTTTTCTAAAAGCTGCTTCTGTGCTGCTGAGTTTTTACAGAGACACCCCGTGTAAATGTTAGGTAAATGGCAGCAGCAGCTGTGCCCCAGGACTTTAAGATCTCAGCCCTCTGAATGCTTCACCACTGTATTACAGCACAGTGGTGGGATGGCGTCTTTATTCCACCTCCTTTTGCAAGTCTTCCTATAGCACAGTTCTATTGCTTTAATGTTAAATTATAAAAACAAGAAAAATCATAGGCTTTGGAATCAGATAGTCCTGCATGTGCCCCTGACCTCTTCTCTCCACTGAGGCAATGTTTCCACTTTTTAAAAGGTTTCTTCTTTTTCTAATGTGACCTCTATGACTCTCTTTTTAAAATTTAATTGGTTTGGTTTAATAACTTGGAAAGCACTCAAACTAAAAAACCTACTTGCCTGTTTTGCATGTCAATTAATTAATATCTGTGGCTCATTAAATTAAATTTCTCTTAGTAATTTACTTAAAAAACATAAATATCTACTATCAATATTTCCTTGAGTAAGTAGCCTTTCAAAATGTGTTACATTATTTTAGTTAATAAATTCCCTTACTTTCAATTTTTTTCCCATTTGTTTATTCAGAGGGATTTTTTCTTTTCTTTTCTTTTCTTTTTTTAATGAGACACTAATGCATTTCCACTGTCTTATTAAGGATGCTGAGCACAACCACTCAGTTGAGCTATTCCTTTTCATTCTCATTTTCTTGACTAACACATGCCCACTGTCTCAGTTAATTACTATCATGTAACAAACTATTCCAAGCCTTTATGGTTTAAAGTACTCATTTACATTTTGCCAACAATTTTGTGGGACAGGCATCTAGGAAGTGTTTAGCTGGGTGGGTAATCTCTGAGGCATATTGACTCAGTGTTAGGGACTGAGGGTCCCCTTCTAAGAGAGCTTCTTCCAAGAGAACTTTTTGACTGCATGTCTTTTGATACTGCTTGGTGTCTCTCTCTATCCCTGTCCCCCCACCTTCTCTCTCTCTCTCTCTCTTTCTCTCTCTCTCCCTGTCTCATCGTGTCTCATCTTGCAGGGCTTTTCCAGTTGCATTGGGTTTTTTACCTGTGATGGTCTCAGTGTAGTCACATTTCTTACGTGACAGCTGGCTTCCAAAGGTCAAGTCACAAAAAGCACCAGGCTAGTTAGGAACTATACCTAGAACTAGCAAAGGGTCACTTCCACCATATTCTATGGGTCAAAGCAATGACAGGCTTGCTTGCATTCAAGGGGGTGGAGAAAGACTCCATCATTTTGTGACTCAGTGGCAAGAAGACATTGCAAAAGAGCATGTGGGATGGAAGACACTGTTGCAGTCCTCTTTGGAAAACATGACCTGCCACATCCACCCACAACTAAGAACTATAGATGACAAAGAAACAATAGTTTTATTTGCTTTACTCTTCTCAGGGAGGTGAACTTGGCTCAACTTCCTGCTTCACAATAGAAGTCAGGATTGTGGTCTTACTTGTACCATAATGAGGTTAATAGGCAAACCTGTAATCTCAGGGAAAACCATGGAAAAGGATGAAAAGTGTATCAGGACTTAACTCTGTAGATGACTTCTAACTTTTTGAATGGACATTCAATTAGCTTATAATTTTGGTAGTTAGATAACTAAGTACTATCACTTAGAAAGTATATTTTGTGAATTCGTTTTCATTTGAAGAGTCTCATGTTTTTGAAAGACTCTGATTTATTTTCTGTTGTATGTATGTGTGTATACACATACATGGAGACTGAAAGAGAGAGAGAGAGAGAGGGAGAGAGACAGAAAGAGTGATACACCAAGGACTATCAAAGCACATGCAGTATACACACACAGTAATTACTGTAATATTGTATGTTATGATCCTGTTTGATTTTTACCTGTTTATATTTGAAATCTTATCATGATTAGTATAAGGTGACCATATCATTGATTCAATCATAGTATGAAAATATATAAATTTTCTTTCAGATGTTTCTCAGTTCAAGCACATATCCTGAAATTCATGGCTTTTTACATGCAAAAGAACAGGGAAAGAAGTCTTGGAAAAAAGTTTACTTTTTTCTAAGAAGATCTGGTTTATATTTTTCTACTAAAGGGACATCAAAGGTAAATTGAAGTATCCATGATGTGTTATAAATGACATATTAGCTGTAAGTTATAACATGTTTACTTGTTGTATTTATTACTTTATCACTTGATGTTAAAGATTGGTCTTAATTTTTTTGATTTAAAACATTTGCCCTGACCTGTTTAAATATTAACTGCTCAGCTTTACTTCAAACTGGTTTCAACATAATATCTCTGCTGGAGTCTGGGTGCTCTTATTTCAGTACAACATGTATTACTACTTTTTCCTCACTCTGAATTCAATCCTTGGCTGCAGAGTTTGAAGCCCAATGTAGTGTATACCTTTTCTTTTCTTCCTCAGATCATGCTGCTGATCTTATCTACTTCTGAACTTCTGTTGATCAACATCAACAGAACAGTTAATAATAAAATAGTTAATGAAAGGACTCATCTGAGTCATTTATTGCTCTTTTATTGAATGATGGATTATTGAATAGGTTTTTAAGGAATAGGTTGTATTTGGTTACATGAATAAGTTCTCTAGTGGTGACTTCTGAGAGTTTGGTGCACCCATCACCTGAGCAGAGTACACTGTACTCACTGTGTAGTCTTTTATCCTTCACCCACCTTGCATCCTTTCCCGGAGTCCCCAAAGTCCATTGCATCATTCTTATTCCTTTGCATTCTCATAGCTTAGCTCTCACTTATGGGTGAGAACATACGATTTTTTGGTTTTCCATTCCTGAGTTACTTCACTTAGAATAATGATCTCCAGTTCCATCCAGGTTTCTGGGAATGCCATTATTCTATTCCTTTTTATGGCTGAGTACTATTCCATGATATCTATCTATCTATCTATCTATCTATCTATCTATCTATCTATCTATCTATCACAATTTCTTTACTCACTCGACTGATGGACATTTGGGCTGGTTCCATATTTTTGCAGTTGTGAGTTGTGCTGCTGTAAACATGTGTGTGCAAGTATCTTTTTCATATAATGACCCTCTGGGAAGATACCCAGTAGAGGGATTGCTGGATCAAAAGGTACTTCTACTTTAGTTCTTTAAGGAATCTCCACACTGTTTTCCACAGGAGTTGTATTAGTTTACATTCCCACCAACAGCATAAAAGTATTCCCTTTTCACCATATCCACACCAACATCTATTCTTTTCTTTTCTTTTTTTTTTTTTGAGACGGAGTTTCTCTCTTGTTACCCAGGCTGGAGTGCAATGGCGCGATCTCGGCTCACCGCAACCTCGGCCTCCTGGGTTCAGGCAATTCTCCTGCCTCAGCCTCCTGAGTAGCTGGGATTACAGGCATGTGCCACCATGCCCAGCGAATTTTTTGTATTTTTAGTAGAGACGGGGTTTCACCATGTTGACCAGGATGGTCTCGATCTCTTGACCTCGTGATCCACCTGCCTTGGCCTCCCAAAGTGCTGGGATTACAGGCTTGAGCCACCGTGCCTGGCCTTATCTATTCTTTTTTTTTTTAAATTTTTTATTGCATTTTAGGTTTGGGGGTACATGTGCAGAACATGCAAGACAGTTGCATAGGTACACACATGGCAGTGTGTTTTGCTTCCTTTCTCCCCTTCACCCACATTTGGCATTTTTCCCCAGGCTATCCCTCCCCACCTCCCCCTCCCACTGGCCCTCCCCTTTTCCCCCCAACAGACCCCAGTGTTTAATCCTCCCCTCCCTGTGTCCATGTGTTCTCATTTTTCATCACCCACCTATGAGTGAGAATATGCGGTGTTTCATTTTCTGTTCTTGTGTCAGTTTGCTGAGAATGATGTTCTCCAGATTCATCCATGTCCCTACAAACGACACGAACTCATCATTTCTGATTGCTGCATAATATTCCATGGTGTATATGTGCCACATTTTCCCAATACAGTCTATCATCGATGGGCATTTGGGTTGATTCCAGGTCTTTGCTATTGTAAACAGTGCTGCAATGAACATTCGTGTGCATGTGTCCTTATAGTAGACTGATTTATAGTCCTTTGGATATATACCCAGTAATGGGATTGCTGGGTCAAATGGAATTTCTATTTCTAAGGCCTTGAGGAATCGCCACACTGTCTTCCACAATGGTTGAACTAATTTACACTTCCACCAACAGTGTAAAAGTGTTCCTTTTTCTCCACATCCTCTCCAGCATCTGTTGTCTCCAGATTTTTTAATGATTGCCATTCTAACTGGCATGAGATGGTATCTCAATGTGGTTTTGATTTGCATCTCTCTGATGACCAGTGACGATGGGCATTTTTTCATATGCTTGTTGGCCTCATATATGTCTTCTGTTGTAAAGTGTCTGTTCATATCCTTTGCCCAATTTTGAATGGGCTTGTTTTTTTCCTGTAAATCTGTTTGAGTTCTTTGTAAATTCTGGATATCAGCCCTTTGTCAGATGGGTAAATTGCAAAAATTTTTTCCCATTCTGTTGGTTGCTGATTCACTCTAGTGACTGTTTCTTTTGCTGTGCAGAAGCTGTGGAGTTTGATTAGGTCCCATTTGTCTATTTTGGCCTTTTGTTGCCAATGCTTTTGGTGTTTTGTTCATGAAGTCCTTCCTTGCCTACTCCTATGTCTTGGATGGTTTTGCCTAGATTTTCCTCTAGGGTTTTTATGGTGCCAGGTCTTATGTTTAAGTCTTTAATCCATCTGGAGTTAATTTTAGTGTAAGGTGTCAGGAAGGGGTCCAGTTTCTGCTTTCTGCACATGGCTAGCCAGTTTTCCCAACACCATTTGTTGAACAGGGAATCCTTTCCCCATTGCTTGTTTTTGTTGGGTTTATCAAAGATTGTATGGTTGTAGATATGTTGTGTTGCCTCCGATGCCTCTGTTCTGTTCCATTGGTCTATATCTCTGTTTTGGTACCAGTACCATGCTGTTTTGATTACTGTAGCCTTGTAGTATACTTTGAATTTGATTTTTTTTTTTTTGTGGTGGCCATTCTTGTAGGAGTAAGGTGGCATCACACTGTGATTTTTATTTGCATTCCCTTGATCATTAGTGATGTTGCATATTTTTTTCATATGTTTGTTGGCCATTTGTATATCTTCTTTTGAGAATTGTCTATTCGTGTCTGTAGCCTAATTTTTGATAGGATTGTTTGTCTTATTCTTGCTCATTTGTTTGTGTTCATTGTAGATTCTGGATATTAGTGTTTTGTCACATGTATACATTGCAAATATTTTCTCCTAATCTGTAGGTTGTCTGTTTACTCTGCTGATTGTTTCTTTTGCTGTGCAGAAGCTTTTTAGTTTAATTAAGTTCCATCTATTTATTGTTGTTTTTGTTCCATTTGTTTTTGGGTTCTTAGTCCGGAAGTCCTTGCCTAAGCCAATATCTAGAAGGGATTTTTTGGATGTTATCTTAGAATCTTTTATGGTTTCAGGTCTTAGATTTAAGCCTTTAATCTATCTTGAGTTGATTTTTGTATAACATCAGAGAGAAGGATCCAGTTTCATTCTTCTACATGTGACTTCTCAATTATCCCAGCACCGTTTGTTGACTGGGGTGTCCTTTTTTCCATTTTTTTGGTTTGCTTTGTCAAAGACCAGTTGGCTGTAAGTATCTGGCTTTATTTCTGTGTTATCTATTCTTTTACATTTGCCTATGTGCCTATTTTTATACCAATACCTTGCTGTTTTGGTGACTATGGCCTTATACTACAGTTTGAAGTCAGGTAAAGTGATGCCTCCAGGTTTGTTCTGTTCGCTTAGTCTTGCTTTGGCTATGCAGGCTCTTTTTTGGTTCCATATAAATTTTTGTATTGTTTTTCTAGTTCTTTGAAGGATGATGATGGTATTTTGATGAGAATTGCATTGAATGTATAAATTGCTTTCGTCAGTATGGTCGTTTTCACAATATTGATTCTACCCATCCATGAGCATGGGATGTGTTTCCATTTGTTTGTGTCATCTATGATTTCATTCAGCTATGTTTTGTAATTTTTTTTTGTAGACTTTTTTCACCTCCTTGTTAAGGTGTATTCCTAAGTATTTTATTTTATTTTACAGGTATTGCAAAAGCGGTTGAGTTCTTGATGTGATTTTGTATCCTGAAACTTTTCTTAATTCATTTATCAGTTCTAAGAGTTTTTTTGGGGAATCATTAGGGTTTTCTAGGTATATGATTATATCATCAGTAAACAATAACAGTTTGACTTCCTCTTTACTGGTTTAGATGTGCATTATTTCTTTTTCTTGTCTGATTGCTCTGGCTAGGGCTTCCAGTATTATGTAGAATAGAACTGGTGAGAATGAGCATCCATTTCTTGTTTCAGTTCTTGGAGAGGATGCTTTCAACCTTTCCTTATTCAGTATAACATTGGCTGTGGATTTCTCATAGATGGCTTTTATTACTTTAAGGTATGTCCCTTCTATGCTGATTTTGCTGAGGTTTTTTTTTTTTTCTTTTTTGAGATGGAGTTTTGCTCTGTGACTGGGCTGGAGTGCAGTGGCATGATCTCGGCTCACTGCAACCTCTGACTCCTGGGTTCAAGCGATTCCCCTGCCTCTGCCTCCTGAGGAGCTGAGACTATAGGTATGCACCAACATGCCCAGCTAATTTTTTAGTAGAGGTGGGGTTTCACCATGTTGGCCAGGATGGTCTCGATCTTCTGACCTCGTGTTCCACCCACTGCAGTCTCCCAAAGTGCCAGCATTATAGGTGTGAGCCATGGTGCCCCACCATTGCTGAGGTTTTTAATCATAAGGTTACTGGATTTTGCCCAATGCTTTTTCTGGATCTATTGAGATGATCATGTGAGTTTGTTTTTAATTCTGTTTATGTGGTGTATCACATTTATTGACTTGCCTATATTAAATTATCCCTCCATCTCTGATATAAAACCCACTTGATTATGGTGGATTATCTTTTCAATATGCTGTTGGATTTGGTTAGCTAGTATTTGTTAAGGATTTTTGCCTCTATGTTCTTTAGGGATATTAGTCTGTAGTTTTCTTTTTGTGTTATGTCCTTCCCTGGTTTTGGTATTAGGGTGATACTGGCTTCATAGAATGATTTAGGGATGATTCCCTCTTTCTCTATTTTGTGGAATAATGTCAACAGGATTGGTACCAATTCTTCTTTGAATGCCTGATAGAATTTAGGTGTGAATCCGTCTGGTCCTGGACTTTTTTTATTGGTAATTTCTTTTATTACCATTTCAATCTTACTGCTTGTTATTGACTTGTTCAGAGTTTCTGTGTCTTCCTGCTTTAATCTAGGAGGGTTGTATCTTTCCAGAAATTTTTACATCTTCTCTAGGTTTTATAGTTTAGTCATAAAGGGGTTTATAGTAACCTTGAATGATATTTTGTATTTCTCTGGCATTGGTTGTAATATTTTCTGTTTCATTTTTACTTGAGCTTATTTGGATCCTCTTGCTTCTTTTATTGGTTAATCTTGATTAATGGTCAATCGATTTTATTTATCTTTACAAAGAACCAGCTTATTGTTTCATTTATCTTTTGCATTGTTTTATTTGTTTCAATTTCATTTAATTCTGCTCTGATTTTGTTATTTCTTTTCTCCTGCCGAGTTTGGGTTTGGTTTGTTCTTATTTCTCTAGTTCCTTGAGGTGTGACCTTAGATTGCTTATTTTGGCTATTTTAGACTTTTTGATATAGGCATTTAAGGCTATGAACTTTCCTCTTAGCTGTTTTTGTCTTTGCTATATTGTCTTTGCTGTATTGTCTTTGCTGTATTCCAGATGTATTGATACTTTGTGTCACTATTATTGTTCAGTTCAAATAATTTTTTTAAATTTCCATCTTGATTTCGTTGTTGACCTAATATTTCCATGTATTTGCATGATTTTGAGGTTTCCTTTTGGAGTTGATTTCCAGTTTTATTACACTGTGTTCTGAGAGGGTACTTGAAATAATTTCAGTTTTTAAAAAATTTATTGAGATTTGCTTTGTGGCCTGTCATATGGTCTCATCTTGGAGAATGTTCCATGTGCTGATGAATAGAATGTATATTCTGCAGTTGTTGGGTAGAATGTTCTGTAAGTATCTGTTAAGTTGATTTGTTTTAAGATATGGTTTAAATCCATTGTTTCTTTGTTGACCTTCTGTCTTAATGACCTGTCTAGTCCTGTTAATGGAATATTAAAATCCCCACTAGTATTGTGTTGCTGTCTATCTCATTTCTTTATGTCTAGTAGAATTGTTTTACAAATTTGGAAGCCCCAGGATTAGGTGCATATATATTTAGGATTGTGATATTTTCCTACTGGACAATTCCCTTTATCATCATGTAATGTCCCTCTTTGTCTTTTTTAACTGCTGTTGCTTTAAAGTCTGTTTTGCCTAATATAAGAATAGCTATTCTTGCTCTCTCTAGGTGTCCGTTTGCATTGAATGTTTTTTCCACCCCTTTACCTTAAGTTTATGTGAGTCCTTATGTGTTACGTATTACCAGAGTCTCTTGAAGACAACAGATACTTGGTTGGTGAATTCTTATTTATTCTTCCATTCTTTATCTTTTAAGTGGAACATTTAGGCCATTTACAGTCAATGTTAGTATTGAGATGTGAGGTACTGAGGTACCATTCTATTCATTGTGCTATTTGTTGCCTGAATACCTTTCTTCCTTTTTCATTGTGCTTTTGTTTTATAGGTCCTGTGAGCTGTGAGATTTATTCTTTTTTTTTTTTTTTTTTAATGGTGATATGGTTTGGCTGGGTCCTCACCCAAATCTTATCTTAAATTGTAGTGTCATAATTCCCACGTGCTGTGTGTAAAACCTAGTGGGAGATAATTGAATCATGGGGGCAGGTCATTCTCACACTATTCTTTTGATATTGAATAAGTCTCACAAGATCTGATGGTTTTATAAAGGGAATTTCCCTGCACAAGTTCTCTTGTCTACTGCCATGTGAGACATGCCTTTCACCTTCTGCTGTGATTGTGAGTCCTCCCCAGCTATTAGGAACTGTGAGTCCATTAAACATTTTTTCTTTTGTAAGTTGCCCAGTCCTAGGTATGTCTTTATCAGCAGGATGAAAACAAACAATACAGATGGAGTCTTGCTCTCTAACCCAGGCTGGAGTGCAGGGGCACCATCTTGACTCACACAACCTCCACCTCCCAGGTTCAAGTGATTCTTCTACCTCAGTCTCCTGAATAGCTGAGATTACAGGCAAGCACCACCATGCCAGGCTAATTTATGAATGCTTAGTAGAGTCAGTGTTTCACCATGTTAGCCAGGTTGATATTGAAATCCTGCCCTCAAGTGATCCACCCACATCAGCCTCCCAAAATGCTAAGATTTATTCTTTAAAGGGGTTCTATTTTGGTCTATTTTGAGGATTTGTTTCAAGATTTATAGCTCCTTTTAGCAGCTCTTGTAGTGCTGGCTTGGTAGTAATTAATTTTTTCAGCATTTATTTGTCTGAAAAAGGCTACATCTTTCCTTCATTTATGAAGCATAGCTTCACTGGATACAAAATTTTTGGCTGATAATTATTTTGCTTAAGGAAACTATAGATAGGACCCCAATCCCTTTTAGCCTATAGTGTTTCTGCTGGGAAGTCTGCTGTTAATCTGGTAGGTTTTCTCTTATAGGTTAGCTGATGCTTTTGCCTCATAGCTCTTAAGATTTTTTGCCTTTGACTTGACTTTGGATAACCTGGTGACTATTTACCTAGGTGATGATAGTTTTACAATGAATTTCCCAGGTGTTCTTTGAGCTTCTTGTGTTTGTATGTCTAGATCTATAGCAAGGGCAGGGAGATTTTCTTTGATTATTCCCTCAAATATATTTTCCATACTTTTAGATTTCTTTTTTTTTCCCCTTGGGAACACCAGTTCTTAGGTTTGGTCATGTAACATAATCTCAAACTTCTTGGAGGCCTTGTTAATCTCTTAAATTCTTTTTTCTTTGTTGGATTAAGTTGAAAGAGTTGACTTGGAGCCCTGAAATTCTTTCTTCTGTTTGTTCAATTCTATTGTTGAGACTTTCCAGAGTATTTTGCATTTCGCTAAGTGTGTTCCTCATTTTCAGAAGTCGTGATTGTTTTTTATTCATGCTATTTCACTGAAGATTTTTCCCTTCATATCTTGTATCATGTTTTTCATTTCTTCCCTTCTTTCTCTCTCTCTTTCTTTTTCTTTCTCTCTCTCTCTCTTTCTTATTAAGTTGGACTTCACCTTTCTCTGATGCCTTCTTGATGAGCTTAACAATCAATCTTCTAAATTCTTTTTCTCTCAGGAGATTTCTTCTTGGTTTAGATTCATTTCTGGTGAGCTATTGTGTTCTTTTAGGGGTATTAGATAACCTTGTTTTTTTCATATTACCAGTATTGTTTTCTGGTTCCATCTCATTTGTGTATACTATGTCAGAAGGAAGATTTGGGGCTAAAGGGCTGCTGTTCAGATTCTTTTGTCCCATGAGGTGCTACCTTAATGTGGTGCTCTCCCTCTTCCCCTAGGGATGTGGCTTTCTGAGAGCCAAACTGCAGTGATTATTTCTCTTTTGGATCTAGCCACCCAGTGGAGCTACTATGCCCTGGGCTGGTACTAAAGAGTGTCTTCAGAGAGTCCTGTGATATGAGCCATCTTCAGGTGTCTCAGTCATGAACATTAGCACCTGCTCCAGTGAAGGTGGCAGGGGAGTAAAGTGGACTCTGTGAGGGTCTTTAGTTGTAGTTTTGTGTATTGTGCTAGTTTTGTGTTGCTTGGCCTCCAGCCAGGAGTTGGTGCTGTCAAGAGCACATCAACTGCAGTAGTACAGGGAGGATCAGGTGGTGGATTGAGGCCCTTGAGCTCCCAAAAGATTATGTCCTTTGTCTTTGCATTCCAGGGCAGGTAGAGAAAGACCATCAGGTGGGACAGGGTTAGGCATGTCTGAGCTCAGACTCTCCTTGGGCAGAACTTGCTGTGGCCACTGTGGGGGATGGAAGTGTAGTTCTCAGGCCAATGGAGTTATGTTCCCAGCGGGGATTATGACTGCCTCTGCTGCATCATGCAGGTCACCAGGATAGTGGTGGAAAGCTGGCAGTTACAGGCCTCATCCAGCTCCCATGCAGCCCTAAAGTTCATTCTTGCTCCCACCATACCTATCAGTACCGACCATCATTTCCAGGCAGCAGGTGAACAGGGCTAAGGACTTGTCCCGGGCTGCCAGCCTCCCAGTTGAGAAAGCAAGCAGGGCTTTCAGGTTTTGCACCCCCATGCTTGCTGCAGCTTCTGTACTGTGTCTGCACTCCTGATTCACCCCCATCCCCAGGTTCTGTCTGGGAAACTCTGAGTCAGTTGAAATTGTTACAAAGTTCAGCTGGAAGTTTCCTTCTCTCTGTGGTCTTTTCTAAGTTCATCTGGCAACTCTCCCCAAGGACCCCTGTGAGACAGTCAGAAAAGGCTTCTCTGGGGACCGAGAGTGCCCACAGGTCTTTCCTGCTGCTTTTTCTACCCCTGTATTTAGCTCAACTCTAAATTTGCCTCTGCTCTAGGTAATGTCAAATTCTTCTCCTGTGATCTGAACCTTCAGGTTCCCCAGTTAGGGTGTGTGTTCAGAGGTGGATAATCCCCCTTTCACACTTCGGGTACTCACAGTTTTCGGCTGTCTTCTAGGGGCCCTGCAACAGCAATCCATTTCCTTCAGAGGGTCTGTGGATTATCTCAGCTTTCTGTGTATGTTCCTGCAAAAGTTCACGATGTGAATCTCCTCACATTGTTCTGCCCGTCAGAGTGGGAGCTGAAAGTTAGTCCCACCTCCTATTCCTTTACTGGTCTTTAGTTATTTTGTCTGGTGTTATTTTGTCTCCTTACCTACATTGTAAATTACTAGAGGAAGTTATGATGTTGTCATCAGTGATGAATAGATAGATTTATCTACATGCTTATATATTTACCTATGTAACAGTTATATAGATATATGTGTGCAGAAGTCCATATGCATGTACATTATCACTTAAAACATGCATGTGTATTCTTCTGCCTAGTTTCTGTGTCTAATCTTTGTCCATTATGTTATATAGTCTTTGGCATGTAAGTGTTGACATTTTATGCAATCCATTGATGTCTTTCAAGTAAAAACTATTTTGAGACTTTTTATGGGGGGTTATTGTGATTCTATTTTCATGCATCTATAGTTGTCGATGACAGCAGCATTGCTTCTTTATGGGTTAAATTGCCATTGCTCTCTAGCAATTTTTCAAACATTCTTGTAAACATTGGTGTACAGTAATTTCCCTGCCATATTTCTAGGTGTGTTGAAATATAGTCTGCTAAATCTTGCTTCTCAGCACGCACATTCAATCTGCAAACTCATCTTTTTTTCATACTAGAAATGTTTTATTTATTTGACTACTTCTTTTCCATTCTTATTATTTGATCTTTCAAATTTTTGTTAGGATTTTCTGTCTTGGCTAGTTATGACTTCAGATGTCCCATGGCTTGATTAATTCCAGTCTCTGCCTTTGTATTCACATGGTCTTCTCCCTTTCTCTCTGTGTGTCTCTTATAACACTTGTCATTGAATTCTGGACCCATCTGGGTAATCTAGAATAATCTCATCTCAAGATCCCCCTGGGTAATCTAGAATAATCTCATCTCAAGATCCTTAACTGAATTAAGGTTACATTTACAATTTCCTGGCATTAGGGCATGGGCATATCTTTTGGGGGGATACTATTCAACCCACTATAGAAAATCATTGAAAAGTTTGAACAAGGGAGTGAAATGACCAAAAGAGTATCTCGAGATTAGTTTTGTCACAGGGAGTTTGAAAAATCAAGGAGAGAGAGACTGAAAAACAGAAAATGAGATTGAATGGAAAAGGCAAAGGAGGCAGAGAGGGAGGAGTGGGAGGGAAAGAGAGAGAGAAGTAGAGAGAGACAGAAAGAGAATTGGTTATAGACACAGATGCTAACTAGATGATCATTTCATTAATCCAGGTGGAAGGGATGGAGTCTAATCTAGAACAAGCAGTGGAGGAGAGAATAAAGCAATGGCCACAGATTAAATGGCAAAAGGCCAAATTTGGGTAGCTGATTGATATCGAAGAAGAGGAAGCAGTTAAAATGTTCTTAAAGGTAAAAGAAGAGTAAGAAATAAAAAAAATAAACAGGAATAGAATATTTGCTAGAAGGTAATTCTCTTAGAAGACAAATCATGATCTTAGTTTGGGATATGTTTTGTTAAGGATGCAGCATCTAAATGACTTCTTGGATGCCTCGGCTCAACAATCCTCCTGCCTCAGCTTCACAAAATGATGGGATTGTAGGTGTGAGCAACCATGCCTGGCTCATCTTTTAAGTTTACATACCGCATTACAGTGGTATGTAAGATAAGTTTACATACCGCATTACAGTGGTGTGTAAGATAAGTTTACATACCGCATTACAGTGGTGTGTAAGATAAGTTTACATACCGCATTACAGTGTTATAACCTTCTGTATTTTAAGTGTACTTACTATGACTAGTGAGTTTTGTGTCTTCAGATGATGTCTTATTGCTTATTAACATCCTTTTATTTCTGATTGCAGTATTCCCTTTAGCATTTCTCATAGGACAGGCCTGGTGTTCATGAAATCGCTTAGTTTTTGCTTGTCTTGGAATATCTTCATTTCTCCTTCATGTTTGAAGCATACTTCCTCTGGATATACCATTCTAGGATTTCCCTTCAGCACTTTAAATATGTTACGCCACTCTGTCTTGGGCTATAAAGTTTCTGCTGAAAAGTCTGTCATGTATAGTGGAACTCCATTGTATGTCATTGGTTTTTTCCCTCTTGCTGTTTTAAGATCCTTTTTTAAATCCTTGTCCTTTGGAAATTTGATTATTAAATATGTTGACGTTGTCCTCTTTGGCTTGAATCTACTTGATGTTTATAACCTTTTTGTTCTTGGATATTGATAACTCTCTCTAGGTTTGGGACGTTCTCTGTTATTATCCTTTGGATCAATCTGCAAACTCATCTTTTTTCATATTAGAAATGTACATCCATTATTTATTTGACTACTTCTTTTCCATTATTGTTATTTGATCTTTTAAATTTTTGTTAGGATTTTCTGCCTTGGTTAGTTATGACTTTAGATGTCCCATGGCTTGATTAATTCCAGTCTCTGACTTTGTATTCACATGATCTTCTCCCTTTCTCTCTGTATGTCTCTTATAACAACACTTGTCATTGGATTTTGGGCCCACCCGGATAGTACCTCTTCTTTAAAGATAATAGCTCTTAGATTTTCCCTTATAAGGCTATTTTCTAAATCTCGTAGGTATGCTTTATTGTTTTTCATTCTTTTTAGTTTG
Source organism: Callithrix jacchus (assembly GCF_049354715.1). Taxonomy (NCBI): domain Eukaryota; kingdom Metazoa; phylum Chordata; class Mammalia; order Primates; family Cebidae; genus Callithrix; species Callithrix jacchus. Next base: position 65,132,910 of record NC_133507.1, read on the forward strand.
TCTCCTCTTGACTGTGTATTTTCTTTTCTTTTCTTTGAGACAGAATCTCACCCTGTTGCCCAGGCTGGAGTGCAATGGCACAATCTTGGCTCACTGCAACCTCCACCACCTGGGTTCAAGTGACTCTCCTGCCTCAGCCTCCCAAGTAGCTGGCATTACAGGCACACACCACCACAATGGGCTAATTTTTTGTATCTTTAATAGAGATGGGATTTCACCATGTTGACTAGGCTGTTCCTGAACTCCTGACCTCCTGATCCATGCACCTTGGCCTCCCAAAGTGCTGGGATTACAGGCGTGAACCACCGTGCCCAGCCTTGACTGTGTATTTTCAAATAGCCTGTCTTTAAGGTCACTATTTCTTCAACTTGATCAATTCTGTTGTTAAGTGACTCTGATGCATTCTTCAATATGTCAGTTGCATTTTTCAACTCCAGAATTTTTGCATGATTCATTTTAAGTATTTCAGTCTTATTGTTACATTTATCTGGTAGCATTCTGAATTCCTTCTTTGTGTTATCTTGAATTTCTTTGAGTTTCCTCAAAACAGCTATTTTGAATTCTCTGTCTGCAAGATCACATGTCTCTGGATTGGTTTCTCCTGGATTGTTTCCTGGTGCCTTATTTAGTCTTTTGGTGAGATCATGTTTTCTTGAATGGTCCTGATGCTTATGGATGGTAGCTGGTGTCTGGGCATTTAAGAGTTAGATATTTATTATAGTCTCCTCAGTCTGGGACTGTTTGTAACTTCTTGGGATGTCTTTCCAGCTATTCAAAAAGTGTTGAGTGTTGTGATCTAAGCCATATATGTATTGGGAGGCAGCCCAAGTGTACTAACTGTGGTTCTTACAGATCTGTAGAGGTACCACTTTGGTGATTTGGGATAAGATCTGGAAGAATTCCCTGGATTACCTGGCAGAGACACTTGTTCTCTTCCTTTACTCTCTCCCAAACAAATGGAGTCTCTCTTTGTGCTGAGATGCCTGGAGCTAGGGCTGAGATAACACAAGCACCCCTGTGGCCACCACCCACTGAGACTGCATTAGGTCAGACCCAAAGCCAGAATGGCACTGGGTCTCACCCAAGGCCTGTTGTGACCACCACCTGGCTACCATCTACATTTGCTCAAGGCCCTGAGTCTCTACAGTCAGCATGTAGTGAATCCTGCCAGGCTTGTGTCCCTCAGGGCAGCAAGATCCCCAGTCCCTGGGTTGGTCTGGGGATGCCATCTGAAAGCCAGAGACTATAGTCAAAAACCATGGAAATTGACCAGGTGTGGTGGCTCATGACCATAATGGTAGCAATTTGGGAGACCAAGCCATGGGGATCACCTGAGGTAAGTAGTTCAAGACCAGCTTGGCCAACATGGTGAATCCCCTTTTTCCACTAAAAATACAAAGATTAGCCAGGTGTGGTGGTGCAAGCCTATAATCCCAGTCACTTAGGAGACTGAGGCAAGAGAATCACTTTAACCTGGGAGGCAGAGGTTGCAGTGAGCCGAGATCATTGCACTCCAGTCTGGGCAACAAGAGTGAATCTCCATCTAAAAAAACAAAAAACACAAAACAAAACAAAAACACTTGGAAATCTATCTATTGTTCCATTCTACTGTGGCTTAGCTGGCACTCAAACCATAAGATGCAGTCCTTCCTACTCTTCCCCTGACTTTCCACTGGCAGAGGAGCCTCACCCCATGGCCACTATTACTACAAGTCTCCAGGGAGTACTGCCAGGGACTGCTGATGTTCATCTAAGGCCCAAGGGCTTTTCAGTCATCTTGTGGTGAATACATCAGGTCTGGGACTCACTATTCATGGTAATTGGCTCACCTCTGACCCAGAGCAGGTCTAGAAATGTCATCCAAGAGCCAAGACCCAGAACTGGAAACCCCTTAGAACCATTGCAGTGCTCTATCCTTCTGTGGCCGAGCTGGAATCGAACATATAAGGCAAAGTCTCCTGTGTTTTTCTTAAGCAGAAGGAATCTTTCACCATAGTCACTACAACTGGAAATGTTCTGGGTTTCACCTGAAGCCAGCATATCTTAGGGTCTCATCCAAGTCCCATGGCATACTACCTGTGTATCACTGCTGGTTATTCAGGGCCCAATGTCTCTTAGTCAGCAGGTGATGAATTCTGCCAGGACTAGGTTTTTCCCTTTAAGGCAGTGGGTTCCCTTGCTCAGGGTGTGTCTAACAATGTTATCTGGGGGCCACTTTCTGAATGGGGGCTACTGAGAACCAGCTCAGTTGGGAGACTCCCACTCAGGTGGGCTGAAGGTATTGAGAGGCAGACACCCAGATAGTGCAACAGAGTGGATCTATCTGGGGACCAACAATCTGAGAGCCTGTAGGGGTTACAGCTCTCCAGGACTGAAGGCCCTGAGTAGATTTTCATCCATGTATTTATTTACTCTTTGACAGGTGGCTCTCATTAATAAACAGGTGTTCTACATATACACATAACTCAAGAATATACCAAGTAGGCAGCTGTTACCTGCCTACCACTAATTACAAACTAAAAGTATCTTCTACAAGGGAATCATTGGAGCAGGGTAAATTTAATGTCCCTCAACAGGGGGCCTCACAACTCTGACAGGTGCCCTGTCCTACTGTGGTTAAGCTGGTATCCAAGATGTAAGACAGAATCTTCTTTACCCTTTCCCCTCTCCTCTCATCAAGTGGAAGGAAGTGATGTCTTTTTGGAGCCATGAGCTGTGCTGCTTGGGATTGTGGGAAGGGTGGTGCAAGCACTCCCTTAGCCATACCAGTTGTTGTCTCACTAGCTAATGTGCCCTCCAAGTGTGTTGCTTCCAAGCCTAGCTCATCACTAGGACTTGGCTAGGAGTTGCAATCCTTGCAGCCTAGATTGCCTTTCATGCCTATTTAGGGCCCCAGAGCAGTTTAGCCTGCAGTTGGGAGGCTTACTAGACTCGAATTCCAGCTGCTGGGATGGGCAGTTCTCCTCTGGTTAGGGCTGGTCTAAATCCTTCCTCTGTGGATAGGCGTCAGCCGAGTTCAGTCCAGTTTTGCTTTTTACTGTGAGGGCAGCTCTGAGTTCAATGCAAAATCTCACAGTTACTGTGCTCGCCCCCTCCCAAGTGCACAGATTCTCTCTCCTGCTGAGGAACAGGGGAGGGGAGGTGCTGACCGTTTAAGACTGTCTTTCCTACCTATGTCTGCTGATTTCAGTGACATGAAGGCTCCCAGGGAGAACTGCCAGGGACCGCTGATGTTCATTTAAGGTCAAAGGACTTAAGTTATCTTGTGGTGAATGCACCAGGTCTGAGACTCACTCTTCATGGTAGTGGGCTCCCCTCTGAAACCTCTAAAACCTTAGGAAGGTGCTTTTTTTGGTGTAGATATTATATTCAGTGTTCCTGCTGGGGGGATGATAGGTAGAGCCTCTGTACAGGTGTCTTGGTTTGGCCCTCCTAATGTCTTATATGGCAATTCTATCTATTAAAGAAACCATTTCCTATCCTTTTCTATGAGGAGGTCTTGATTGGTTTTAGTTCTAAAGTTAGTTAACCACTTCTGCAAACCTTAAAGACATGTGGTCATGAATATATTTACGGAGAAATCTCTAAGTACCTTTCTCTCCACCTCCCCATGCCCATACGCACAGGGAGCTGTACAAATGTACGCATACTTACATTTTGCTAACCATGCCAATACAGTTTCATAGCCTTATAGTGCCATAAGCCTTAGCAGGTCTGCAGTAGCGGAACAAAAACCAATCAAGAGAAAAAACTCATCATGCTTCTTCTTCCAGTGTTCCTCAAGCTACCCTATACTCTCATTTGAATAACTGAACTATACTGAGTTCTACAGCATCAGTGGACAGGGATGGTTTTATTTTATCTTCATAGAAATCAGACATTTTTACTCTCAAATTAGTTTCTATCAAGGAATAAGATTTTAAAAGGCATGGCAATATGTGTACCTTTCTCCTTCCTCCTACCTTGTTCCAAGAGTCCTATGCTGGGTCTTTTTAAAACAATTTTCTGTCTTATTCTTGAAACTACAGTCATTCATTAGATTAAAATGCTTAAGAACAGTGATACACAGAGAGACTCTTGCTCTACCAGTTATCAGCAGTGGAGTAACACCAGTAAGTGACAATAAAAGGCTTTTGGTTTTCGGATTTGAATAGGATTGCCTGTTTGGCTCAATATTCTTCTGTGGGGTGTTTTTAAATATTTTTTATTGTTTTTTTTTAGCACTGCTCCTCAAATTTTAGTGCTTATGAATCACCTGGGATCTTGTTAAATGTAGATATTGATTTAGTAGGTCTGGGATGAGCCCTGAAAGTTTGCATTTCTAACAAGCTCCCAGGTGATACTGATGCTGCTGGTCTGAGACCACACTACTAGCAGCAAGGTTTTAGAGAACAAATGCGTTTTGGTCAGTTTTGATTATACATTCAACCTCAGAATTAAGCACTTCTCCAAGTTATTAACCTATCACAAAATAATACGACCTACTGATTTCCCATGACCAGTTTTAAATCTCATGGATCTCCCAGAGAAGAAATAGCTAGCTGTTCGTGATTCCACTTTGCCTTGAAAATCAGAAACATTCTGCTGCCAGCTAATTTCCCTGAACTCCTCTATCTGTACAGGCTTGCTTTCTTTCTTTCTTTTCATAAAGTTAGAGATTCCTGCAGTTGCTGCTTCCTGTGGTGTGTTGTGCTGTACACAAATGTGAGGGATATTGTGTGTGAATGAAGCAGGAATCATTGTCTTGTTCTTTTTTTTCTTCTCTAACTGCTGCAGAAGCTCAAACCAACCTTCTCCCTTTTGTTGAGCTACCATTATTTGAAACCTAGATAAGCAATACATGTCCCAAAGCCAATCTTTTCTAACATTTTTTTCTCTCTCAGATTCCTTGAAAGGGTGGTTAAAGAGAAATGGAAGTTTAAAACAGAAATTTATTTTCATTATTGGAAGTTAAATTATAAACAAAATTGTCACTTTCCAAATTAAATAAAATTGTATGCAGCTCCTGGTTAAAGATATAGTAACTTATATTTGTTTTTCTTCTTTTATTTTTGTGGCATCATACTGAAATTCTGTTAGGCATAAGTTTTTGCCCAAGGTATATATTATATAATAAAAACACACAAAAAATATAATGCAAAAATATGTATCAATTTCAATACTTTTTTTAAGGAACCGCGGCATTTGCAGTTTTTCACTGAATTTGGCAATAGTGATATTTATGTGTCACCGGCAGGCAAAAAAAAACATGGAGCACCGACTAACTATGGATTCTGCTTTAAGGTACAGGCTTAATATTTTGATAGATGAATAAAGCAAGCCTCAGCCTTGTAGGTAAGCTTGAGTTTCTTTTAATTTCTTTTAAAAAGAGACAGCTTTCTCTTATATATAAGAGAATTTTAGTGGCTTTTATTTCAACAGGTGTTACCTTCAAGATATGCATTAACGATAAACAATGTGCTGTGGCCTTCTAGCCTAACAAAGCGGGAGGGCCCCGAGACCTGAAAATGCTCTGTGCAGAAGAAGAGCAGAGTAGGACGTGCTGGGTGACCGCGATTAGATTGCTTAAGGTAATCTCGCTGGAGGCATGAATTTCTATTAAATGCTGTGAGTACCATAAAAGTTAGAAAATATCAGTTTTTCAGAACATGAAGTCTTACTGAGTGGCTACATGAGAAAAAAGTAAAATAACCACCAATGTGTGTGCTTTTAGCATTCTAAATGATAAACATTTTCAGAGTAGAGTGGAATAACCTAATACATTTCTCTTTTGTGTGTGGAGTAGGTGTTCCATTTCTAGAGATGTTCTGATTTTTATTTTTGTGAAGGTATTAGCCAGTATAACTGAATGAAATGTCTCCTATACATGACTTAGTCTGCATTCTTAAAACATTGCCTGTGATCCAAGGTAAAGTATAGTTTAAGATGTGCCCATCCTTGAGATATTTAATGTAACTGTTTTGTGTTCTATTTGTGTTATATAAATTGCTTTCTAGTTTAATAAGCATGACTCAAATTATTACACAATTTTACTTGAATATATTTTTTAAACAACTACTCTTGTGCTAAGTAGAAGTTACAACTTCCGTGAGCATAATTTGTTGCTGCTGAACAATTTTGTAATAAGTAACAATATTGTAAAAGTAGATGCACATAGGAAATAAAAGCAGAACTGATTTCTTCCAGAATGTATAGAACACACATTTAGTTTGGAAAACTATTTGCCAGTAAATTGAGCAAAACTTAAAATTCATATTTATAACAATTATCAATGATTTCTTTTTAAAGATACTGGTTTGGTATACACAATTAGGGAAGAAATTAAAAAATGTTTGTTGTTGTTGAAAAGATACAATCCAAATGTACCTATCCACATTAGTTAGTATCACTGCTGCTGAAGCCAAAAAAATACATATTTTATTGTTATTAAAATTTTGATTTATAATAAAAGCATTAACATATTCTAAGATACTTTTTACCATTTATGCCTAGGCATTAATGTAATTTGCCAATATATTGACTATCCATATTATATGTGTGTTATATATATATTCCTTTTCTCACCACAGGAAGATTTAGATTATTAACAATGTGTGGCTAAAACTAGCTTTTCAATATAGTTAGAAATGAAAATCAGAACAGTTGGAGCATTGTGAAGTCTTTAGGTTCCCTCGTCTCATTTACCCTGAAGAAGGGGATGCAGTAAATTTTTCAATAGATTTGAAGTTCTTGTATTTTCTAGGTGTGCTTTTTTTGTTCTGCCTTTGCCATTTTTAACTCTTCTGCTCTCTGTTATCATTTTCCTAGCATCCTACTTAAGAGAGATCAGAGTAAAGAAGGACAGAATAGTCATAATCAGAATTATTGTCATAGCAGGTTTAGAAGAAAGTTTTATTTTGTATTCTTGTAATTTCTTAACTGAGGCAAAATTCACAAAATATATAATTAATCAAACTATTGTTAATTTAAGTGATTCAGTGGCATTTAGTGCATTCAGTTCCAAAGCATTTTATTCACCTCAAAAGCAAACTCCACACCCATTAAGCAGTTACTCCCAGGCCCTAGCAATCAACAATTTGCCTCTGTCTGTGTGGATTTACCTATTGTAGATATTTCATATAAATAGAATCATATAGTATGTGATCTTTTGCTTCTGACTTTTGCTTAGCATAATGTTTTGTGGTTCACCAACATTGAAGCGTATATTAGCTCTTTATTCCTTTTTATGGCTGTGTACTATTCCATTGTATATTTCTCTATATCTATCTATACGTTAGATAAACAATTTTTCCATTTTTTTGTTGATGGACATTTAGGTTGTTTCTACCTTTGACTATTATGAATAGTGCTGATATGAATATGTGTATAAGTATTAGTTCGAGTACAGGTTTTCAATTTTGGGGGAATACATGTAGTAATGAAATTGCTTGTTATATGGTAATTCTATATTTAATTTTTTGAGATAATGCCAAAATGTTTTCCACAGTGGCTGAGCCATTTTCCACTTCTACCAGTAATGCATAAGAGTTCCAATTTCTTCATATACTTGTCAATACTTGTTATTTACTTTTTTTTGTTCTTGTTCTTGTTAATAATGGTCATTCTAGCAGTTATAAAGTGATATTGGAGAAGTTTTTAAAAAATGATTTAAATGACGGTTTTTGTTTAACTGTGAAATTTACATTCTTTTGCTGTTTTGGCAGATAGCCAGCATGTTTACTTCTTTATGAGAGGTTTGTTTGTTTCTCAAATATTCTGCTGTTAAAATCACCTGAGAAGCTTTCCCTATTTACATGTGGTTCTCACCCCATCCTTAGGGATTCTGATTTAGAGTCCCATGTGTCTGTCTGAATAAGAACTACTAACTTTGTCTAGCCCTCCAATTTTACAGATAAAAAGGCTGGTACTCTTTGGAAGGCTCTACTCCATCAAAAGTTATGGTAGGGAAAATATCTTGTGGTTTTTGGTTTTTTTCTGTTTTCCAAGACTGGATCAGGTTAGGCTGTAAAGGGGATATTCTTCAACCTTGTTAACTCATCTTCATCCCTTCTACCTTGGGCTTAAAGTTTGACACTCAACCCAGAAGCAGGTGGTAAGCCCACTTCCTTTAATTAGCATTTCACTTAATCTAAGAAGCCATTGGTTTTTACCAGGATACATTCTTATTTGTATTAGAGCTAGAAAGAAAAAAAAATGATGCCAATAAAATGATGACATGATGTTTTCATATTACATAGTTATTGTTTTATTTATTCAAATAATTAGGTTTATTTAAATCTATATTTTTATAATTTAATCACTTTTGTTTGCACACACACATATATACGCGCAGCCATAAATATATTTTACACATACACATATATGCATTAAGTATATATACACATAAATATAAAATAAAATATATAAGTAGAATACATTAATTGAAGTATCTTTAAAACTTCTTCATATTCTAACTTTGGTTTTTCTGAATCATTTTCATCTCAGAGTCACAGATACTTGTATTTTCCACAGGATGTGGCATGGAGCTGGGATTCTAGCCACTGATACTGCTTCTGGAAGGTTTGATGCTGGTGATTTCTTTTCTTTTTTTTTTCTGAGTAGGAGTTTCACTGTTGTTACCCAGACTGGCACTGGCACGATCTTGGCTCACTGAAGCCTCCACCTTCTGGGTTCAGGAAATTCTCCTGCCTCAGCTTCCCGAGTAGCTGGGACTACAGGCGCGCAACATCATGCCCAGCTACTTTTTGTATTTTTAGTAGAGATGGGGTTTCACCTTGTTGACCAGGATGATTTCGATCTCTTGACCTTGTGATCCACCCACCTCGGCCTCCCAAAGTGCTGGGATTACAGGCTTGAGCCACCACGCCCGGCCGCTGGTGATTTCTTAATCCCACCAAAGGTTGCAGGCAATGACAAATCACTAGGTCCATAGTGTATACAATAGGTTACAGAGAATAGGAGGCAATTGAGTTTATAGATATTAAATTTTGAAATGCACATCTAAAAATGAGTGAAATATGCTAACAACTTTCTTTAATCCTTTTATTTCCATGATGCTTAGTTTTTGACAGAAAGTCCCCTTCTCACTATTGTTTTCTCATCTTACTGTTCTTAAGGCATTTTTCAAGGCACACATTTCCAGTTCAAAGATGCTTAATTGTGTTGGTTTCCTATGTCTGCTGTAACAAATTATCACCAGGGTTGTGACTTCAAACAACATTTAAATTTATTGCTCTTTAGTTCAGAAACCTGAAATGAATCCTACTAGACTAAATCAAGGTGTTAGCAGAGCTGCATTTCTTACTGACGGCTCTAGAGGAGAATCCAGTTACCTTGTTTTTTTGGCAGCCTTTAAAATCCATCCAGACTTCTTACCTGGGGGCCCTTTCAACATCTTCAAAGCCAACACAGTCACACCAAGTATTTCTCACACTGCCATCTCCTTGGTTCTGCCTCTTCCATCTCTTCTCCCACTTGTGATTACCCGGGGCCCACATGGGTAATCCAGGATCATCACCCCACCTCACAGTCAGCTGATTGACAACCATCATACCCTTTTGCCACATAGCTTAACACAGTCTCTGAAGATTAGGATGTGGATATCTTTGGGGGACCATTATTCTACCTACCATATCCATGTTTCTTGTTCATTTCAAATGGCAAAGCTATTTCCAGATGAGGCTGAAGAGGGTAGGAGGCATCTGTGAGGCCCTTTATCTGGAGCCCATGAGAACCCAAACAGGAAGGAGATATGATATAATCTATTTACATTATAAAATATCGAGATCATAGGAAGCCAGGACTTGCTCCAGGTCTCACAACACAGACGCATGTATGGCATTCTAATGGTGGACTGAGTTGGCTTCACTGGCAGTTTCTTGTCAGCAGGGCTTCTCCTGTTGGATCACCTGGCTGGTGTAGCTGGGCTCACCTGATGGTAGAAGTGTCTCAAACACCTACTTTTTTTTCTTTTGTTGTCTATTTTGTTATTTCCAGAGTTTATCATTGTACTTAGTGGGGACGAACAGGGAGATATTTTCTTGACAAACTCGGAGTGCCCTCTTTTTTCATCACATGCCACATGTTAGATACAGCCTTCCACCAATAATTTGGCCCCTTGTTTCATTTTTATGTCCTTTTATATATCTGTAAACTCTTCATATGGATGAGATGGAGATTCTCTTTTTCTCTTTGGAGAAATTCTAATTACATATAGAATTGTGAAGTGTCTGAGATTAGAAAATGGGAGATTTTCTTATGTGTAATGTCCTAGTTGCATGCTGTCTCTTTTCCTTCCCTTCAATTAGATCTCTGCTAGGTCCTCTCTAACATATTTTGGTCCCTTATCTGCCCCTCCATAGGATGGGGAAATGTTAAGGTGACCCCCGCCCCACCCCTTGTCCAGAGTTAAATGCCTACTAAAGACCTCCAGCAGCACAGAGGCAACTACCTCACACTGCAGGTACCAGGGACAATACATCTTTGAAGATAACAGATTTATTAGTAGGCTTTTCAATGTAGATAAATAAAAGGTGGCCAAGCAGCGTGTTTCTTGTAAAAGTGTTGGTTTGAGGTTATTATATATCTCCAAAATGAATTTGACTAGGAATTAAGCTCCTCTGCCTTCTTTTTAAAGCTATTGTAGGCTTAGAATTGATTTGAAATAAATTTCATTAGGTCCCATTAATGTCAGTCAAACCTTAAATTAAGAAATAATATTTAGAAGTTGGGAAATAATTGGATAAAGAAGTCAACACAGAGAATTTTAAATGAGTGTGGGTTTCTATTCATGTTAAAAGCAAAATCTTGAAAACAGTGACTCCTCTAGACCCCCTCTGATTTTTTTTTTTTTTGCCTAATTACCAAATATATCCATTTTGCTAGAATTGCTTTTAAGGAAATAGTCTTTAGTAGAAAAACAGCTCTGTTGGAATGTTTAAATGGAATTTATCCTTCAGGTAAGATTTGATTCCATGGTATCTATTTAATCTCTTTTATATAGAACCTGACATTTAAGTTCATTATATCTCTATGAAATGGACGGAATTGCAGAATATAGGGGAAAAGGGGTTTGCTTATTCCATTGTTTTCTTTTTTTAAAAAAAAAAAAAAACAAGTGGCTTAAACCAAGTGGCTTAAACCTAAAGGGATTAGCTTCCAAATTCAGATATAGAAACCTCTAGGACAAGTTTTGTCTTGGCAGTCGGCATTCTTACTGTTTTTTATACTAATAATCCAGTTATAATCCAGACCTGTTTTCCAATTCTGTCCTGCCGGCCCAATCCATATGATGCTGCCTCCTTAAAGTGAAGACCGTGAAATTCTTATCTTCTGCCACTTAAATTGTACCTTGAAATCTTTTATTTGAAATCAGCTTGATTATCCACTATTTTGGTTTCCCTGAATTTGAAGTAAAAAATTAACCAATGGCATAAGAGTTTTTATATGAGGATGCTATATTGTAAATAATTTTCAACATAGGGCCATCCTTATGGATTTACCAAAGAGGGAAAGTAAATCATTAGTCATTCATCGGAGAGTTATAATAAATTTTGCACAGCGTTGCTTAGGATGTGTGTGACGTTTTTGGAATCTTGGTACCAGAAAGCAGCACATCACCCTTTCCAAGTGAGCTTTTTTATCATGAGGCAGTGGACCACTCCAGAGAGTTGTGGTACAATTTGGTGCTAAGAATACTAAGTAGAAATGTCAGCTCCAGACCTCTGTACTGGTGAGCTAGACCTTAAGTTGTAGGTCTAAGTAAAAGACTTTAGTTGTCTTTTTAAATGTATTATTGCAGGCACTAAAAGTTTATCTTTCACATTTTTGTTTGCTTTAATTCTTTTTACGTTTATATTGTATAATTGATGAAAGTGTTGATTTTCATAAAATATAAAAGTAGTAAAAGTGGTGGGAATGTGTTTTATTTATTTATTCCACAGTATGGCATGCAGCTGTACCAGAATTATATGCATCCGTATCAAGGTAGAAGTGGCTGCAGTTCACAGAGTGTATCACCTATGGTAAGGACCAAATTTTTGAGCCTCTATTTTACTGTGCATTAACATTACATTAATTTAAATAACATTACTTAATAGTATCTTATAATAATTTATATTATTTTCTGTTGGTTAAGTAAAGTAACTCTTTGGCACCATTCTAGTATAATGTTACATTGAATTTTTTATTCTTGGATTTTATTTGCTTGCAACCTATGTGATAAAATCATCTCAGTATTACGTATTTAATAAAATACATAACAGTATTTGTTAAAGTTTTAAATATTTGAAAGAATTATTTGTCTTTCTGTGTCATTACAACATTTGAAGACTAGATCTTAAAAATATAATTTATAGGACATATTCCTTGGCATTGTAGATTATGTTTTGTTAATTATTGCTTTTCATTGTCGTTTCATTTTTTTATTTTAATACTGATTCTAGGATTGTCACAGTCTAGTGTAAAGACGGCAATGATTTGGTATTTTAAAAACTACAGTATACACATGTGAGCTCTTTTGCATTCTGGCTTTCTAACAGTAATTTTTTTACATTTTAGGTCCTTTAAAAGCAGACTGCTTTCCAGGAAACCCAAAAACTGCAAGCCAAAATATAGGTCGTGTGTTACATTAAATCTGGCACTGCTTTTCAGACTTATACTAAATGTAACTTGGATATTTATTTGCAGACATACACAGACACATCTTTTTCCTTCTTTAGGATATAATTTTAATTTCGTGTGCATTAACATAAGAAATGTATTTGTGAACTTAAGATTTATGTTCTGCTATTTTTGCTGCACTTCTTAAGATTGAGTATATTAGGAATTCAGATATATGCACACGTGTTACAAATCAGTTAATGTGCATTTTTTTAAAAAAATCTACATTTTCACTTAGGTTAAAAATATGCTCTTCATGGATGTGACCAGGGAAGGTGCATTTACCTCTCATGTAATGTAGTAGATAAAGTGCTCAGTCCTAGGAATGAAGCATGAAATAATGTTGATTATGAAGTCTGATAGACTATGTAGAAAAATAACCCCTATTTTGTAGTTACATCACTTTAAGTAATGGAAGAATAGCTTTTCATCTTTGTATCATATTATTCTTAAGCCCCAAAATAAGAAACTAAGGAGCACAGTGAAGTTTTATAAAAGCAATCATGTTAAGGTGAATATTTTTACAGTTTGTCAGCTTACCCTTATCTTTCAATCCATATATCTATAAAAAGAATAATTACTTTTATTATATTAATCCTTTCCTATATTCCTCCAAATTTCTTTTAGCATCCAAAGTTATTAGGATGAATATGTTAATACCAGCCAAGTGTTTGGAGGCAATTATTGGTTAGTGTCCTCTTAGCCATAGGAAAAATGGTTATAAACAAAGTTCTTCCTAGTCTCATCACTGTCAGCATAAGTGTATGGTATTACTTTTGCCTTTTTCCATTGAAAGTGATGCTGCCATTGATCAAAATGTGGATGACACTTTAGTTAGTGTGGCTTTCCTTGTTCAGAGCCATGTAAAGGAAGAGATACTCCCTGAGTGAGTTTGGTTGGGAATAGGGGGTGTAGGATGCAGGTGCCTATGTGGTAAGGACCTATCTTGCTTGGCAGTTCTCATAATCAGACAGAGTAGCATGTGAGAATTACATCTCCAATATTCTGAATTTCCATGAAGGAAACTTAGAAGTTTTGGGAAGTAGTGTTGTCTTTGGTGTCTGTACAAAATCTCACTTTTCCAGATCATTTGGGAAGAATCAGGGACCTAAAAGATGCCAGTACCCCTTGCCAGCCTTTGTTGCTTTTCATCCAGGGACTATTTTCAGCGATTAACACATAAGTTTTTAGTATACATTTTAGTATAAAACTTTAGTTACATTTTTAAAGGAAAATACTTTTTTTTCTTTTCCTAACTTTTTCAGATATACATTTTGAGAAGGGAAATGAGAAAAAAAAATTCTCAAACCACAATGAACATCTTAGCTATATAGCATGTGACAGCCACCCCATTAGCCTTTTAATTGAGAATCAATCAGCAACAGACATTTCAGGAAGCCAAATACATTTGGTCCTTTTTAGGGCCAACAAAGGATCATTTAAAGGAGTATTTATTAATATTGCCCTGGCTGGAGTGAGGAGACAGAGGGTTGGGGAAGGGGAGTCTACTCAAGCTCTTTTTATTCTTCACTTTTGACCAGAGAATAGACATCGTAAACTGCAGTGTTCTCGCTGTATCTCCCATGCTATGGAACACAAAAGAACCCGACACCAGACACATCTGTTTCTGCTTTTACCACACAGTGCCTGTATGACTTTGGTCAAGTCGCCGGTATCCTGCAGTGTAAAATGAGGGTGATGGTTTTATAATCCCTAGAAACCATTACATTTCTGATATTCTATAGCTCTGTATAAAGCAAACAAGAAATTCTGAAGAAATTCTGTGCTCTCTTGCTTATGGTGACACTGTAAGTTTATCTGAATCCTTCAAATGGGATGATACTGGCTGTCACCTAGCCAAACAGCCTGAAAACCATTTTATGCGCAACCTCACTAAGAATGAGTAGATGTGATCTCAAAGTGTGAGCTGGATAATCCAGGATATATCCAGGCCTATTTTTTTTTTCATAAAAAAGAAAGTAATGCCATTAAAATAATGGCCCCATTTTTTGGGTTTTCTCTGTTCATCTCCTACGAAGAAAGAGCTAGAAAAGGGGACAAGTGATGGAGAAATATAACCAATTCTGAATGTTATCAACATTGCTTTTCTATGTGAAAGAAATTGAGCTGAAAATGACCTTTTGAGTTTGTCAGACTCTGCTTTACCTCCATTTCTTTGTCCACCAGTGGTAACCTATTAATTTTTCATCTACCCCCCTGCCATTCAGTGGAAAACATTTGCTATAGTCCTGTGTTTTCCTGTAACCTAGTGAATATGGCAAATGAAAACATTCCTTATTTGTAGTGTCGTCTTCTAGGCATTTCAAGTAAATAGGGAACACAGGATCTTGTTTTACTTCCTGGCCTGTTATACTAGAGGGAGAAAAATAGGACAACTGATTATGGTTTTTTTTTTTTCTTAAGTAATAGCATTTTTATGTTGCCAGGGAGTTGAGATTACAGAACTTACCTTGGCATGTAAAGGGAGAGATAATGCAAGAATAAAGCTATTATGATTGAGGCTACTTACTCTGTGGTTTGGGCAGGTGGATGCTTTCCATTAATGTCAGCAAAGCACAAGTATATCCGACTGGTCTACAGCCCTGCACAGAAGATCACGGGGTGAGAAGGGAAAACAAAGGTGTGACAGAAAATACAGATTACAGAGACAGCATCTGTGTGGACAGAGCAGGTGTCAGTTATAAAGGCTCCTCTAACAAATGCAATATTGCATGCCAGATCTCTAGACATATAGATGAACCGTAATAAGATTATAGGCCACCACGGCATAGTTTGAAGAGAAAAATTGCAAATGCTAATAAGGTGGGATATGTGATGCAATGATAAAGGAGCCCTAACTTTTTTTTGTGGATAAGGTTTTGTTAGAAGCCCACATTTGACTATAGTCTGTGCAACCAAGCCAGGTATAGCTGAGTCCACATAGAGAGAGATAGAATGCTTTAAGCCAGGGGGCCCCAGATGCAGTCTGACTAGTAGTTTACTATTATAACTCCACTTTGAGTTTTGCTCTTCTATTAATTAGTAGAAAATAACTTATTTTCCATGGGTGTATTTAATAATTTTTATTTTGGAGAATTTTAATTCCTTCTTCATGCTGTATGAACTGAGTGGGATTCTTGACTAGAGATTTTGGCAATGGTCTTTCTTAGGAACCATAACTTGTTGTGGGATGGCATCCTTGTTAAGAGATGGTTGTAAAGTAGAGCCCCAAGCAAAGAGAAAAGAAAAATAATATCCAAGTTTTGAATATTTTACGTTCAACTTAAAGAATATAAATAACAAGTAGTAATTAGCAAAAACAATGACTTTATTACTTGTTTAAATTAAGTCTGTTTAAAGTTGCCTTCTGTCAGTTCTTGTTCAGCCTTATTTTTGCAGCCTTTATGTGGCCATGTGTATTCTCACAAGAGGAAAATGTGTTCATATATTAAATCACGGAAAATTTAAGATTATGGGGTTCTCTGCATTATTCTTTCACTAAATTTTATTTTCTATGTGAGATGAAGGTCGATGTGATAAACTTTTAAAATACATATTCTAGAAGCTCCATTATAAAACTCGTTAAAAATGAGTAGTATTTGTAAAGAGATGTATGTCAATCTTAGTTATAGCGTTTCTGTATCTTGAATCTTAAAAAATAGTTGCTTCATAAGTAGATGGATTTGACACTTAAATGATGACTGATGGATCTCAAAGCTTAATGGAGAGATGAATTCAGAAAGAACGTATCTTTTTAACCATAGGAAAGGCTATTCCTTTCTAAATGGAAGTTTTCCCATTATACTAGAGAATATGAAAAGATACGTTTGTTTTAGAAGCAATACATACTTTAAAAACTTTTAATCTCTTTATTCAACTCTTCAGTTACCTTAGCAAATTACTATTTATCTTATTTAGCAAAAATATTTTATAGCACCGTTGTATCTTGAATATGTATTTTCACTTTAAATTTTCTGCTAGCCACTGTGGGTACCACCTTCTGGAATGGAAAGGTACTGCTGGAAAAACACTAAAAGACAACTTTCAAAGAGTATTTTCATGGCTCAAATATGTATATGTGTGTGTGTGTGTGTGTGTGTGTGTGTGTGTGTGGTTGTTTTGTTTCTTTGTTTGTTTTCCAGAGAAGTATATCAGAGAATTCCCTGGTAGCAATGGACTTCTCAGGCCAGAAAAGCAGAGTTATAGAAAATCCCACTGAAGCCCTTTCAGTTGCAGTTGAAGAAGGACTTGCTTGGAGGGTATAAGTAGCTTCACATTCTTCAAAATATTTATGACTTCAGTTTGTTTCACCTAAAAACTCGAGATTTGTTTTCTCCTTCCTTGCTCAGAAAAAAGGATGTTTACGCCTGGGCTCTCACGGTAGCCCCACTGCCTCTTCACAGAGCTCTGCCACAAACATGGGTATGTCTATTCATAGTCATTGCCACCGAGTAGATAGATAGACATGGAAAGGACATGCAATGAAATTGTGATCATCTCCATCTTATTTCTTTAGCTATTCACCGGTCCCAGCCATGGTTTCACCACAAAATTTCTAGAGATGAGGCTCAGCGATTGATTATTCAGCAAGGACTTGTGGATGGGTAAGTTTGGTATTTTTAATTTTGAGTACT
The DNA here is from genome assembly GCF_049354715.1 of Callithrix jacchus. Lineage (NCBI taxonomy): Eukaryota > Metazoa > Chordata > Mammalia > Primates > Cebidae > Callithrix > Callithrix jacchus. The sequence goes on from NC_133507.1 coordinate 65,150,204, forward strand.
TGTGATTTGGATGTCTCCTATAAGTAGTAATTATTTACTCCATACTCACAAAGGGTTCTTGATTTGGGCTTATCATAAAACAGAAGTGACTTTGTCCTATATATGAGGTTGTCACTGTATTCTAATGGTATCTATATAATACCTGGTACATGGTATGTGCCTGCTATTTGTATATAAATGAACAAATAACGGAACGGAAGATCTTATTCTTAACCAGTGATCATTAATATTACTCATGATTGTTGATTATAGCATCTCAGATATCAATTGATGGGGGAAAAATGAACTTGTTTTTAAGTGTCAACATTTTTATTTGAACATATAATTATTAATTTAAAGTATGGTTTATATTATGACATTATGCCACATGTTGTATTTTTTAAGGTATGATGCAATGTGTATTAAGTAAAAAGCTGTTTCTTATGTGTTTTGGACACTTATTTTTTTCTATTTGCATCCCTATTGTCTTCTCTCTAAATTTTAACATTTTAAAGTAACATAAACCTATGAAAAGAGGACTTTTCAACTGTTTCTCATGTTGCCTTTTAGTGGGGTACCCTGGTAACAAAAGAGAAATATAAAATATGAAAGATTTATAGCATGAAGAATTTTATTTTTCTCAAATTACTCAGCGTTTCAGATACATTCTATAATACTGGCTAAATTCCCTTCTCAAGTGCAGTTGAAATGAAGGAGGTTGTATTGTGGTTTAGATGAGAAGTGAAATCACTATCAATTTAAACAAGTGGTGATGGGATCTTTTATCTTCAAAAGTTGGCCTAAGCTGATGACAAGATTTCAGGTGATTTAATACTGACATTTGGATTAAAATGCATCTTCACATGGAAGATTATTAATAGCAAGTCAGCATTTCCCCAGATTGTAAACAAGATATTTTAATATGCTTCTTTTCATGAAGTACAGTCTTTTTGGATATAAATTTGAATAGTCAGTAGAATTACAATTTGAGGAAAGCAAGAAAATAAATGAATCACAAAGAATCAATAAAATGTTTTAAAGAATTGTAGTTTTCTTTATTTCTGACTGAGTTTTTATAAAGTGAATGAAATGATTGTATAAAAAATGAATATCTTATTTTTAGTATTTTTGGAATTCTTTTGGAAAGATGTGATGGTGCCAGGAGATCCACTAGGTGGTAGTGGTGATCTACTTAGGAATGGGGAGAAAATTGCAGCTTGATTTACTGGTGAAACGCCCTTTTGTCCCATTTCCCAGTGATGTAATGTCGGAATCTCACACAGGGAAAATGAAATGGATAACCTCGTCAGACATCTGTGATGTTTTAAATTTGGCTGCCTCTTTGCCCAGGCACAGTGAGATTCATATTGGATTCACCAGTGGGGATCATTTACACAGTGTGTTTGCCAACAATTAATACAAAACTGGTTTTGCACTGCACTACCAGTAAGTGAGAATCCACTTCTGGCAGCATGTTTCTCTTGGGCTGTTAGAGGCCATGTCTTGTTTTTCTAGCCTGACATTATAGAGGCTTTTCTGCTGCATTCTTCAAGATTAAAGTATGTGGTGTTTGGATGTTTCTTTTACTTAAAGCATTTTGCTTACACATTTAATACATGATTTCAAGATTTTTTAAAAGAATACATTCTTTTATTTCTTGCTATTGTTTATGTAACAGTTGAAATGAGAATCAAAAGAAAGGGTATCCAGTATAGAAGAGGAGGTTATGATAAAATCAAATTTCAGGCTGGGTGTAGTAGCTCATGCCTATAATACCAGCACTCTGGGAGGCCGAGGCAGGCAGATCACTTGAGGTCTGGAGTTTGAAACCAGCCTGGCCAACATGGTGAAATCCATCTCTACTAAAAATACAAAAATTAGCTGGATATGGTGGCATGTGCTGTAGTCACAACTACCTGGTAGGCTGAGGTGGGAGAATTGCTTGAACCCAAGAGGTGAGGTTGCAGTGAGCTGAGATGGCACCACTGCACTCCCTCCTGGGCAACAGACTGAAACCCTATCTCAAAGAGAAAACAAATTATTCTAAATTCTTATCTTCTTTCAGGGCCTAACATGACCCAGATGGTAAAATAATAATATGCGAATGCCTTAATCATTGGACAAAATAGTTACATGTGAATACCCGATTTCCCAGTGCAAAGTGAATATAGCACTAATTGTTGAAGCAGACACAACAGTGCATTGTTTACTGTGATCAAACAATCTGTCAAATGGGTTGTAAATTTAGCCTATTAAAATTACATTATCACTGATGACAGCTTTATAGTACAGATTATGTTCTACCATATTGATTGACAAGTTGGATAATCCCACCATTGAATACATAGTAAAGGAGTCCCTGGCTATATTTATGCATACAATTCTTGAGTTTGTTAATGCTATAATTCTATAAAATCCAAGAGTAAATATAAAAACATATTGAAATTCCTTCTTTCTCTTTAGAGTTTTCTTGGTACGGGATAGTCAGAGTAACCCGAAAACTTTTGTACTGTCAATGAGTCATGGACAAAAAATAAAGCACTTTCAAATTATACCAGTAAGTAATTCATGATTTCACATTCATATATTAGAAATGATCTTAATGCATAAGCTTTTGGAAACTTTGGTTTTCTTTTGCTCCTTTTATTAAATACAATTTGGGAGCTTGTGCTTTGACTAGAGTTAACTTTGGCAGAAATGATTTTATAGCCTGAATTAATATAAGAAATACAGGAATTGTAAAAAATTAAATTTTCCTTTTTCCTTGAAATATGATTTAGCAAAATTGTATAGACCCCATGCCACCTATCGATAAAAGGCCACTAAAGCTTCTGTCTCCTGAATTCGACTAACAGCTCTTTAGGAAACATTATTTTAAAGCCCTTTCTCCTCTCTTCTCCCAAAGAAGTTTTTTTTTCTTTTGTTTTGTTTTGTTTTGTTTTGTTTTTAATGACTATGGCTAGAAACAGAGATACTATGGAAATGGTGAAGATTGAAAGCATTCTGAACACATTTTTTAAAGTTCTGTGACTTGGCTTCTCTGTGGCACAACTTGCTTTGGGATTCCTGTTGCCTCTGCTGCTGTGTGTCTGTGTGGGTGTGCATGTGTGTATGTATGTGATATGTATAGTATTTTGGAACTGAATGGTGTGGAATGAAGATTCAGTGTTTTTGGAAAGGTATTCTATAATATTGCTAAATTACTAGTGCGTCCTTTTGAATTGCCTCTTTTTGGAATTACCCAAAGGCTGTTTAAAGTATCCGCCTACTTCTTTGATTTTGTGATCAATGTCCCCAGAAATTATGAATTGTTTCGTGCCAGAAGACTTCACTGATTAAAAAAATAGACAACTGACAAAACAACATTCAATTAGCATAATATGTGATTGCTTCAGAATAAATCTACTGATAAAGTTATGTATATTTCACTTTTGTGGCAAATAGACAACATTTAGAAAAGAAAATTAATTTCTCTAAGTGGGAGCATGAAAATCTTCCACTTACTTTTACTCTGAGCATTGTAGATTTTTTACATTGATTCGAAATAGCAATACTGTCTTAACTAACAGAATGTTGGGAGAATTAGAACTAGATGAAGTAGAGTAGCAAAACTTATCTAGAGATCAAATAATATTTATTTTAAATATAAGTGATGTTACAAAAAGCAAGTAGATACGCTGTAACATTCTTTTCATTGTCTTTCGGTTTTATAAACTTGGCAATTTTGGCATATGGAGATCATTTGCGATGGAATATGATTGCCCTTCTAGGTAATTTACCCTCTTTACTAATTTGTTGCTTTTCCTTCTGCAGGTAGAAGATGACGGTGAAATGTTCCACACACTGGATGATGGCCACACAAGATTTACAGATCTAATCCAGCTGGTGGAGTTCTATCAACTCAATAAGGGCGTTCTTCCTTGCAAGTTGAAACATTATTGTGCTAGGATTGCTCTTTAGCCAAACCAGAAGTGACTTATTAAGGTATTGAAGGAAAAAGACTCAAAAATAATAAAAGACCATAAATAAGGGTAAATATGTTACCATGTGAAAAGAATGTATTCTACCCACAAGTTACAAAAAATAGTTTGTGCATTGCAAATAAGCAAAGACTTGGATTGACTTTACATTCAGCATTTAAAATTCATTAGTTAAAATTAAACCTTATGGAAAATAATGACTTGGTGTGTTCTTTCGTGATTTGTTTAATTACTATAATATTTTCTTAAAATATGCATATTTAAAACATCTGTCTGCTGGTATTTACTATACAGTAACATTAGAATTCTCAAACACAATATATGAAATAAATTGAAGGTCAGAAAGAAGAATTATTTGTGCTCTAAATTTCAGTTATACTATTTTTTAATGTTAAGAAATATGATAATAGCTTATCTACTAAAAGAAACTACCCATAACCTGTTAATGAAATTAAAAATTATTTTGAATTATATATTTTCTGGGTTTATGATCATCTTAAAATGAAGTCATATTTTGAGGTAGTAGCTTTAAACCATTTTGAAATATGCTGATTTTTTCCAGAAAATTAAAAAATATTATTAAATTGTTAATTATAAAATTTATACTGGTATTGTATCCATTAGCGGCATATTGTTCATTGTATTTCCTTCCATTAATTTAATGATTGGCTAGTACTACCTATTTTTAAGAAAGTAATTGAAATGTAGAAAAGATGTGTGTAATTTGCACACACCTTTTCATGGTATATAATCTATGACAATTGTTACTTTAACATTTCACACTTGCCTCATTCTCTTTCAGAACACTCATTAAACACACAGTAACACACATTAAAATTATACAAAATACCGGCCACCTCCTCTAACTGACCTTTATCACAACATTGTAAGAAAGATTTTTAAAGTAATATTTATAAATGCGTACTTTAGTTTTAAATAAAGCTGTATTTTTTGGTGATGAAGCATATGAAAGCATTCATGAAATGCTAATAAAATAATCACTGAAAAAGAATTATTCAATTTTTAAAAATTTAACTTACTTTTAGCTAATGCAAGCCTAATTGCTAAAACACTGAAACTTAGAAGGTTAATCTGATATTATAAAATACTGGTCTAGTTTCTGTAAAAGCTTGGAAGGCACACAGGACTGCTAAGTGGAACAGCATGGATAAACACACTTGGCCCTTTCAACCTCTCAGAACAGCTCTGAGTATTTCTGATTTAATTTTGATTTTTAAAAAGACTGTGTTTTGAATTGGAATACAGTTTCTCAGGTTGTTCCCAGTTTAAACAGACAGTATCAGAAAATGTACTATTTTGAATACCAAACTCTTGTAAATTGGCCAATTTGTGCTTGCCTTTGTTATTTGAGTCTCTAACTTTCTAATCTAAATGTATTATTGAGTGGCTCAGATTTTGTATGTAATTACTTAATTTAATCTTAAAGTATGAGTCAAGAAACATTATCGAGGAAAGGTGACAAAGGGAAATCATTATTTTTTTGACTCCTTCTGAAAATAGGTCTTGTGTGTCTGTATCTGTGTGTGTATGTGTGTGTGTGTTAATCTAATATGACTGAAATCTAAGAATGTCAGACACATTCACAGTTACTACAGTATTAAAGTGCATTCCCTAGTAAAATGTGAATTACCTTTGGGTTACTTTCCATTTTGATATAGCTGTTTTCTGTTATCTTGCACCATTTGGGATAGTGATGAAGACAAATTGTCTCTGTTTTCTACCATTTCTATTTACATTGGAGGTAATATGCTTCCCTCTCCCAGAAAGAAGCTAGCACAGCAGACTATCTATTAGGAGTGCTTCAATTCAGAACAATTTCTTGTTTCATGTGGATAACAGTGTAAGCCCTGACTGATTTGAATAGATTAGATGGACATTTTTGTTTCAACTGTTTTACAATGGGTGACATCAGTTAATTAGAGCCCCATATTGGTCACTGGCTTTTGAACACCGATCACGACAACTGTACCCAGGGTAGTTGTATTCTGGTGGTGATGTTGGATTATTTCCTGGACCATAACTTCTCTGAGGAAGAAAGGCCATCAATGGTAATGGTTACAGCTTGGTGTTCAAGCTGGCTCCTCTATCTAAAATGCTCTCTTCTATACTGCCAGGCACTTTTAAGCTTCGTGGTGCCTTGGATCCATTCAGCAGCCTGGGGAAGCCTATGGACCTCCTCAGAAGAAATGCTGCCGTATTGTGACCTGCTGTGTACCTGGCTGTGTTGATTTTACCCTTGTAAGACCTCCAGTTTTCCATCTTGAATTCATTAGATCACAGAGTGGGTGATTCCTAGTGTTACAATACCTGTGGGACAAGAGTAGTTTGCTTGGGATTGAGGTTACTTGTACAAGGTTATTGTAACATTGAAAATTCACTCAACCAAACCTCTATGCCTATCTCTTGTGGGATGCCTCAGCTCAGCCAAGTCCTAGCTCCCACGCTTACTGTCTGTGACATTCCTTTGAATGTGTGGTTAGCAACATGACGAGGAGAGCCCCAGTGCTCATAACTAGGGCACTGCTTGTAACGTTGCTAACCACATACTCCTCAGGCCACAATACAGATTTACATAGATATCTTGGCTGAGCACATAACTACATTCAGCTGAGAGTTCATTGCAGAGATCTGCCCAATTGAATTTAACCAGCATAAATACTTGTCCTACAGTTGGGATATCATATGATTATTTGCTATATTAATGTACTTTTTAATTGTGAATAATTCCATACCATACAATACACAAAACTTTAGAGTTAAGATTATAGCTCTGGTATTATACTTTGTAGATTTGAATTCCAAGTCATTATATACTGGCTATGTAGCCTGGGTTAAACCAATTTCTTCATCTCTAGATGGAATCACTACCACCACCATCATCACCATCATTTTTTGTCTTGCCCTTCAAATTGGCCTAGCCATCTTCCTTAGTATATATGTCTGTTACATTAGCGATCTTACATTTAGATCCTCTACCTTACAGGTACATTGCCCTTTCCATTGAGTGTTATTGCATTGTTACCTCTTGTTCTTCCTGCTAGGAGCAATATATTGCATATCACATATTAGCCTCTGCCCTTATTTCAGTTATTTCTATAAGGATGCTTTTATGGAAGTAAGTATGTATTCTACAGTAGGGTGCTGCCCAGTCCATCAATGTAGGGATTGTGTGGAAAACCATATTGTACCTGTGCATACAAGATCATACAGACCTCCATGCTTTTTTCACCTGCTGATCAAAAAGATGAAGTGTGATTTGTGATTCTCACATTCATCCTGTCGCCTTCCTCTGAATTACATAGGATGGGAAATATAAAAGGTTAAAAACTTGCTTTAGAGTTCCTGCCTGGACAATACAGGGCATGGGATGGTGCACAGCCGGGTGGGGAATATGAAAAAAGCTCTTCCTAGGTGATTGGTTCATCTCTGAGAAATTAATAGACTTTCACTAAATGAATGTGTCCTTCCTCTAGCTGATCATACACTCAGTATATCCTGTCCCCTCTCAGAAGCTCTTTTGTTGTTAGCAATCTGATTAGGAGCCGAAAATGATGTTCTTGTCTTGTATGCTTGTTAAGTACACTTCAGGATGTATCAAGTACCTATTATGTGGAAGGCACTTTTAGAGATGCAAAATTGAATAATACAGGATAGATATACAAGTATCTATCCTAGAAGGTAGGCTGGGTAAGTGTTATACTATAAATACAATGGGAGAGAGACATTGCTTACACTTGCTGAAAGATGGGAGGAATAAAGTGGGTTCCCAGAAGGCCTGTAGGAGTTCAATTTACAAAGCCTTGTAGAAAGGACTATATGGTCTTATCAAAGGGAGAGGGGCAATGCCAGGAAGCATGGAAAGGGCACATACTGAATTTAAGAGTTTTCTGCAAATGATAGCTTCATTGTAACTGAAGTATATAGGGCATTATAACAGAGAGGAAAGTCATGGCAAATAGGACTAGAAAAGCAAGAGACTGCTGCATTAGGGAGAGCTTCAATGCTAGGCAGAGCAGTTTATATTTAACGAAAAGCATAGCCAGGTACCTCAATGCTTTACCCCATTGAATTTCCACCTGGAATGGTCTTTATTCATCTTTTAATCTCTACCCTACCTATTATTAGTTCTCATAAAACGTTCACCAAACAAATGAGTTAATTTATTCTTCTATCTAGAGGGTAGAAGTAGGCTGACAATGTCTGGAGTTATGAGAGCAACTGTGGATAAGATGATTAAAGATGAAGAAATGAATCAAAGGAGGGTGACGCAGCAAGGAGTGGTTGTAAGAGTCTTGGCAGTAATCAGGAGAGCCTGTTCTAGAGCCATAGGGATGAAACAGGGATTTTATGGAGGGTGAATCATGACTGATATAATAAGCAATTGGTTGATAGGGATAAGAGGGAAGCAAAGACAGGAGTAAAATATGATTTGTAGGTTTAGGACCAGATAAACTAGGAGAATTGATATTCATGGTGTAAACACACACCCACACACACACACACACACACAGTAATTTTTTGACAGATGTCATTGAAATTCTTAGAGAACAAATTGTTTTCATTCAGAAGTTTTTTTATATAGGAAAGTGAGGCTTTAAGGATTCACGTTGAAGGAAATAGTTAAACAGAGAATTTTATTTTGTACAGGACACTAAGAATTAGGGCACAGAAGTGAAAAAGTGGGGCAATTGGAGAATCATCAAGGGGCGTAATGAGAAGGTAGGAGGCAGGAACCTAAGGAGAAAGATGGTCATTGAGAAAGTAAAGAGACCAGGTGGCAAAAAAAGACTTAAGAACATAGATATTGAGTACACAGTATTAATGATGTTTACTAGGTGGTTCTACAATTTAGTCACCCTTCATCCTCCCAATCCTGAAAGAAAGCTCCCGCGCATACAGCTAACCTGGAGGAGTGGTGTTACAGAAAGTCCAGGGAAAGAAAGGGCCATACTATACACCAAGGTTTAGATGGCATGCAAAGGTGGAATACAGGCAAACACAAGTTTAGCAGGAGGAAATCCAAACTACAGGACCAAGTGTCAGAAACTTTGAACTGGACATCATTGGCCTTCCAAGTGGAGATAATTTTGTTTCACAAAAAACAAAAGGCAAGCTGCTCTCAGCTAACATGTAATTTGTAGTTTATAAAAATCATTTTTAAAAATCAGCCCTTTGTTGACCTAGCAAAACTCTAACTCAGTCTGTGCTTTTCTCACTCATAATCTACCTTCTTGCACATCACCCCTTACTTCCTGTTATTCAAAATCATTGATGTCTACTTAACCTCACTGAAACTGACAATTTCAGACCTTTCTGAGCTGCTTTTTCAGCAACTTTGGTACTGTTGATCACTCCCTCCTTGCGCTACTTTATTCCCTTGATTTCCATATGAAAAGAGTGCTTGCATTTTTCTTGTCTTTCTGGGTACCTCTTCTTGGTGTCTTTTCCATACTCATTTTCCTCTTTGCTTCCTTTAAATGTTGCAATGCGTAGCTAGGTCCTATACTCAATTCCTTTCTCTATTTTTTCTCCATCCCTATAGACTCTTTCCTTTATTCTCATAGTTTCACATATGAAATTACTTTTAAACCTGTGCCTCCTTCCTGAACTTTTAGATTAATATACTTAGGTATCTTTCGACATCTTTATTTGTACACGTTATGGTTATATCAAACTTCACATTACCATGGATCTCTGTCTTCCCTTTAAAACTGACCTCCTTCAGAGTTTCAGTAAACATAGAATGATCATTCATTTCCCAAGTAGAACACTCAAAGGTATCGAGAGACTATGATCTTCCTCATCCTAATAATAGTGCTGTATATATCATTGCTGTATTGTACACTGCTCTCCACCTCCATTGCCATTGCACAAATCTGGGCCACTTTCTTTCCTCTGCTACTACAGAAGACTCTTGAATGGTCCCCTGGTCTTTTTCCACACCTACACTCCCTCCTTCACTCTAAGACAGAGTGATCTCTCCACTTATTTGATCATAGTACTCTCTTACCTAAAAGCTTCAATGGCTTCCCATTGCCTTGGGATAAAGTCTATTCTTCCTAGCATTGGCACATACTGTTTCCTTCATCTCCAACATATTCCTTTACCTTGTTTCCAGTTCTGTGAACTCTTCCTTTTTAAAAGCTCATGTAACACACCATTTCCTTCAGGACAATTCCCTTGACTACAGGCTAGGTTAAGTTGCCCTACTATAGATTCTTTCAGCTTTTCCATTGTAATACTCATCACGTTCTATGAAATTTGTTGTTAATTTTTGTTTGCCTTACAAAGCGTAAACTCCTAGCAAGGAAGGAGTATCTTGTTTGTAGTTACAGCCTTGGAATTTAGCCAAGTGCCTAAGGTTGATCGGTAAGTGCTTAATAGAGATTTGTCAAATGAATCAACATATGAGGAAGTGACACCAGGCCTTCGGAAATGGAATTTAGAAGCTTAACAAAAAGGAAAAAATATAGTGTAGTTTCAAAAAAAAAAAAGAAAGAAGGTTAAAATCTGAGGGCAAAATGATGTGAATCACTTCATCCACAGATTTGCAGTAGTGAAAATGTATGTTCACTTTTGTGACAGTGGAAAACATATTTACATGCATATGATTTCAGACATTATAAGATAAAAATTAGAATTCAAATATACAGGAATAGTCCCCTCTTATTCATGGTTTTGGTTTCCATGGTTTCAGTTTTCCATGGTCAACTGCAGTGCAAAAATATATCATCACAACTCTTGCAGTTTGGGGCCATTTTAAAATAAAATAAGGGTTACTTGAACACAAACCCTGGGATATCACAACAGTCAGTCTGATAACTGAGACAGCTACTTGGTGACTAATGGATAATGCACGTTCAGTGTGGAGATGCTGAACAAAGGGATGATTTGTATATGAGGTTTGAGGGAGTGGGACAGTGTGAGATTTCGTCATGCTACTCAGAAGAGTGTGCAGTTCAAAATTTAAGAGTTGTTGATATTTGGAATTGTTTATTTACACCACAGTGCCTACATCCTTCATCTGACTTCATCTCATTATGTAGACATTTTATCATCTTACATCACCACAAGAACAAGGGTGAATATAATACAATAAAATATTTTGGGATACCACATTCACCTATTTTTATTATAGTACACAATTATTATTGTTCCATTTTATTATTATTATTAATCTCTTACTGTGCCTAACTTGCATGTCAAACTTTATCATAGGTATGTATGCATAAGAATAAACATAGTACATATAATGTTTGGTACCATCCACAGTTTCAGGCATCCACTTGGGATCTTGGAACTTATCCCTCACAGATAAGAGAAACTACTGTACCCTCTTACTTTATTTTCCTTTATTGAAAATTTATATCAAACTAAAACTCATTTAAAAATAACACTCATATTGAACTCAGTAGAAAACACCTAAGACTTTTCCATTGTTTTCCTGGACCAGTGGCACAGTGTCTTTCCCATTCTCCTTTTAAAAACAGCCAAAGTCTCAATAGTCACCAAACCTATAAATTCAATACAACCCTTATTAATGCCTAGTGTATTTATTCCCTGGATGCAATGATTCTAACTTTGACCACAGGAATATACATATAAGTATATCCAAGAACACTTAGAAATTAATGGGGTGTTACTACAACAGATATTAAAATGTATTGTAAAATAAGAGTGATTAAAACAGCGTTTAAATAAAGACACTCATACAATCATTATTTAATTGAGCTAACACGACTTGTTTTTGTTGTAACTGCTGAGGACGCGCCAGAGAACTCTCATCCTTCTTCTACCCTGACTTCAGGAAGCATAGACTAACTTTGTGACTGTAGACATCTGAGCTACCCACAGACATTTGTCTCCTACCAACCTCAAAAGAGATAGTAAAATCTTGTTATTTAGGATTATGGGCATTGAAAGGTAGATTATCCAAAGAGGAGAAAATGTATTACGGGAAAGACCCACTCCATGATCTAATTACCTTCCACCAGGCCCTCCTAGGACACATGGAATTATGGGAGTTACAATTCAAGATGAGATTTGGATTGGGACACAGACAAACCATATCATAATATACACATACAAAAAAAGAATACCACAAGAAATAAGGTTTAATGACAAAATAAAAATTTGGATAAAATACTTATAACATTATTAACAAAAAATAAGATTAAAATTTTTGTTATTCAAATGCCTTGCATGTCAGTAAGCCAAACATGCATTCCAGTAGAAAGAAGGCAAAAAAATGAACTGGCAATTTCAAAAGAAGTAAATATCACTGGTAAATATATAAAAAGATGTTCAGCTTCATTAATATCCAACAACTAAAATTTAAATTTTGATCAGTTATTTTGGCCTAATACATTGCTACTAAGTATTATCAAGTGTGTGGGGGGGGAATTAAACATTCCACCATGTCATTGGTGAGAATTTCAAGTGCTACATATTTTGGGGAGAACAATCACACATTATTAACAGTAAAGAGATAAGGTAAATTACCCTTTTGCCAGAAATCTTTCTTTTTTTTCTTTTCTCTCTCTCTTTTTTTTTGGAGATGGAGTCTTGCTCTTCCCAGGCTGGAGGGCAATGGTGCAATCTCTGTCACTGCAACCTCTGCCTCCTGGGTTCAAGCAATTCTCCGGCCTCAGCCTCTTGAGTAGCTGAGATTACAGGTACCCACCACCATGCCCATTTAATTTTTGTATTTTTAGGGGAAATGGAGTTTCACCATGTTGGCCAGGCTGGTCTTGAACTACTGACCTCGTGATCTGCCCACCTCGGCCTCCCAAAGTGCTGGGATTACAGGCATGAGCCACCATACCTAAGCCAGAAATCTATTTCCAGAAATTTTCTCTAAGGAGAAAACTCTTTAGTAGTGCATCATGTTGTATTTCTTAATTTATTTACTTGTTTGTTCATGCAGTAGGTATTTTCTTAGTGCCCAACATGTATTCGACTGGGAAAAGCGCAGGTACATGCAAGACACAATCACTGATTTTATATCCTGGTAAATGATACAGACAAAAAACCATAAAAACAAATTTAAAAATAGTTCCAAGTTACTTGTAAGGAAGTACTAATAGAAATAATAGAGTGGGCAATGTATATTACATAAGAGGTCCAGAGAAAACCTCCATTTAGGTGGAGACATGGTTAAAAGGATCTAACCATGTGAAAGCCATGAGGGCAAAGAGCTTTCTAGGCAGTGGAAAGAGCATGTGCAAAAGTCCCCAAGGCAAAAAGTAACACATTTGAGACCAAGATGATTGGGGATGGTGGGTAAGGAGGGAGTGTCCCAGCAGATAATGGTGAAGATCCTAGTAACATTCAAACCGCACAGGCCCCTTTTTGGACAGGAAACAGAGTTTAGATTTTACCCTAAGGGCCATGGAAAGCCAGTGATGGCTTATACACAATCAGACAGAAAAGATAAATTGAGATTTATATCTGGGAAACATCACTTTGAAGTTTTGTGCATACTGGTTTGGAAGTGGGCTATGATAGACAACATCATCTATAATAGTGAAAAATTTTAAATAACAAGTAGTTATCAATAGGGATTGGTCATAATCAGATGCATGATCATATATCTGTACACAGTGATATAGAAAAATGTATACAGTTTTTGAGAACCAGTATGTCTGTGTGTGTACACGTATGCTAGGAGGATGTAGTTGACTGCTCTCCCTGTGATATAAAATTAGTGAGGTATTGGGGTGACTTTATAATTTGCTTTATGTTTTTTCCATGTAACATTTTATGATTGGTCATATTTTTTATGATCAGGAATACAAATAATTTCCTTTTCATTCTAAAGAAAACAGGCAAGGGGAAAATTGTCATCTCACACTCTACTTTTCTAAATTTGACTATGTTTGTTTGCTGTTTCTTAATATGAGCTGGCATTCTTTTCTAATATAATACACATTTGAATTATTAGGTATCTTTTCTGTCTAATCTAGTATTTCAATCTGAGCATGTTACTCATCTGTCAAAACATGTGGATTCATTATTTCCCATTAGTTCTCAATGGACAATGAACACACATCTTGGCAGATTCCTGTCTATTCCTTAAGGAAACAAGAGAAGTCTAAATTTAGGCTCTCTCCCTAGGCTATGGTCTTTGTAACTCAAAGGAACTAGAGAATTTTCAATAAAAGAGACCTGTTTTTATCTTCTGAGGCTAAGCTAGCGCCCAGCTTTTCATCCTGAAGGACTGGTAAAGATCACAAAGTGGCTTCAGCTTCAAACTCCCCAGTCTTCTTCCAGTGGCATTATCGTAGACATACATGAATCCTACACAGGGCCTTGGGAGTCTGAAGGTTGTTTGAGTATATTTTCAGAAAGAATATTACTTTCTTGTTGCTGTACAGTGAAATATAGTAACATTTTATTATAGTAAAAAGAAATAACTTACCTAGAATTGCAATCTACCTGGTTAATTTCTAGCCCCTCCAGAAAAAAACAAAATAGTTTTTCCCCTAGTTTCTACATGCTATCTCTCCTGCTCTTATCATTTTATATCCCATCCTTGTAATACCCTTTTCTTGGTTTCTCGTAGAAAATAGCTTAGCCTTTGTGCTTTCTTACTCTTGTTTCACTTACCTTCTTGGTACTTTTCAAAATTGTCTTTCACTCCATGTTACAATTATTAACGCTATCAAATTGCAGTTCTAAGTAAGTACCCAAACTTCGTGCAATAACTCAAATTATCCATGGAGCTTCTGGTTGATTGAAAGCTTAGTTGCGGGATTTAGAGAGATGATCATGACGATATGATGATGATGATGATAATGATGAAGATGACTGATTAAATATTAGCAATAATGCTGAATGCATCATTGAGTGCTCTCTATACAAGCACAATTTCCCCAGAACTTGCAGGGTATGTTTAATTAAACTTAAAAAAAAAACATGTAAGTAGCACATCTTCATTGTAGAAAAATTAGGCAACACTAGCAAAATAAACCGCAAAAAGCCAAAACACCTGTAATTTTACCACCTGCAAATAACACACTACTGCTAATGCATCTACATGTATAATACGAATAAATTAAGTACTGTCTTTGAGCATCTAATACTAGTTGTCTCCTATCCATTTGATCTTCCTCTTTCTGGGCATCTGATTTTTATTTATAAGGAATCATAAATTATTTCTATCTTAAATGCACTGTCTGGAAGATTTGCATAAATGATTATTTCTTTTGTAAATTATTAATTGATGATGAAATTTTAAGACCATAAAATAAAATTTCATAGAAAAGGCATTATTTCTGAAGAGTTTGTCCCTCTGATAATGTTGAAGCTCTTCTCCATGTTGCCCCCAGTAAGGAGTCCAAAATGACATGTGCTCTGCATTTGGTATGAAACTTCAAGATTGGAGCACTAAAGATAAGATATTCTGTTTAATGCAGATAGTGTAGTTCTTTAAGCAAATGCATCCAAAGTGTACAGTTTCCTTAAAGTGTAGTTTCTTAACCAAATGCATCAAAAACTTCTCTCAAAGATTCTGGTGTAGCTCTGTAAAGTTACCCAGAATTCTGCATTTGTAATCGACATTCCAGATGGTTACGATACTTATTAAAATTTGAGAAACAGGATCATAGTCCCCCTGACTGATACTGCCCAGTACTAGTCCTTTCCAAATGCTTCACTGTTTTCACAATATAGTAACAAGGCAATTTGCCAAATTCCTGTTAGTGTAAAATAGCAGTAAATCTCCACTGATTATGTAACCAATGATGATGCTTTCTCTTTTCACTATATTTTGGGTTGTGTTCTTTCAAACCCACAATGGTAACAAGATTTATTCAAGTCACTCTAACTCTGAATACACGAAGTGATTCTCATGTATTACTGTATTTCAAGGTTTTATATGTTAGACACAGAATGCACTGAGTGTAATAGACATATAGGTTAATCCAACTAAAGTTAAAATTAAGGAAAAGCATGAATATGTAAAGCCTACTGATTCTTTTTCACCAGTCTTAAACTGAAAATCCAAAGAATCAGAATAATGCTAAGGAACAGCCAGTGGATGTCACCAGTGCGCCATGGATTTGTAGAAGCAAGCGTTGTTTTCACTGTTCTCTCAGGAATAACTGGCTGGTGGTCTTATACCTTTGTAACATACAATCTTTTTATTTTCTTTTCCTTATAAATTATTAACTGATTCTGTACCAATTAGTTCTACCAGTGGGTAGGTTTGTTATCAAGTTAAGCTTCAAGACAAGAACCTGGACTCAAATGATTAAAAATTTAGAGGCAGTTAATTAAATATGCAGATAGCCTGTGAAGCTACTTCTTGAAACTATTATATTGCCTTTTAATAGGAATGATTTGTATAATTAATAAAAAACAAGCTTGAAAGCATTTAAGAAAGAAATAAGATATTAAAGGGAATAGGGTTAAATGCTAAAGAGTAAGATTACCATTAGATTATGAAACATTTACCCTAAAAGATAGTAATAACTGCTTTGTTTCAAAAATGTGGTTCCCTTTTCAGCAAATTTCATGTTACAGACTTCTGTAACTGTTTTGGAAATTATATATTGGATCACTGAGTTGTCTGGGGGCTAATTAAATACATTTTGTGAATTGTATACTTTTTTCTCCAATTAAAAATTTTAATTACTTCAGTGAATTTTGCCATTTGAAGGTTTGTTGTGAAGTGTAAGCAGTGAAGCATAGATGTCCAGATCAAATTGGGACTGCTGTTAAGATCCCTTGGCTTACAATAAAGCTACTTTTAGTTAATTATAAAAATGCCCTAAGCAACTCTGACCCCCAAATTATTCTATGTTTTAAAATGCATTTTTCTCCAGATTGTAGATTCTTCTATGTTAGGAACACAAGTCTGGAGTCTGTCCAGGTCTTCCCATTGTGTAACAGCAGAAAAGATGTTTAAACTCTTTATGCTTCTAGTTTTGTGTGTGTGTGGTTTTTTTTTTTTTTTTTTTTTTTTTTTTTTTTTTTTTTGGTCTGTGTTAAAAGGCAAATCAAACAATACCAACACCGGAAATAATTATTATTTTTGGAACTCTGCTAAGCATCAGGCACCACCCTAGGCTCTTTGCACAATTTACCGTATTTAATCATTGAAAAAAATTCCATAAGGAAAGTTGTGCTATTCTGATGTCACAGAGAATGGAGAAGTAAAGTGCTGAAGCTGCTTTCAAATCAAGGGACGTCTAACTCAAATGCCTAGATATTTTTCAAAAGGGCTCTTTTCAACAGATAATGCTGCTGCCATGCTTTCTAAGGCCCAGGTATTGCACTGAATATACTCCATAGGTAGTACATTGACCAACGGCTGGCAGTACATGCCTCACCATGAGTGCCATTGATGTCAAAGTCCAATGCTCCCGAACAAGAGGTATCTGCCAAGCCTCTTCCGGAGCTCTTTGAAGTAGGCCCTGTCGGTGCTGACCCCTGGGACTGAATTGAGTTACTTACACTTTGGAGACTGTGAAGTTAGAGCTATGTAGAGTGTTAATGTTTGTAAGTTACATTTTGAAGCATTATCATAGAAGGCAAAAAACTGAAGAAGATATTTTCAACCTTAAGTTAGACACGAAAAGACATGGTGAACGTAAATCATAGCCTCAAGACCATTTCAGGAGTCTGGACTTAATTCTAGGATTGACGAACCTGTCTCATGTTAGTCCCTGGATACCCACTGTTTGAAGCAGATTATCAATCCCTCTTCTTTTTTTTTTTTCAAAGATTTTTTTTGAAAAGATTGCTTCCATAACTACAGTTTTTGCTGGGCTACCATTAACAATGTGCTTGAATATCATCCCAAACTCAGCATGACACAATTATATCTGTGGGCAAACATTGTGTATGAATAAAATAGCAACTGTAAGATGATTTAAAATAGGTTAAATGCTTATGAAACAATGGTTCTGGCTTTGTAGAATAAATATGTTGATGGAATAAATTGTTTTCTATTCCTTCATATTTCAGGGTTTGTTTCTAAGATTTTGATAAAGTAGTTTTATTTTGCCATCGCTCATATGTGCTTTTTTTTATTGTTTAATGGTGATTTCCAACAATATGTATCTATATGTATATAGCAATCATCTATCATCTATCTATCTATCATCTATCTATCTATCTGTCTACTTTCTATTATCTATCTATCTATCTATCTATCTATCATCTATCTATCTATCTATCTACTATCATCTATCTATCTATCTATCTATCTATATCTATCTATCTATCTGTCTACTTTCTATCATCTATGTATCTTTCCGTATCTAACCTATAATCCATCTATCTATTATTTGTCTATGTATCATCTTTTGGTCTAGTTTATAAAATCTAGACCGAAAGTTATTTGTACAGGAAACCTGTTGTGGACATTTCATTTGGAAGGGACCCATGGGAAACAGTATGCATGAGGGAAGGGAAATGAAAAGACCAGAATTTTAGGCAGGGAAAGACTGGGGGTTCAAGCCCACTTACCAACTTTGTGATTTGGGGACAAATAAATAACTTCTCTGCACTTCAGTTTCCTTTAACAAAAGGAATTGTCGTAAGGATTGACAGAATATATGCAAAACACAAGACCTAGAACCTGGAACAAAACAGCTCAATAAATACTATTTTAAAAATCTTATCTTTTTTCCCTTTCTCTTTGGGAACATAATAATCATTCAATAAATTTCGGTTAAAGGATATAAACAACTGCTACTGTATAAGCAACTTTTAAATCAATTTGTTGATTATCATCTTCATCCTTATAGTCTTTCAGTGTCTTACCATTTATATTTATCTAACATGAGTCTGTTGTTGCCAACACCTCTCTGGGTTCTATTATTGCTGATCACTGCATTTGTTCCTGGAGGTTCCCATGGCCCCTTTTCTCATTTATTCCATCTAAAAGTAGGCTTTTATTCTCACCCAAGCCCTCCCTCACTTGTTCAAATCTTGATGTATTTCAAAGCATAACTTAAAATATATGCTTTCCATAAAACCTTCCAAGGGAAAAAAAAACTCACATGGCAAACAGTTCTCTCAAAATTTTACATTTCTGAGGATAGGTTGAAGTGGCCTTTTTTGAATTAGTATGTGTTTGAAATAGACTATAAGGTCTTCCTGAGCAGGAAATGTATTTTATATGTTACTTTCTATCCTCTAGATGCTGAAATATATGCTGATTTGAATAATAGATACATTTTGAACCAAACCATATCAGAAAGAAGATAAAATAATCCTTCTAAAGTACTTTAGAATAATTTTTCCTATTTTTTCTCTCCATTTTTGCCAGTACTTTTTTCTTTTCTTTATATTTTTAAGAAATATGATCACAATTTTAAACCAGTTTATATCTAAGGAAATTTCCAAAGGTGTTTTTGGCCATGATTTTTTTCTACCTCCAATTCATCTATCTAACATTTATTTATTGTCTATTATGTCTTAGAAATTATTCTGGGTACTAAGGAAAAGAAATATATAACAAATAAGGTCTTTTTTCTCAAAGACCTCACAGAAAGTGAGAACAAACCCGTTAGCAGATAAGTATAAAAACATACTTAGTGCAGTGACAGAACTCATAGAAATAATAGAAGCATCCCAAATGGGCAAATCTAACCTGCTTTTAGCTGCCTTTATTTTCAAAATGAGATGTTCTTATCCCATGGCTTGCCCATAAGGATTTTAATTTAGTAAACCTCTCTCCCCGTTTTTGTATCTCTACAATTCTTTTTCCTACTAAGTTCAGAAAATCTTAAGATTTTCATATTCCATGTTGAAAATTACATGTACATGTGTGCATATGTCTCTGTGTATATATATATGTATATGTGTATATGTATATTCATACACACACATATATACTTGTGTGTGTATATTCCATTCACAGACCTTCTTTATTTTATGCATAGAATTACTCTCTTGATTTCTTCATATGGCAATATTGATAATATATTTCTTTCTTTTTTTTTTTTTTTTGAGATGGAGTTTCGCTCTTGTTACCCAGGCTGGAGTGCAATGGCATGATCAGCTCACCGCAACCTCCACCTCCTGGGTTCAAGCAATTCTCCTGCCTCAGCCTCCCGAGTAGCTGGGACTACAGGCGCATGCACCATGCCCAGCTAATTTTTGTATTTTTAGTAGAGACGGGGTTTCACCTTGTTGACCAGGATGGTCTCGATCTCTTGACCTCGTGATCCACCTGCCTCAGCCTCCCAAAGTGCTGGGATTATAGCCATGAGCCACCGTGCCCAGACTTATTGATAATATATTTCTATTACACCGCTATCACCTTACAAAATCACCAAGAATTTGGACAAGGTCTATTCTAACTCTCAATATCTATACAGATAATAACGATTATATTTCTATACCACTTAATGCTTTTCCAGGCATTTTCTTAGAGACTTGAATTTTGGGAGTAATGTTTTCCAGGAAAGATGTGCCATGTTTCATTGCAGAGTACAATGTTCAGAATATTTGGCAAACACCATACATGGCAATTCTTTTCACACAAAGGCAGTCCAAAATGTTTAAGTAATTCTTGTCATGTCAAAGAGTGCAAATGTACTTCAGGTATGGTTGGTTGATTTCATAAATGAGTTTTTCCACTTACCATTGTTACGTCAACAGACATTTCATTAAATTATATTTAAAGATTTGACAAGACAGGTACTGTGGAAAGCAAGTTAGCTTAAATTTCACCATCTCGTCACACTGTGATTGGTCTAAGTGTGGTAGACCCTGAAAGGGTGGGCTTAATCAGCATGAACATTTGCAGAAAGTAATGAAATTTAATAATAAATAATTCCAAGAGGCCTCGTTAAGCGGGAACATTATTATCAAACTGAATATACATGTTGACAGCTGTACCAATAAATTTGAGAGCTGTGAACATTTACCACATAAAATAATGAAGATCCTTTAAAAGGCCCTGCTGCTCTTGTTCGAGGGGAAAGAATTGCTTCCTGACTACATTTTCTCATCAAGAAAGGGGGAAAATAAATGCAGTATGTCTAAATTAACTGCAAGAAGAAACATTCCTAACAAAGTTTATCAAACTATCTCTGCTATCAAAATTAAAACTGTAGATCTAGCTGACCACAGCATTTTTCTTGAGGTTTTGCATCTTATCAAATTGATATAGTGCTTTTGGATTTTAGTTACAAACAAGAATATAAGAAGATTTTAATCCCTAGATCTTGATTCTGAATGCAAAATTGAACACACACTCATTATAGTTGCTGCATTGAAATTAATAAAATTATGAGGCAATAATTAAATGTTATGCTTGAGAACAGATTATATTATGTTTGCAACTACCAATAGTTTTCACAAAAGATAAAGGAAGCAGACAAGCTCTGCTAGATTTATTTAGAATTTCTTATTACAGAACATGGATACATTTTGGCATTAAGTTGCATTGGATTTAAGAATACCTAGTATGCAACTTCACATAGACAATTGCCAGTATAGATGATTACAATTTAGCTAAGCTACAAGAGAATCAAATATGTTATGGATGTTATACTATAATAAATGAATTTGGTAAAGAGAATTATCCTAACGAGATTAATTTTAGGAATAATTGCACAAACACTGGCATCACTGAAGATAAACAGTATAATCCCCTCAAGAGGTGTTTTTTAATAAGTCTGTACAAAGCGTTTATGGGACATGGACAAATTTTTATATTCTTATACTGGATCCAATAAAAAGAGGTGAAAGAATAAGAATGAATATTCCTTCTTTGATTTTTATGTTTTCTCATAAACATTTCAAATTATAAAAGACCTAGCACCCAATTGAGAATTGTAGTCAGCAGCAAAATAAAAGGTACCTGGTTTGAGTTGCTGAAAAAAAAAATAAAGATCCAAAAAACGCAAGTTCTGTATTTCTTATTCAGGGTATCCTGTGCATACTGCAATCTCTACACTAAAAGCATTAGAGTTCTTTCCCCCCTAATTTCTATATGCCAATCAAATATTTAAATCTATTAACACTTTAGTCAGAGCTTTAGAAGTCTGCTCCTTCTGTACCTTGTCAATCTTCTTTTTAGCCTTCAACTTCTGTCTTCTCCAGGTATCCTCTCTAGGACCCCCAGCTGTGCCCCAGGTCTACACCTTGGTAGATATTACTAGTGGTCACTAACATTCAATTTTCTCTAATGCGAGGCATATGGAAGAGAGATCCCTGGAGTGCCCTCACTGTACCTTTTTCTGGCCATAAGACAAAGTATGGTGGTGAAAAGTTTGTGTTCCTTTTTCCAGTTGCTCTTGACCTGACAAAGGTGTGAGAAGATGACATCTTCTGTATAGTATAGCTATAGGATGGTGACGTCTCTATCACCTGGATTCCTGGGTATAAAAGAGCCCTTCACTGGTCTACTTTCTACATATTATATGATTGAGAAAGAAGCGTTTTTATATTAAACCAATTGGATTTTTGGTGTTGTTTTAGGGTTATTTTCTGTCAAGCAAAACCTAGTCCAACCTAATTAATAAATGTCCTTACACAGGATATTTGCTACTTTCATTCTTCCTATCAAAACTGTTTTTATCTTAACAGTTCCACTAGATTAGAAAGGTGTTTGAAAAATCTCACTTATATGAAAATATTAGTAGATACAGATACCCCTTAGTGGTAGGAAAGACACAATGCGAAGCCAAAGACAAGGGTGAAGTGAAAAAATTGTTACCCAAGGAAATAACTGTTGGTCGAATATTGTAGCCCTACAGATGACTGATAGGGGAAGGTAATTCAGAGTTAAAGCCCATCCTTATTTCTGCCTGTGGTTCCAATAAAATGCTAGTGCTTCCTGAACACCTAAACCTTCTCCACTAGAGAAGGTTTACATCTTATACATCTAAGCTCAGAAATAGTTACTTCTTAGAGGGTAGATATTTTTTAAAGTTAAATTTATTGAAATGTTAATGTGAAAAATAACCATAGCTCTAGTTCAGGAAGGCAAAACATATGAGAAATGAGATGAGACACTAATTTCTTGAGTACGTAAAAGTAGAAATATTATGGACTTTCTCCTCTCAGCTTTATTTTCCATGGCAGACATTTTACACACTATCCAAAATTAATAAATAACATTTTGTCATATTTACTTTATGCTGTTTTTTTTTAAGGAAGTAAAACTGTATAGCCTTCTCCCTTCTTTCCTTTCCAAAGGTAATAGCATTCACAAATCTTATGTGTATTTTTAGACTTCCACAACATATGTAACTATCCAAAATGATATGTTTTCCTGTGTATGTGGAAAAAAGTAGTGTTATCATCCTATACATATTTTCCTACAACTTGCTTTATAAAAGCAAAATAAATGTATTTCTGAGGTCTATCCATGTTGATATCTATTTCTATCTATTGTTATATAATTCTATTTAGTTATGTATGCGTATTTCATTTTTGCTGTTTTTATGGTTATATAAGTTTATTTATTTCCTGTATATTTTTTATTTGTGTTTTTATGAAGTTTGCACTATTACAAATAATTCTGCAAAAATATTCTAAGTGGCATCTTCTTGTGACAGTTCCTTGCTTATGTTGCTTATATTGTTTTTGTTTTAGTTGTTATACTATCTACCTGTGAGTTGAACTATAGATTTTGTAAATTTTCTGTATTACAGGTACTGCCAAAATGCTTTTGTAGTTGGTCCTTACACTTCATACCCTTACCATCAGGGGTATGAGAACTTAGGTATGGGAATTACCTAAATCCTCATCAACACTTAGCATTACAGACAATTTTTTTTTGCCAGTTGGATTGTTATAAAATAGTATTTTAATAATACTAATGGATGTGATTTTATTTTCGTGTGATTGTGTTAATTAAAAAATCAAGTTTCCTCTTCTAGTATTTGTTCAAATCTTTTCCACATTTGGTCGTATTTGTATCACTTTAGAAGAGTTTAAACAATTTTTTAAAAATTCTAACTTCTTGTCATGTGTGTTTCAAATGTTGTCTCTCAGGGTATGGCTTGTCCTTAAACATTGTTTATAGTGTCTTTAGTGTGGAAGTATTAATTTTGATATGGTCAAATTAAATTATCCACTCCTTTATAACTTATATTTGACACCCTGAGGCCACAGATATTTTATATTTTTGTCTTTTTATATGTAAACTTTAATCCTTTTGAAATTTATATGTGTATACTGTTTGAGTTTTATTTTTATTATTATTGTTTAGTATGAGAAGCCAACATCCCAATGCCATTTTTGATAGTTTGTTAATAACATATTTTCAATGCCTCTTTTATTATTTAACAAGTTTACCTATAGACTTCTATTTCTGAGATTTTTATTTAGTTCCATTAATAAATTTGTCTTTTTGCCTTCTATAGCCACATTATATTAATTACCATAGCTTTATATACAAATCTTCATTTTTAGTGAAGCAACACCTCTTTGCTGCTTGTACTTCTTTGAAAAATGTTTGACTAGGCTTAGAGCTTTGTTCTTTTCTATAGAGCTAAGAATCAGTTTGTCAAGCTATATGAAAAATTCCATTAGGCTTTGGATTGGAATTGCATGGGATTTATAGACACACATGGCATTTTGACTCATCTATCTAATGTGAATAAGTAATTGTGAATAAAGAATTGATTCATACTCTAGCCTTTAATGCTAAGCAACAAACAGCATGTATGTATCACTTCCGAATCTAACGGGACTCTCAAAAAATGCAAACCTGTGTTGGAGGTACTTTAGAAAGAAGAGCAGGTGGTGTTTAAAAATGGAAAAGAATTTGGAGAGGATTCAATTTTAAAAACATAAATAGGGAATGAGCAAAAAAATGCAACCATGGCAGAGAATGAAATGACATCTCATGAGGTGTGTGGATGGGGGAAGGGAGTGCTGGGACGAAATCACACAGGAATGCTAGTTGCATTTTGGACCCTTCATCGTTCTGAAATTGGAAACTTTTCGAGTGTGTTTCAAAGTAGTAACCCTTTCCCACAAATAACAAATAAATTAGTTTCAATAACTATTGCCAAGTTCAAGCTCTAGAATCTCCTGGTTTAAATGGTCTGTGCCAATGCATTCTTGTACACCTCACTTCCCTGCCAGCTTCATTGCTGATTGGATACTGATGAATGGCATTGCTGTGCTCCACTGCAGCACTTTATAAATAACATAGCACAGTAGATACAGCACAATAGCAATTCCTATTTTTTCAGTGATTGGACTGGTTGGAAACAAATGATTTCCCTAATAGTGGGCTTTGGATGGAAATGGCTGCTGGATTGATCTCTAACAAATGTGTCAACAATGTATTAAAGCAAGATGTATATAATTTTATGATGACTGGGAACATTTTAGGTAAAAGGCAAACTTAATATTTAAATGTCCCTGTGCTGCCATAAGTGAAAAAAATCCTAAATAAAACAAATTGATACCAGGAGAAGCAAACTGCACGTATTTGTCAGATAAACATTTACTGTTTGGTATTAACTAATGTTAATATTTTATGTCCTTTGTGTTTCTCTCTATTATTATTTCTGAAGAAGACTTCTGTCTTTTCAAAGACTTAAATGGAAACATATTTAATTACCAGATATTTTACAAAAATACGAAGTCATCAGAATTTCAAGATTGTCTACTTACAGGCATATTATCCCACTAAATATGATGACATTAAATGTAAGTCAAACATCAACAGATTAAAGACCCAAGCATAAATTTCACAAGAAATTTACTGTGGAAAATATAGGAATTGTTGACTTTGGTAATTATTAGAACTGCAAGGGGTATATTGTCATCTCATCGAATTCTGCCATTTTATTGATAAAACACCAAGTAGGATGTCTTTTCTAAGTCAAAGGTTACATATTAGATAATTTTCATGTCAAGGTGCTGTTTCCCTCATCTGTCATATGGCAATACCTCCTTCCTCTGTGCATGGAAACCCAAAACTCCAACCTCCTGAATGTCTGAAAAGTATTTGACTTTGTCACACTCTCTTGCTTACTAGCTTCTGAAAATGTTCCTTCAGCTCAGAACAGCATTCCTGCTACTACCCAATCCACCCTGATAACCTCCTACATTTTCTTTGCTAAAACCAAGAATTCGTGACATTTATGGCATGCTTACTAAATACCGAGCACGGTTTTAAGCCCATGGCATAACTCAACTCGTTAAATCCTCATATGGATCTGACAAAGTACATAACACCATTTGATATATGGAAAAACAGAAACACTGAAATGTTATGTAATTTGTTGAAGAAGACAAAGCCAGATTACCAGATTAAAACCTAAACAGTGTATCTTCAGGGCAGGATATTTAAACCTCTGTGTTGTGCTGGCACCACACAGGATTCAATCCCAACTTTACTTGCTTTTGCAACTCTTTTCCTACCCAGGGAGTCTCTTTTCCGAGTATCCTCAAGAACACTCTACATAGGACTTCCCATGGTGAGTACTAATAGATATCATTATTATCTCTCCTACTGTGAGCGTCTTGAAAGCAAAAAGCAGCATTTCATAGGGTTAAGAGTTTGGACCTGGGATTGGACAGACCTGGATTTGAATCCCAGGTCTGTCACTTATTCAAACTGTGGCCTTGGCAAATTACTTAACCTATTGAAGCTCCGTTTTTATTATCTGTAAAATGAAGATAATATTTGCTGCTTCATAATATTATATTAGAAGGATTAAATGCATTACAGTACACAATTGTTCAATGTAAATTAGCTATTATAATTATTATCTGTATTCTCTAAGTTGAGTACTGTCATAGTGGTAGATGAACTTTTTTGCATAAATAGGGCTACAAGGGACATCAATAAAGCAGCTTGTATTCTGAATTTACTAACTAGTGACACATATGTTTCATGAACTCTGAAGATTAACCTTCAATGTAGAGAAACATCCCTTCTTTAGCTATGCTATCTTGCAGTTATGGTACTCCCTTTGCCACCTTAGTTGACACATCAACTCAGGCTATCTAGGATATTATTTTGAGCACAGGGAATGGATATATTTTTTATGCATTGGTGTTTCCTGAACTGAAGAAGGATGGACATTGAAGAATCAAGTATTTTAAATAGCTCCTAAAGCAGATGGAAGGAGTTATTGTAGCCATCTGAGCCACTTGCCGCATGACCTGGAAGGTTTAATTCTACTTTTGTCCTTGAAAAACGGAAAACAAAACTACAAACCTCTTGGCTTACTTCATCCATAGGCCCTGATGTGTAAGTCTGTGTGTGCAGCAGTGTGACCCTCATGCTGTCTTTGTTGATAAGGATCAGGATTGCCGGATGAGAACTACAGTGGGAGGAAGAAGTCATAGAGTCTAAAATGTCTGCGTTTAAAAATATGGCCTTATAGTTATAACACTGGAGCCCATGTGGACAAACAGGCAAATAGCATAAAGCAGAAAATTAGCATGATGAAACGACTTTCTTGCAAAAGAATAAAGCCACTCAGGAGGAAACCCTTTATACATCCAATGTCAAAAACACAAGGGACTCACTAGTATGTACATGTACCAGTATATTCCAGCATCAATGGCCCTATTCACACTTATGATGAGCATGGCAGTGTTATCAGATACCCAGATAAGTGAGGCAACCAAATTGAATCTTCTGAGATGATTGGAGGAAGTCCTATTAGTTAAGGAAAATTTTTCTCAGGCACAACATAAAGTTAGCATGTGGCAGAGAGAAACTTGTGAATTTCCACGACCAATCTATTCTCCACGTATCAACCAGGACAATCTCTAAAACTGAGAATATAGCCTGTCATGCCTCTGTTTAAATCCCGTCATTGGACTTTCATTGCTTTATGAATACAATAGAAAGTTCATGCTCTAACCTACAACATTCTCTATGGTCCAAGCTCTGCTCCCTTTTGCGTTGCCATACATTTCTCTCTCTATACATGCTCCCAGACCCAGGGACTTTGTAAAGTTTCTCAGTGTACCCAGTGTCTTCCCACTTGGGGGTTGCCACTCATGCTGTTCCCACCACATAAACACTTTCCCCAGATTTATACATGAATGTCTCCTCTATTTTTTTCTTTCTGTTTTCTTTTTTTTGATGCCGAGTTTCATTCTTGTTGCCCAGGTTGGAGTGCAGTGGCACAAACTTGACTTATTGCAATCTTGGCCTCCAGCTTCAAACAATTCTCCTGCCTCAGCTTCCCAAGTAGCTGAAATTACAGGCATGTCCCATCACTCCCAGCTAATTTTTTGTATTTAGTAGACATGGAGTTTCACCATGTTGGTCAGGCTGGTCTTGAACTCCAGGCCTCAGGTGATCCACCCGTCTTGGCCTCCCAAAGTGCTGGGATTACAGTTGTGAGCCAATGCATCCGGCTTCCTTCTTAGATTTAAGGTCTCCTTTTATATACCATCTCAGAGAGGCCTTTCCGGGCCACCTTACCCATGCACCTTCTATTCTTTATCATTAGTTCTATTCATACTTTCGTAAAACACTTTACAATTTCATCTATAGATTTTTGTTTGTATATGCTTGCTTATGACCTTTCTTCTCTACTAGGCTTTGAGCTCTAAGAAGGACCCTGTTCTGCCTTGGGTAGGTATTCACTAGCATTTGTTGAATGAAGAATGAGTGAATAAATGGATAGTTCCATGAGTGAGTCATGTGATTGGAGCCCTGAGCCAAGAGCTTCTTATGTTTGTGAGGATCCAACAATTAATGGCTCTGACTTTTTTTCCCTTGCTGTGGCAGAATTGTGAGTATGAAGTCAATTCAGAGAAGAACTTCACCTGGCAGTGTGTCTGAATTCTAGAGAAGGTAGGAACAAATTGAATATTTAATATGCATTTGTTATATTCAAGGAAACTTAGGGGATAAAAAGTTGGACAAGATGTGATCTCAGCCAGCACAGTGGCTCACGCCTTTAAGCACTTTAAGAAGCCTAGGCAGGCCGATCACCTGTGGTCAGGAGTTTGAGACCAGCCTGGGCAATATGGTAAAACCCAATATTTACTGAAAATACAAAAAATTAGCCAGATGTGGTGGTGAGTGCCTGTAATCCCAGCTACTTGGGAGGCTGAGGCAGGAGAATCGCTTAAACCTGGGAGGAGGAGGTTGCAGTGAGTCAAGATAGCACTACTGCACTCCCGCCTGGGCAACGAGAGAAGCTCGATCCCCTGCCCTCCCACAAAAAAAGATGTAATCTCTTTCCTGACTTTTCTTATAGTTTAGGGCATTGGACTTGTCCTCTAAACAGGTGAGTATAGCATGAGTGTGGTAGACAGACCAGCACTATGTGTCAAGTGCTGCTGTGTGCTGTAAGTGCTATGGGGGAACATAGACACTACTTGGTTTTTTAAAATAGCATTTTGAAGGGAGTGATTTCATGCTCTAAATTTAATCTATTCTGTATAATCTATGGGCTTGTGTATTTTTTGGGTCTATATACCACTGGAAAAAATCTAGAGTGGTGCTGGCAAATCCATCTGTCAACCCTTCACTTATTGATTACATCAGAAAATATTTTACAGTCTCCTTCAAAGGAACAGGCACAGTGCCTATTGTGCTAGGTACCAAGGATATTGCTACAAACCGGAGAGAGAAGCTCTGTGTTCTCACAATGCCTTTACATCCATGAGAAAAATAGATGTTAAATAAGAATGATAATGTCAGATTTTGATAAATATTATGGTAGAAAGAGAGTGCTGAGATTTAGAACCAGTGATGAGAAGAGACTACCCTAGGGAAGGTGACATTGGACCTGAAGCATGAAGGATGAGTAGGAGCTGCCAATAGGAGAGCTACAGGAAGAGCCTTGCATTCAGGGAGCATCCAAAGTAAGGGCTTGAGGCAGGACAGAGCTGTGGATGTAAGACTATGGAAAGTCGGTATGGCTGAGCCTAGTGGGGAGGGTGTGAGAGGAGGTCAATGCAGCACACCACACTGGACCTGTGGGCTATGCTTAGGACTTTGAATTTTATGCTAAGAAAGACCAGAAGAAGTTATTGAAGAATTATAAGCATGGGATTGACAGGCTCTGATTTGTATTATTAAAGGATTACTTCAGAGGTAAAGAGAAGGAATCGTGCTATGGTCTGAAAGTGTGCCCCAAAATTCATTTGTTGAAACTTAATCCCCTTTGTGGCAGTATTAAGATGTGGGGTTTTGGATAAAGAAAATGTGATACGTATATACCATGGAATACTATGCAGCCATATAAAACAACGAGGTCATGTCCTTTGCAGGGACGTGGATGGAGCTGGAGGCCATTACCCTTAGCAAACTAATACAGAAACAGAAAACCAAATAGCACATGTTCTCACTGATAAGTGGGAGCTAAATGATGAGAACACATGGACACATAGAAGAGAACAACACACACTGAAGCCTCTTGGAGAGTGGAAGGTGGTAGAGGTAGAGGATCAGGAAAAATAACTAGTGTGAGTAAGGGGACCCCTTCCTCTTAAGCTTCTAAGACCTCTTTCCTTTAGCCTTCTACGTTGCATTTCTTTTTTTTTTTTTTGTATATCCCACTTTACATTTTTAATGTAGTAGGTTTTCTCTTCAGGTTTCTTTTTTTTTTTTATTTTTTATTGGATTTTAAGTTTTGGGGTACATGAGCAGAGCATGCAAGACAGTTGCGTAGGTACACACATGGCAGTGTGCTTTGCTTTTCTTCTCCCCTTCACCCACATTTGGCATTTCTCCCAAGGCTAAGGAGAAGTAAAAGTTGAAAATAGAAGGCACAAGGTTGGTGGAGGAGACAAAACCGGTGCTACCGGCCAGACATGGAGGTTAAAGATCAACCCCCCCACCCTAGTTCCTATCCTATCTATAGATTACAGGCATGGTATGGAGGAACCTTCCCGGAAGACATCGTTCTTGCTTAATCACGATTAGACCCCCACCAAAGTCACATGCCCCTCCTCCACCTCACGAATCATGAGCCTCTCACAGGTACCCTCTAAGACTGTGAGCCTTTAAAAGAAGCCAGGATTTTCTAGTCGGGGAGCTCGATTCTTGAGACACTAGTAGTCTGCCGAGACTCCCAGAGGAATAAAGAGCCACTTCCTTCACAAACCTGGTGTCCGAGAGGTTTTGTCTGTGGCGTGCCCTGCTCCAGTGGGTACTAGGCTTAATACCTGGGTGATGAAATAATCTACACAGTAAGTTTACCTTGTAACAAACCTGCATGTGTACCCCTAAACACAAATTAAAAAATAAAAGAGCTGGGGTCTTTTGGACATTGATTAAGTCATGAGGCCCTCATGAATAAATAGATTAGTCCCTTAGGAAGGGGCTGGAAGGATTAGCCTAAGTTCTTCTGCCATGTGACATCACAGCATTTACCCTTTTTTGCCCTTTTGAGCCCTTCCATTATGTAAGGGTACCTAGGTGGCCCCGTCTATGAGGAAAGGGTCTTCACAAGAGACACTGGACCTGCCAGCACCTTGATCTTAGACTTCTCAGCCTCCAGAACCCGTAGCGCTGGTTTAAGAAATACATTCCTATTTTTCATAAATTACCCAGTCTCAGATGTTTTCTTACAGCATCACACACAAACTAAGACAGGTTGTAAAGAAAGTATGAGCAAAATTTTAATGATTTCTAATGATCACTATGAGACACATCTTGTATTGAGTAACCTCTACATGGCAAGCATGGTGCAAAAACAGAAAGTTACTGTTGATGGATTTGATCTAGATTATTATTGGGCTTTTCTGTGGGGACAGAACTGCCATATTTTTCAAAATTGATTTCTTCATTCAATTTCAATTTCCTTTTCATGATTAGCTAAATCGAAAGCAAATGTTTAGGGTCCTTTTAACCTGCTCACCTCAAACCCTCTTTCTCTTTCTGAGCAGATCTGTAATTTCCCAAAGTAGTGCGTGGCTGTGGCATATAGTACTTATCCCGAAGAAGCAGGTTCTGCTGGGGGTTCATGCTTGAGTCCATTTTTCTTATCTTTCT
Organism: Callithrix jacchus; assembly: GCF_049354715.1. Classification (NCBI taxonomy): domain Eukaryota; kingdom Metazoa; phylum Chordata; class Mammalia; order Primates; family Cebidae; genus Callithrix; species Callithrix jacchus. The sequence goes on from NC_133507.1 coordinate 65,182,091, forward strand.
CAAATGGCCGAAGTTAACTGATTTGAAAGGGCCTCATTTTAAATTACATTCATTCAGTGAAAACAGAAATTAACACTTAGAGACATCTATATGCTAATGATTGTAGCTCAGGGAATTCACTTCTAACCTTTTCAAAAGGCACTGGTAAAGAGCCATTTCACTTGAAAGCAACTTAGTAAAACTGGTAGATTAATTAAATACCATAAAATTTCTTTAAGAATCTTTATTTCATTTATCATTTATGCCATTATTTTTTCTTTTTTATGTGAGTTACCTTGGTTCATATCGTGCCTTCTAGGACACATTATTTAGCAGATTATCTGACACGAATAATGCAGAATCCAGTGTGGTAATGTTATGTTATGAATTTGGAAGACAGCAAAAGAACAAAAGACAAACAAAGGAAATCTGTTCATCAAAGCCACCCCTAGTTCATGTTGCAGCTTTGTGCAATTTTTTTTTAAAGGGCCCTCTGTCAGTAAAACCCCTGGGTGAGGCGACAAGCCCAGGGGTAGTAAATGGACTCTAGGTACAAAATCCACTTGCTCCTTCTGTCACTTGCCCTGTGCAATGAACAAATTGCACAGCTGTACATGACATCCTTTAGTGGCTCTCTGTCTCATTGTTCCATCTTACTTATCTGTGTTCCCCTTATATCTACTTATTTTCATCCATGATTTCATGTCTTTAAATTTTACTAGCTTTTTCCGTCTACCTATCCCCTAAAGAGTAAACTCTGGCAAGGATTCATTTTGGAGGAGGATACATTTTGTTGAGCTGTGTGAAGGGGAGAAGACCATGTATCTGAACAGGGCAGTCACTTCAGAGGACACATTAATGAAGCAAAAAGAACTTGTTGTTAATTTCACATGCAATATATATTGCTATTATTTTCTGAATAAGCAGCAAGAACTGCACATTTTAGGGCATGGGGGTTTGCAGTTAGACCTACCTGTGAGCCCTGGTTCAGCCTGACGCCAGTTGTATGACTTTATGCATATTATTTAATCTCTTTGAGCCTTTGTTCTTTCATCTGTAATATGGAAACAATGACATGGACTGGGAGGGTTAAATGAGAAAATGCATGTAAAGTGCTCGGTAAAATGCTTGGCACACGGTAAATGCTCTGTAGAAGGTAAGACCTGAAGTGATGAGGAGAAATGAAAGAAACAACATTTGAAAACATTTCTGCTCTCAGAAGCTGTACCCTAGAAAATGTTTCCCAAAGCTGAAATAAGGGACCTCAGATACCTAAGCTCACAATATTGTATGACCCCTTTGCTATATATTCTTTATTCAAGCTCCCCTCATACTTTCTCTTTGATCCACATCCTAAAAAAAATGATACTCTGAAATCATCAGTGTGGATCATATCAATAAATGGTCCAAGTTATCTTTATTTCTCCTCCATTTTTTAACAACTATAAAACTGAGTAAGTTTTGACATATATTTGTACCCAAAAACTTTTACCATGATCAAAATAATAAATGTATCCATTACCCCAAATGTTTCTTTGTATGATTTTATTACCCCCCCCTTTACTCTTCTACCGTCTATCTTCACTGCTCCCTCCCCATCCCCAGGCAACCACTAATCTGCTTTCTGTCCCTATAGATTAGATTGCATTTTCTAGAATTTGATATAAATTGAATCATATCCATTCATATGTGCTTTTTTTTGTTGGTGGTGGTGGACTGATTTGGCTTCTCTCACTCAGCATAATAATTTTGAGGTTTATTGTTAAGGTAAACATTTTGACCCCAGTAAGGCATTATTTCTGCCTGAGCAACATCCATTTTGTGGTATGCATCAATGATTTATTCCTTTTCCTTGCTAAGTGCTAGTTCACTGTAGAGCTATACCACTAATTTTTAATCCATTCACCTGTTGATAGACTGTTGGATTGTTTCCACTTTGGGACTACTACAAAGAAATTTTTCATGAGCATTCAAATACAGGTCTTGGTATGGGCATTTTTTTTCATTTCCTTTGGGGAAATACCTAGGAGTTTACTTTTAAAGTAATCATTAAATTGTTTTTCAAAGTGGTTGTGCCACTTTACACTCTCTCCATCAGTGTTTGAGAGTCCCAGTTGCTCTGTTTTCTCACCAATACTCAGTGTGGTTGGTCTTTTTAATTTCAGTCATTTTAAGAGTGATGTAATGATATTTCATTGTGATTTTATTTTTAATTTCCCTAATGGCTGTCATGTACTTCTTCCCAAACCTTATATCCTCTTTGATAAAGTAGCTATTCAAATATTTTTGCTCCACTTTAAAAATTAGACTGTGTTCTTATTGATTTTTTAGTGTTATTTATATATTTATATCCAAAATATATACAAATCCTGATAAAAGGTCTATATCCAAAGTATATAATATGCAAATATTTTTTCCTATTTGTGACTGTATTTTCATGTAATTTATTCCATCTTTTAAAGAGATGTTTTTAATTTTGGTGAAGTTCAATTTATCATTTTATCTTTTATAGATATTTTCCAAAATCAAGATTACAAAATTTTCTCCTATTTTTTTTTTGAGAAGTTTTATAGATTCACGTTTTGCATTTAGATCTATAATCCACTTTGAGTAAACTTTTTCATTTGGTGAAAAGTATAAATTAATGGTCATTTTTTTATTGCACTTTTAGTTCTGGGGTACATGTGCAGAATATGCAGGATTGTTGCATAGGTACATACATGGCAATGTGGTTTACTGCCTCCATCCCTGTCCCCGTCCCCTGTATCTGGCATTTCTCCCCATGTTATCTCTCCCCAACTCCCTACCCCTGCTATCTGCCCACTAGTACCCCCCCAACAGACCCCAGTGTCTGATGCTCCCCTCCCTGTGTTCATGTATTCTCATTGTTCAACACTCGCCTATGAGTGAGACAATGTGGTGCTTGATTTTCTGTTCTTGTGTCAGATTGCTGAGAATGATGGTTTCCAGATTCATCTGTGTCTCGTCATTTTCATATGTATATAGATCTTCAATTGCCCCAGTACCATTTATTGAAAACACTGTTCTTTCTGCACTGAATTGTCTTTCTGCCAAAAATCAGTTGATAATATATGTGTGGATTTATTCCTAGACTCTCCTCCTCCATTCTGCTCCATTAACTTATTAGTCTATTTTTAAGGCCATGATGTATTGTGAAAAATTCATTCTTGAGACAGTTTGAATGTCATTCCATCATTAGCTCCCTCCTTCCATGTACCTCAACTGGACAACTTAGTGTAATTTTGTATTTTAGTTAAATTTAGACAAAGTGAATTTAGTCAATAATGTAAAACTGGTCTGGCTTAAAGACTCTCTTTACCTTTTGTCAGTTCTGTTTCCCACTATTCACTTTTATTTTATTTTTTATTTTTTGTGCTTTTATGGCTGTAGCATGGTGGGGGTAGAGATGTGAAACAAATACCTTGACAAACTGTTTTTTATAATATATAAACTTACATAATCTTCAAACTGCTCATGGTAAGGTAGAAAGTGGCAGTGGAAAAATCAAATGAAGAACCCAAAACAAACACTAAACCCTCTCTAAAAGATTCCTGCTAATGAATTTGTCCATTTCTAAATTATACCTAATTTTTCTCTCTCCTTTGTTGTAAACACAGAGAAAAAAATGCTCACTTTTGTTGTTTTAGACATGACATCAGGGGTTCTGGAAAGCAGAGGCAGATTGGAAATCCCAGGGCAAGATCCAGCTGAGCCTGCTTGAGAACAGGGCTTTCTCAGGTAGGAGTCCACTCGTAAATCCCAGCTGTCAAACTGTGAGGGACACAGCTTCAGAAGAGGAAAGAGCTCGCCTGTGGAATGAGTCCAGAGAGTGTGTTTGTTGCAAACTGGAAGGCAGGGAAGGTAGTTATCAGCACTTTAGTAGGTCCAAGCTGATTGGCGAGGCCCTTCTTGCTGCTAATGAGGCTATTTTTATACTGATAGCTCTATTATTCCCCACTATTGTCATGGTTACATGGACAAAAGGAGAAAGCGAATGTAAACTTTCTGAAAAAAGGAGATAGTATGAAATTAGAATCATTTAATCACTTATTCTAACAACAAAAACAAGTCCTTCCAGAGATGAGTTAATGAACCATGGTTTACCCCTGAGGCTACAATCTTCCGCTAACACCAGTCTCCTCATCTGCTAAAATGAGGGGGTTGGACTAGATGATCTCTGAGGTCCCTTCCAGCACTGAAAATTCTATCATTCTATGATTATTTAATCTATTTCCTAGTGACTGGAAGTTTTGCATTTACCATATATAGAAAGGAAATAAAGGAAATCTGACTTGGAAAGTTTGAATTTTTACTTGCATCACAAGCTTGATTTTGAAGGAGAAATGGAGTAAAGATGTTTGAATTAAAGAAACTGATGTCTACTATGCTTTAGACTATACACAGTTACCTGCCCATCTAGTAACACATTGAGGGCGTTGTGTGGAGCCCGAAAGCGTTCAAAAACTCCTGCTCAGGTTAGAGGTTCAATTCAGTATTCATGACAGGTTACCAAGGAAAGTAACCTGATATCTGTGCTAACTCCAATCCTCTTTCAAAATGCTTCTCAAACACAATTTGGCATGAACACATCAAGCTAATACGGCAGATGTGGTTCTCACTTGCTATGTGTCAAAGCTGTGCTTGACCAAATCAGAATGTTTATCTCTAGACTTAAGCAGACCCTACACACAGTAAAAGAATGAATCAGAATCCTTTCAGATAAATAGATTATTAAGCAGATTATTAAGGCTGTTATATATTTGGGCCACGAATGGGCAGGACTTTATTTTATTCTATATTTTTCTCATATCACAGTGTCTCTATAGAGAATGAGCATATTGCTGAAATCAACTACCTGAAAGTTTTATCTCATTAATCCCCTATTTCCATTCATAGCATCACCTAAGTTTATTTCATCTATACCTAGTGTTTCAGGAAAAAGTTTACAAATGTTGCATTAAATGTGTACAGTTTTAGCCTTAGCATGAAGAACCTTCTGTAGACATATCCTCAAGAAACTTACAATTTGCTTGGGCACATAAGACTTCAACAATAAGCACTCTTAGTAAGGGCCTAGGGTATGAGAAATGTTCATATATTAGATGCTTACTGTATACAAGGAACTGGTCAGAAGTCACACTCTGAGGTAGGTGGCCTCATTTTTGTTCTATAGATTAAAATCCTGAGTCTCAGGTAATTAAAAAAGCAAACACACAAAAACCATGGTTGCATATCTAGTAAGCTATTGATCTGGAGTCTGAATCCTGGTTGATCTGACACCAAGACCTGTCTTATTCTCTCAGCACTTGGGATGACAAACACGTTTCATTCCATCCATCCTGATTGTCAAAGTTGAGTCATTGATGGGGCGCTGCTTGGAGTGTTGGTTGAGAATGTTTCTCAGAGCACCCCTGGGATCAGAGCGAAGTGCCCTGGGCTCTCAATATTGCCTATACTTGCCGTAGCTCTGGGTGGCTAAATAAGTGGCACACATTTAAGTTATTAGAGAAAAGAAAAGCAAGGAAAGCTCAGGAGAGTCTGCAGAGTTCATGGAAAATTTCTCAGAAAACTTGGAAGATGAACCAGCCTTGATCGGTGGGCAGAATTTGAGCAAGTGGACAAAAAGCAAACCAGCCCTCTAAAAAGAGTGCCAGGAGTAGAGGCAACAAGAGCGCAGATCTCTAAGGCGAAGACGGTGTAATTTTTGTGAAGCTGAGACACTTGCATTCACGACTGTGTTAACAATGGGGCGACGGAATACGCGTAGATTGTTTAAATCGTTCAAAGCCCTTTCATGTTTACGATGCTTGAACAATCTCTCTGTTTCATTAGTTGCCAATAAGTTATCCCTTTGTTTCTGCATTTGGTTTTATGGATTCTATTGTTGTAATGACGAGAGCACAGGGAAATCATGTAATGACAGGGGGAAGCACTTGCTGGGGGAAAGAAAAAGCACTTTGAAGCGGTGGGACTCCCAGGCTGCATCTGGGCACAATGCCAGCTTTTCTGCAGCTGAAGAACTTGCCAGAGAAACAGCTGGCAATAGCTACAATTCACCTGTAATAAAGACAACTGATACCGACCACTCAGCACACTAATCAATGATTTAATAATTGTGTCAATGAAACAGATTATTCAATTGACTTCGGGGGATTGTAGCCCCCCTCTGCAGTCATATGCTGCCTTTGAGAATGGCCTAGCCTTCCCCAACTGACTCACACATTTCCCTCCAGTACTTTTATTTTAAGACTCTCCTGGTTACAACTTTTATGTCAAAATATATTGGAACATCATATGCCCCTTAGACCAGTGTTTATTGACATTTATGGAAGTGCCAGGAAATTCTAGGGAGTGAATAGAGCCTTTCCTCACTCTGTCTACCGATGTCTGTAGAATCTGTCCCTGGTGTCAGCACTGTCCCCTTGGGGGTCGTAGAATATCCTTTCTCGAAAGGAGATGCCACTTCCTGGGATGCATCACAGTGCAGTATGAGTAAGGGGGTTTGGCAAGATACAGTATATATTCAGCTTCATTGCATTTTGAATTTTTACTACCTCGTTTCTCTTTCTCTATAATACTGTGAGTCATTCAAACTTAGTTAAGGTTCAACCCAATCATAAATAAGATTTTCTTATGGAGGATCTGGGACAACTTTTTCTTCCACATTTACTGGTGGTCAAGTGAACAGATACAATAAAACGTGGAAAAGCTCATTCTTGCCTTTTTCTTGTCATGCACAGTAGGCTGCTGGTATCCCTCTGTCCTCTGCAGTCCTCTTGCACAAATCCCTCAGACTGTGGCCTTGGGGGGCACGTGGGAATTTGATTGGCTAGTGTGGTATGGCTGGTGGTCATAGCAGGTCCTATCACTTTGTTGCCACTTCCTGCTCAGGAAGATTTTCCACAGTAGTGCTTCTTTTTCCACCCTATCTTCTTAATCTCATACTCAATGATTTAATTGACTACTGTCTAAGCTCTCACATGTTCATTAAACCTAATAGATTTTAGGATTTGAGCATTAATGATACTGGGTCAGCTAGAGTTAGGTTTTCCCAGTTGGGGAGCCTATCATAACATTTGACTTTTGTAAGAAAAAAACAACAACAGAGATATATGTAATTGCATAATTGGCTCTTAAAACTTGTTGGTAGCTATGCAGGATCTCAAATAGGAAGTCAAATAGAAAAAGAATCAGAACCTACCCCTAACCAGCAAGAGTAAACTAGTTTGATTATTTTTAACAGGGTTTCAGTCCATTGCTTAGGCTGGAGTGCAATGGTGTGATCACAGCTCATTGCAGCCTCAAACTCCTAGGCTCAAGCAATTATCCTGCCTCAACATCCTGAGTAGTTGGGAGCACAGGCATGCACCACCATGACTGGCTAATTTTTAATATTTTTGTGGAGACAGAGGTCTCCTTGTGTTTCCCAGGCTGGTCTTGAATTCCTAGGCTCAAGAGATCCTCCTGCCTTGGTCTCCCAGAGTGCCTGGATTACAGACACGAGCCAATTCACATGGCCCCTGCATTGCTTTAAAAATGATCCTTTACTATCACTCTCCTTATCCCTGATTTATCTTGGGTCCCATTAATTAAGGGCCTGATTTGTGAGAACGCTGTTTGTTTTAAGGGTATATGCATTTTAATGGGTTTGCTTAGGGCCTAAAAAAGATTCAAGACACAAAGGACTGGAGTCAATAAGGTTGGGATTTCAGGCAGTGTGACAGGTATTGAGTGGGATATACTGTTGGCCAGAGGCCTTGCCTGACACCATTCACATTTCGCAAAACAGACAGTTGTCTACTCCATAAGCAAATGGACAATATCCTTTTCTTCTTTTTTTCCCTTCATAATTTTGACATAAACTATGCAGTGGAAAGCAGGTACCAACTGGTAGTATCCATTATGTATGGTGGCCAATTTTATTAAGAATCTAGGAAATACCTCCCTTGGTGGCATATTTAGAAAGTAATATTGGCATCCTGTCCGTCCATGTTATCAGTGAATGACATGTCAATGTCTTGATGCCTGATCTTAATTATTCACTCTCTGCCATTTCCAGAGACCTGAGATGGCTTTCATCTGTGCTGACACATGGAATATAGTGAAAAGCATTAATGGACTCCAAGTGTGAATATGAAAACAGAGAAGAGAAATTAACTATATGTAAAGATATATAAAATTACATATAAATGTATAAACATATAGACATATGTAAAGGTTGGTGCATCAAACCAATTTAGAGGAATCTAGCATAGCTGGTTAGAGTGCCATCTCATTCATACATGTAAAAAACCATAGTGACATTTCTTTCCTGATCATCCCCCAGGGAGCACATTGGATTATTTAAATATTACCTATTAATATTTATGTAGTGTTTCATATTACATAATTTGTAGAGCATTCTTTTGAGGATAAAATGAGGAGATAGATATAAGAATACTTTGAGGATTAGAAATTGGAACATATTTTTCATCATAATTAAGACTATGATTATTTTCATGTTATCCATTTGGTTTCAAGTTTTGGATTACAAATTCCTAGAGAGTAGGGCTGACATCATCCGGATTTCAACTGTGAGTAGATAAATGGCACAATCATGAACAAAGCAGAAGAAACAGTGAATTGGGAGCCAAGAAGCTTGAATTTTATTCCCAGTTCTGCTGGTAACAATCCACGTGCCTTGGGCAAATCATTTAATCTCCCTGGGTCTTTAAGTATTCCTCTGTAAAATGAGAAAGTGAATCAGCCAATGTTACATTCAGCACCAATTTTCAGAGATTTGTGATTTAAAAAAAAATATGAAATCTCTCATCAGGGAAAGTTCGTACTGCAAAGTCTTTGCTTCAATCAAAAAAATTAGTTGGGATCAGCTTGTATAACATGTTAGGTTGTCAGAATTTCAGAAAACTCGAATATTTTCCAGAAATTGTTTTAATGCCAGCAGGCTGTTATCTGTGTTGCTGCTAAGATATTATAATGTGTGGGAACAACCAGTAAAAATAACATAAAAACAAAAGCTTGGGGGGAAATCTTTTGCTGCTCAATGAATCTTGTTTTAGGTCTGATTTATCTGACTACAAAGAAGTAGTAAATGCAAGTTTTTTCTTTCTTTTAACTTTTTCTTCCCCTTTTCTTTCTACCTTACCCCATGAGCCCTATTCCTTGGAGAAAAATAGGATGATTTTAGAACTGCCTTGATAAATTAGCCAGTTTAAGTTAGTTGGAGAAAAAATAAATTTCTGCATCTCTGAAGGTCTTAATAATAAGGTGCTATCTGAACAGTAATGTGAAGAAAGCTAAGGGAGGAAGACTTTATTGTCATCTATGTTGGGTAAGAGCATCAGGCTGAGGGAAGTGCAAGTACAGAAGCCTAGAGGCCTTTTTTGAGGTAGAAGAGTACCTGGTTGCACGAAGCAAAGAGGCCAGTATTCCTGGTGTCAAAAAGAGAGAGCAAGTAGGAGAGGATGGTTAAAGATGAGGAGGAGAAAGCAGGTTTTGTAGGTCTTTGCAGGGCATTAATGAAATGGGGAATCCTTTGGGTTTTGCTGGAGGAGTGACTTCAAAGTGTTGTTGCAATAGGGTATTTCCAGCAGTAAATGGGGAGTGCAGCTAAGAGACAGTAAGAATAATCTTGGGGATCGATGATGATATCTTGGAACAAAGTGGTAACCATAGAGGTGCTGATAAATGGTCTGGATCCATTTTGATGGAAGTGCTAAGTAATTTGTTGATAAATTGGATAGGAAATATGAGAGAAAGAGAGAGGTCCAAGATGACTAAGAGGCTATGGCTTGAAAAGTTGAAACTATGGAATTGTTTTCAACTGAGATGAGAAGATGAAGAATTTCTCTTCAGACATGTTTTCGATGTCTGGATGATGAAGAAGTGTTTCTTAAACTCTTAACATTATACCTGTATTGAGTAATTGTTTTCATTCATATTTAAATTTAGAGAGGAAACTGAGAAATAGGAAAAAAGAATTTAAGACTCGGTCATTCTTTTAATTTCATTCATGCATTTATTTACTCATTCAGTTGACGTGTACTGCAATCTCTTACACATTAAAATCACCCTACTGGGTTCTGGGAGAGGCAGAAAAGTGTTCAAATGTGAATTATGTTGTCAGCAACTGTATAATTTATTAGCGCTACTTGATAGAGAGTAGAAAGATGATTCATTAAAACAGGTAAGATGCCATGATATTTGGATATAGGCAAGTGACCATGAGGAGTGGGAACCTATGAGATGACCTTAAAAATGGGTTGGCATTTTATATTTTTGGTTGACGGTTGCCGTATCACCAAAGCCAGAAACACCATGAAAGAGGAAAGATGTTTTCTTATCTGTTAATGGCTTTGTGAGATTGTTGAAAGTAATCTGAAAGAACAATCTAGAGCAGACTATCAAGAAATTCTGAGAATTAAGTCCTAATGCTCATTGTATGTAACACATTTACTTATATGTAGCTAGAATGGAATTATTTATTTACCATCCTTGGGAGGATTGAGAAAATTTTTCCATGGTTGAGAAAGACTAATCTAGTCCCTACAAGTCCTAATTTCAAGGTTATATTTATGTATAACTTAAATTCAAGGTTAAGAGTTCAGCTCCTTGTGAAACCTCCGTATCTACTCCCATAAGCAAATAAGATGGTGGCAGGCCTGATGTCTAACTTGAAATTGGGTGAGAGGCTGTAGGTAAGGTAAAACAGCAAATAAATAAATAAAAGAAATCACTGTTAAATCTTGAGGGTCATGTAATCTAATTGGGAAGGCAAACACAAGGACAAACGCATAAGAACAGTTTTATTGCATGATCTAAGAACTGCCCAGTGACATCATAGTCTTAGATTGTGGGCAAAGCCTAGGGTGCCGATTTGCATTAAGGAATAATGAAGGTTGGCTGGGCCAAATCAGAGAGAACATTCTTGAGAACCTAGATCTTAAGAAAATATTGGTAAGTCATTGATTAGTTAATTTTCAAAAATTGATGTTTGAGCAGAGATTTTATGAGCCAAATGATTAAGATGGGATGCTGACACATAGATGACTTTCCTTAATTTTTAGAAGAAATCTTCATGTGCTTCATATAAACAAATCGTTGCTTCATTTATAACTGTACCCCTCGAGTCTGCAGGATTTTCCTTTCCTGAAGGCTGACATCTGCCTAATAATGGTGTTGTGAAAAATGTCCCTTTTGATAGGCTCTTTCCATTAACAGTTATAAAATTTCCTTTTAGAAAACACTGAGTGCTGCCTTCACAAAGTGGATACTGTAATATGATGAAAATGTTCAAGGAAATGCAAGATCCCACACAGACAAATCCCCCACCTTCGGTGTGTGGATAACTGACTGATGAAGCTGTGTCTCTCAGAATGTGGACCTGGTGAGGGATTTGAGGAATGGCTCTTTTGATTCTGCAGGGTGCTTACTCTTTGGAGCCCTCTATGCAAGAAGCTAGAGACATCCTATACACATTCGACAGAAAAGGGAGCCACACTGGATTGTTCCAGTGCACACTTTGTGTAATATGTTGCAAAACCAAAAATTTGTAATGGAAATACTGAAGTGAAAGGTCAAAGAGCAAGAGCAGTTGCAGGTGGAGGAGGAAAGATTGTGCTGCTTTAGTTTTTTGTTTGTCTGTTGTCGTTTTTGAGATGAAGTCTCGCTCTGCCGCTAGGCTGGAGTGCAGTGGTGCGATCGCAGCTCACTGTAACCTCTGCCTCCTGGGTTCAAGCAATTCTCTTGCCTCAGCCTCCTGAGTTAGCTGGGACTACAGGCCTGTGTCACCATGCCCAACTAATTTTTTTATTTTTAGTAGCGACAGGGTTTCACCGTGTTGGACAGGATAGTCTCAATCTCTTGACCTCGTGATCCACCCGCCTTGGCCTCCCAAAGTGCTGGGAAATTGTGCTGCTTTCTTTTTTTTTGAAATGGAGTCTCACTCTTGTCACTCAGACTGTAGTGTAGTGGCATAATATCTGCTCACTGCCACCTCTGCCTCCCGGGTTCAAGTGATTCTCTTGCCTCAGCCTCCTGAGTAGCTGGTACTACAGGTGCATGTCATCATGCCTGGCTAATTTTTTGTATTTTTGGTAGAGAGGGGGTTTCACCCTTTCAGCCAGTATGGTCTCGATCTCCTGACCTTGTGATCCACCTACCTTGGCCTCCCAAAGTGCTTGGATTACAGGCGTGAGCCACCGCACGTGGCCTGTACTCCTTTCTAAGGGCACGTTGAGTGAGGCTGAAGAAAAACTTGACAGTGACCTGTGTTAGCTCAGCACCGGCACATTGAAATATCACATAAGTGATGCATAGCATTTAATGAGTCGGGACTGAAAACTTTAATTCGCTTGTAGGGCTTTTTATTATTTTATTTTTTGTTCATTATATTTTCTGCTCAGTCTCTGTGGATGTTCTGCATTTTCATCATCAAATGACTGGCTGGCTATTTTTGTCAAACAAGAAGCCTGAAACCATCAAGTCTGAGTGTGGAGACAGTCTGCCCGCTCTGTCAACAGGATGAAAGTGAATCTCAGGCTTTTTTAATTACAAGGATAACATGTTCGCTCATCTAATAATGAAGATGGTTAGCAATTTTAAATTTTAATAATCAATTACTGAAAGTAATTCTCCATTAAACCGCAAGAGAGCCATTAAATCTCAAAAGATGGAACATGCTGTATGTAACAGTAGCAAATTTTCTATTTTTAAATATCATTAGGGAATATCTGATTGTTTCATTTCTCTGCATTTCTTTTACCTTTTTCCTCATGCATACCATCTCATTTTCTGCAGGAAGACAGCACATGATCTTATAAATAATAAAAGAAAAACCTTGCAAGACTTGATCCAGGGGTGTGAAATATGTGCTAAGAATGTAATTTATTTCAGTCTGGCATATTTTGACTGAATAATAAGGAAGGTGACTAATTAATATTATACTATGCTGTGGGCAAGGCAGCACAGTGGGCTAGTCCATGCTCCTTTCACCTCTGGAGACCTGCATCCAAGCCTTAGAGGAGTTATATCCACTGAGCAGGGCTTGGGGGAGGTGAGGGGGAAACATCAGATGTATTTTCTTGGCCATGGAGACCCCTGTCCATATTCTAAAACCACCCTGAACATCAGCTTCTGCTCTAAGGAGATGAGGGAAAAGACAAATGATTGCTAGTTGGCTGTGGCAATTTGGCAGACTTATATGTCAAGGGGAGAGAGCTCTGTGACAGCTTCAGCTGCCCTAGCTCTACCCTGGCTTAGCCCTCTCACTTTCATCCTGCTTAAATCTTTGGGAAAAAAAATGGAATAAACAGTGTGTATGTGTGTGTGCATGTGTGTGTGTGTGTGTGTGTGTGTGTGTGTATTCAGGTAGGATGTTGAATAGGGGTGACCAGAAAGCACGAAATGATTTTAAATCAAATTAGGTTAAATCTCCATTAGAAGCAGCTGATTCCTTTCCTACAGTATTTGAATCTCAAAGAGTAGAAAGGTACTGTGATAAGACCCTTGGTTTGCTTTCAGATGATGGGAGGGCCACTTTGAGTCTAACCAGTTGTGCTACGTACACTCAGCACCAACTACCATCTGGTCTGTGGGATGCAGAGAATTTCATTGCTTCAAGTGCCATAAGCAACAGGGCCAAAAATGGGGTTCTTATCACACCATCTTTGATTGTTTTTCAGATGGGGAGTATGCCTGTATTTCTGAACTGTGCTGACTTTTTCCAATGAGCAATTCCTTGCTTCCCCCAGAGGGTACTGAAGCAGAAACTATGCCAAGCTAGGCAGAATTGGGTGGGGGTAGGAGTCAGGTAAGCTCAATTTCATGACATGGTTAGTTAAGATGCACTTTATTTGCAATTATTCACAAGATATTTTAAGTTTCTAGATATTGTAGCATTCTTGTTTCTCTCTCATTCTGCAACATAGAATTTAATCATGATTGGAACCATCAGCAGGGAGAAGCTGGTCTAGTGGAGATAAAGGAAAAGTAGTTGACGTTGAGTAATTTTTTATCTTTACGGGCACGACTGAGCAATGCCTTGGTGAGGAAGGTTAAGAAGAAATTACTAAAGTTTGGATTACCATGTGAGTTTCAATTATCTGGTTATGATGACAAGTCCATGTTCTACCTATCTACTATTATTTGTAAAACTGGAATCTTTGTGTGGGAGTGATATGTTTCAACTGGGACATCACCTCTGGATCACATAGACAGGTTTTAAGAGCCAGAGATCCTTTTTTGGCAGTAAAAGGAGGCAATGGAATTCTCATTAGTGAGTTTGGTTCTTCTTGATATCTTACTGCAATTCTTGCATGTTCTCTATCTCATTTTCTGCAGAAACAAATCTGGTCCCTTAAAAGGGCCTGTAATAGAAAGTACTGTTTCTTTTATTTGAAGTCTATATTTAGAAACAAATGATAGCTCCTTATGCTGTGATTTAGCCAAGTGGCTGTTTTGGGGTTGCAAGAATCTCCCAAAGCTAGCTGACTGTTAATGTTGGTTGGGCTCTTTTAGATTGGTCTCTGGGGTGCATGCAGGTAACAGAGCAACATACATTGAGTCCTCAGCTATTTGGTTTGGAGGTCAGCCTGTGAATCGCCTCCCTTAGGAATCTTTACTCCTTCAGAGTAGCAGAAAGTGAACTCTTGGTGGATTTCCTGCAGAATGCCTGATACTCCACAGACATTTGAAGGGAAAGGGCAGTGCCAAATCCCCCTTACTGCCCCAGTGGAGTTCAGGTTGTTCCCTGGAGGAAGAAAAAGTCACCCCTGGCACCACTGAAGACAGGATTCTATTCCACAGAACAAATGGAAAAGACAGCAGGAGGCGACTCCAGGGATTCATCTGCTGCTTGCTAAGAAGCAGAGAACACTTTGGGAGGCTGAGGTGGATGGATTACAAGGTCAAGAGATCGAGACCATCCTGGTCAACGGTGAAACTCTGTCTCTACTAAAAGTACAAAAAATTAGCTGGACATGGTGGCGCGTGCCTGTAATCCCAGCTACTCAGGAGGCTGAGGCAGGAGAATTGCCTGAACCCAGGAGGCAGAGGTTACGGCGAGCCAAGATCGCGCCATTGCACTCCAGCCTGGGTAACAAGAGTGAAACTCCGTCTCAAAAAAAAAAAAAAAAAAAAAAAAGAAGCAGAGAATAGAATAATGACAAAGGCTTTAGGCCTAAGCTAACACCTGGTGGAGGCAAGGAGAGGCAATCAGGTAACCTTTCTATAAGGCTCATGGTTAGAATCATAGGAAGAAGAAATAGGAAACCTCTAGCTGTAGGTCCCTTGCTTACTGATAAGAATTTGAATGGTTTGTGAAGATGAAAGAGGTAGAGAGCAGCTCTACCTGTACCAAAATGGAGGGTCTCTGATTTAAGGCACTAGGTATGCTGCACTATGAAATGTGTACTGTGAGGCAAATGATTTTACAACGAGGTGCAAAGCAGCAAGAGTGTGAGATGGTGGTGAGGATGTGGGCTTTTGTCATTGGACAGTGCTGGGTTTGAGTCCCAGCTCAGCCACTCATTAGCCCTGTGACCTTGAGCAGTTTACTTAACCACTTTAAGCCTCATTTTTCTCTTCTGTTAAATGAAGATTAAAATAGGGCAGGATTTCTCAACTTCAACACTATTAATATGTTGGACTGGATAATTCGTTGCTGTAGGGGTTGTCATGTGCATTGAAGAATGTTTAACAGCATCCCTGGCTTCTACCCTCAAATGCCAATATGGCAACCACTGCCCACAAGTTCTGACTACCAAACCAAACCAAACCCAAACCAAAAATGACTCCAGACATTGACAAATATCCCCAGTGGGCAAAATGGACACCGCTGAAAACAGCTACAATAGATTAAGGTAGGAATAATGAGGTTCTATGATAATATTTTGGATATATAGTGGGTTGCATAAAATATATTGCTATACAAAATAAAAAATAATTGCTCTTAGATATTTGTTATTATTTTTACCCATTTATAAAAATGTTAGAAGTTATTTTTATTTGATATTAAATAAAGCAGATATTAGGAGATGCCAATCACTCTTTCCATTCACAGTTGAATATACCTAATTCAGAGTTTCAACTGATTCTGCTGCCTTTTACTTTAAATAAGAGGTAGCAGGTTAAAAAAAACACCATTTTTTTGGTGTGTGTTCTCACTGTTAGCTTATGTGCAGTATGCAGATACACTCACAATTCACCTGGCAGAGGGTTTGCATAACAGTAACTGCGTGATTAATTGATAAACACGGCAGTGTTCATAGCATGTTCTGGAAGAACAGTTACAAGTTCCCCAGTGTAATAGATGTCTTGAAGTTGCGTAGTTGCCCATGATATCCTTACTTAGAAAGACATTCATGACAGTTAGACGTGGCTTCCATTAAAAATTTACTTATTTTGTTTCTGAACCATAGAATATTTACTTGTTTTGTTGACATAATCTAACCAGGAAGAATGATTTATTTCTGTTTATCATGCACATTAATGTCGCATCTCATCTGGTATTATTTGATAGCATGTACAATAATATCATCATTTAAAATTCTACTCTATTTTCTTTCATTCAGTAATTAGAAACATTAGAAGGATTGTGCACTGAATCCTGGCTTCAGGTCCAACTCTCACCACTTTTTCAGAGAAAGCAAACTTCAGAATGCTAATAAAAATAGGCATGACTAACCAAGGAAATTTCTTCCTGAATTAATCTTAGACTGTTTAAGAGCCATCAAGATTTTATTTTTTAGGCTTCAGATTGAACTGTTGAGTTTTGCAAAAATCATTACTAGTTACACAAGGGAGAGTAAATTAAAACAAAAGATACAACTACCATTACGACAACATCGAAAAGAGCTGTAGAAAAATGTGTATTTTAAGCTCAAAAAAATCAAAAGATGCATTTATACATATGTACCTTTTCTTTAAAAGTTTATATATATATCTATATCTATCTATCAATTGATCGATCTATCGATCTATCTATATCTGTTTTTAAGAAATCTTTGGGCTAAGGAAAGTCACCTTTCAACTTGTATTTGGGAATATTTGGGTTTGGTCCTCCTATTTAATTGTAGAGTAAAATTCATAGAGTAACTTTTAAAAACATTAATTTGACAGATATTCATGGCAAACACTTTGGGCCACTTTTAGATTAGAATTTTTGTTTCCCTGAAATATAAAAGCAACTTAAAGAACCAAATCAAAACAAAGTTGTTTTTATTTCATTTAAATCTGCTGTGTGATCTTCCAGGTTATCTGTCAATTTCCCTCACTCAAATTTCCAGCTCTTGTTTCCTGTACACTTCTCTTAGCCCCAAATATAAATTTTCATGCTTCCTTACCTTTTCTTTTTGAACATCGTTTTAACCACTTTCTTAATTCTTTGGGTCAAAACACATCCTTCGCATTCTCTTTCCAAGCCTCACCTGTTGCTTTATTCCTTAGCCTTCATTTCTTGGGTGGATATTTTTTACTACATTGTTTTGTACTGGTTTGTATATTTTGCTTAACAATGTTATGCCTATTGCATGTGTTTGTATCTTTCCAGGTACATTGTTATATCACTGAAACCATAGACTGCCTTTGGGTTTTATTTTTCTCAAAGTACCCACCAATGAATTTTGAATGTATAACAAATAAGTGTTTGTGTTGGATAAATTAATGAATTTTATATTGAACTATTTTAAAGTAAGTTTTAATGAGGGACTTTTAATTTAAATGCTTAAAATTATATGATGACTCTAAAAAACCACCAATACCAGCATCAGAAATACCATTACTTAGAATGGTACACTTGTTTAATCCAATCTAATTCTCATTTTTGCAGATAGAAAAACTGAATGGATAAATGATGCAATTGGTATAAACTCAGTGATCAAGCCAGAAGTTTATCCTATTTTCACTTTTGAATACCACTCTCTTCCCCATTTTCATGTTGCCAGTGAAAAGACACAAACTGATCTAAAAGAAATAATGATATGAGGTCTCCTTACATCTTCCTAGAGGGTTAATATATAGCATGCTAGAGTTAAGCGCGTGCTTTAGAGACATGCAAATGGGGATTAAAGTCTGGCTTTGCCACTCCTTAGCTGGAAGAACTCAGGTGAGTAACTTAAATCTCAAGCTTTGTTTATTCATCTGTAAAATGGGACTTAGTATTGTACCTACATCTCAGTACCTAGTACACCAGATATGTTTTGCATGGCATATAAAAATCTGTTAGTACATGTAATTATTAACACTCTAGGCTTTAGGGTTTTAAAATACCTTTCAATCATGTTAATTTGATGTGTTTTTAGAGATATTATATATGGATATCAATCCGTATATTTTATTGTATTATATACTATACTACTGTACTATGTCATATACTATACTCTATAGTGGACTCTATAGTATACCTTAACAAGGTCCCAGGGATATTTCTTTTAATAATATATATTTTTTCTAAATTACCAAGAGAAGAACATTTTACATCTGAGTTTTCAGCTTAGGTAATTTTGATGTTATAGATACTTTCACATCCATTTTCAGGAGAATGTTTAATGCACTCCTTTTAAAAATAGCTGTCAACATCCTTAAAAGTTATAGTTTTAGTCACATAACTCCTTAGAGAACTTTTTCCTTTCAAAAAGTGAAATGATGAAAAAGAATGCTGAGGGAAATTGCTTATTCTATTCTCCTGTAGCACAATATTTTTACAGCTATTCCTTTAAAGCTATAGATTGAGTAGAATATAAAACTCATGCAAGGACCAAAACATAGATTTCTTTTATTAATTCCATATCTTATCTGTTTTAATTTCAACCTATACCCTTTTTCTCAGGGTATAGGAAAAGTAACTTTCTGGAAAATGAGTTATATAACATTATTTTTAATCATTTGCTATTATCTAAATCAGTTATCTAAAATATTACATTTTATACTAGATGTTATCTAAAATCAAACTAGCACAAATACCTTTTCTTGGTCATAGGAGATATGAAGTATGACTGTACCAGGGCAAACTGCATACCTGTTCTACATAAATTAATCTCCCAAAGGAAAATGCATTATGGTTATAATTGAAATTATCATTTCTAATACCACCATTAATGCTGATTGAATCTGAAATTTGTATTGGGATCATTTAGTTGAAGACACTCTATCTCTTAAAAATTCGAGTCAAGTATACCCTATAAAGGTTAATCTATAGTCTTGAAGCTATTTCTTAGGCTTTGACAATCTGGAGAAGGTCAGATTATGAATCCATGCCAAAGCCTATTTTTTATAAGTTAAGAAGGATACCTTTTTATGAAAAGATGGAGATTGGCAATTTAGCTTAAGAGTTTTATTTATTAATATAGGCATTTATAGATCTGTTTATAATATTACCCATTTTAAAGTCAATTTTATTTTGTTAATTCAGAATTTTCATTTTAAAGCATTTTTTCTGCTCTTAGTATGGATAGTTCTTGGGATAAGTAACCTCTTCTAACCAGTGGACTTCTTTACGTTCTCCTAATTCTTTCACCTGTTTTTCTACATAGATGATTGACATTATTATCTACTCAGCTGCTCTATTTAGAAGCTTTTTTGGAGGTCACTCTTTGTGCTCCATTTTCCCTCCCTTAGCCAGATTCAATCAATCTTTGAGTGCTATCTGTCTTCTCATAAATAGCTACAGAAGGTATGAAAGGCATCTACATCTTTCTATTCTCCCTACCATTACTTTAGCCTAAACAACAGCTGTGTAACCGTTAGGCTGAACCGTATGAAATTGTCAATATTGCCAGACCAAAATACTCAGATATTGACAATTTATTTAATTCAACCTAAACTATTTTCCTTTCTCTTTTTAAAATCCATTTGTTTCACACTGCAGCCAGAGAAGTCTTCCCAAAACACAAATCTGATCATATCTCACCTCTGTTCATCCCCGTTAACAGTTTTTTGTTGTCCCCAGGATAGGGTCCAAATTCCTTTTGGTGACTTACAAGGTCCTGCACCAGCTTGTCTCTATTGATTTCTTCAGTAGCACTTCTTGCAACTTTTCATCCTTGCAGTTTTTCTAGGTTGTATATGTCTGCTCTTTTGCATATATCATTTCTTCCACATGGACAGTCTTCACTGCCTCTTTTCCTGGCTTAATCCAGTTGATCTTTTAGATCTCTGTGTAGCCAACACTTTGTCCTCTTCAGGCCTGAATTAGAAGTTCTCTTAGGTGCGCCTGTAACATATTTAATTTCATTTCTTATTTATTTTTCCATCTCTCTACTTAATATGCTTCATGACGGCAAGGGCTGTGTCTTTCTGGTTGAACGTTGGGCTTCTAGTGCTCTTTTTCATGGGAGATAATACATTCTTGGCAAGTTACTTAATCTCTCCAGTTAGCCTCAGTTTCTACATATCACAGATGAATATACCTTCTTAGGGGGGTGGTGAGAACTACATGAGATAACACATGTAGAACAGAATTTTTTGGCAGGCCAGTCTTAGATGACTGGTCTTCCCCTCACCATCCGCTTCCCCAGTATTGGTTTGTTTCCTTTCACTTGGGAACTTTATTTTATCACTAGAGAGGATATTTTATCACTAGATTTGGTGTATGATGTAGGGAGGATAGTGGAGGATGGGAGATAAAATGGAATCACCTTTTAACACTCCACCAACTCACATTTTGGGGCCCAGCTTTAGATGACTGTAGAGAAAGAGGCAGAAGTGGTGAGATTCTTCAAGGCTGCACTGTACCTAGGTGATAAAGTGGGCAAAGAGTTTGGAAGGAAACTCTTCTGCCCTCTGCATGGGACTTGGTATTTTGTGACTCTCAGAGGATTGGGACCTTGAATTTGCCCAGGGTCAGGTTATAGGGATTTATTTTAAGACTATATTTGACAGTTAGGAAGGCTGCATTTTTCTCATGGGAATACAAAGCAAGTAAACATACCATGCCACTCTTTGCAGAGAATAGACCTGGATTCGAGGATCTCAAAGGGACTTTTGTTTTATGGGTCATTTCTGTGTTTTGTCAATGGCACTCTAAGACATGCTTAGGGTTTTTGTTATTCTCTTTACCTTCTTGCTGCTAGCTGGTTTACTCACATTCTACTGTATATTTTCCTTTTTGTATGTGGAAGTTTTTACTTATTCAAAGCAGTATTTAGAGGTGAAATTGTCTTCATTATACCTTAGAAGATAAAATAGAATGCCATCTCTTCATTTGACTTTGAAATTAATTTCTAATCCTGTGCTTATGGAAAGCTTTACTGTATTTACTTGTTTCTTCACTCCATTCATTCAACAGATACATAATGAGCATCTCTTACATTTCAGATATTCTTCTTGGTACAAATAATAATACCTATATACTACTATTACTACTACTACTACTACTACCTAAGATGCTATCCACATCAAAGCCCCTGCCCTGAAGATACATCACAGCAACATTCAAACTACTGCGATTAATATTGGAAATGGAAGAGAGACTGAGACTTAAGTTGGAACTCTAGTAGTTACCAGTGTGATATTACTTTGAAAGAGATTAGCAAAGTAATGGGTGAGATCCTGGAGGTCTGTTTTTAGGACTCCTTGACATAACCCAGTGATTTTCTTCTTCCCATTGATTGCTCACAGCCTCTTTTGTGTTACATCTAAGTACAACATATATTCCTTGTAGCTTTGCTCCCATTGGAACTACTCTTTTCTCTGCCTTGTTGTCATACAGGACCACTGTTTCCCTAGATCATAATAGTCCACCTGCAAAGTTAATATGTGGGCTGGGGAACACTCATGACTTGATGTATATTTTGTTCAGGTAATGTATTTGCATTTTCATCAGTGAGTTTCTATCATCATAACCTCCCACCCTCAACCACCTACAAAGCACTTCTATTGATAATTTCAAATTTTTTTTTGATGGGGGGGTTAGAGAGAGGAGAAACAATTTGGTTGATGGGCAGATGTTTATTTGCTTCCCAAATCTCACCATCTATGTGGCCAATTGAAAAATACTTTCTTGAAACTCTGATCAAAAAAGATAAGCCAGAATTCTGTTTGCTTTTATGCCAACTGTTGCTTATTTCCTTCATCTGTTTTAAAAGGAAAACATTGTGAACCTAAAATATTGTGAGATTATTTCTGAATTGCACTCATTAAAAACATAAAATATGTCCTTCTTGTGTTTGACATTATAAAGAAAGAATCTTGGGTAAGACCTTTGAGTGGGATGGGAGCCATCATCAGTGAATAGCTGTTTAAATACAGCGATGCAATCCAATTACAGCACTGCATTATTTATCATTAGGCTGTTACTGCCATTCCCCTTAGCATTGTTTTACCTTAAATATCAGTACATTTGTTGCCTTGAACCCCAAGATTCACCACTCTGGGAGTTGTTGGTTGCTGTGAGGGCAGAGACTGTTTTACAAAGCAATTGTGGTGTTTCCCAGCTGTCATTCTCCTGTCATAGCCCTCTTTAAAAGGGTTTGGGGTTCTCCTTTCATTACGTATGCATAACTTCCATTAGCGTTAATCACATGCTCCATTTTAGAGCTGTTTTGGCCCCTCCGGTTAAATGGGCGTTTAAGCAGTTTTTAATGCATTATATGTACTTATTTTTTAAACGAGTATTATATGCCCAATTGACTGGAATGAATACAAAGTCCATCAGGTGAATACAGATTTATAATTGTTTTTAAAGCATGTATTATTTACTCGACCAACCATAACAACCCTTTTGGAGTCATTCCAGCTGAGAGGGAAATACATGTATATGTCAATACCAAATAAACCTGCGTGAATTATTTTACTGAGGTTCTCTCTGCTAAGCTTAAAGCTTACCTGGCTAGTCATTTTCTTTCAATCTCCCTCTCTCTTTTCACAAAAAAATTCTAAAAATCTTGTTCACTTTTTTTAGCCAGCATTATCATCATCTGTGAACTAGATGAAAGCTACACAATGTCTCATTCAACTCAAATAAATGCAACAAATTCAACAAGATATATTGTGTGTATGTACATGGCATTAGGACCTTATACTGAGGAAGAAAAGACATACCCAGTTCTCAAGGCAAATATAATTGACTTACATAAATAATAGAGGTTAAGCAATAATTTTATATATAAGTTATCCAATATGTTTAAAAATTGTGAATAGGCAGATTCAAGAGAAATTAAATATTCCTCCTCTCTTCTCAGACATACAATTAAATCCCACTCTGTTGTTTTCATTAGAAGTATTAGGTATTTTTTCTTCCTTCTCAGAGTTTGTAGGATTACCCCCAAATTGTTTTTCAAGCCTTTAATTTATTTTCTATAATTGTAGTGTCTTTACTTTTTTACAATAATAAAAGGTTGACTGTAAAATAGGACACTGGAATTCATTATTTATTAACTTTTAAAGCTCACGAGAGATACATCATGCAAATTCAGGCAATGCATTCAGAACCTATGCCAAATGAAAGACAGTTGCTCTAGATCATAATGTAAACCATGTCCTAGTTGGAAGAGTTAAAATCTCTATTAGCTTTGAGAAGAAAATATATTGCTTATTACCAGGAAAGTTTAGTACATAGAACTTCCATTTTCAACTGAATGATGATTAAGAATTGTAAAATTTCAAAGGTACTTTGGGAATAACCTTCTAATCTTTGTAGTTCAAAAATGAATGCATGAAAAATAATATATTTATTGAGGTTATCAGGAGTAATCCTTTCCATAATGTTCATATATAAGGATTGTTTTTATGTTGTAGATAACTCTGTTAGCAGACATTGGTGATATTTGCAACTCTCTCTGTTAGACTAGAGGTCAGTCTGAGACTCTTGAGAGTAGTCTCCTCATGTGACAGCGTGAGTCTGTTCTCACGCTGCTAAAAAAGACATATTTGAGACTCAGTAATTTATAAAGGAAAGAGGTTTAATTGACTCACAGTTCTGCATGGCTGGGGAGGCCTCAGGAAACTTACAGTCATGGAAGGGGAAGCAAGCACCTTCTTCACATGATGGCAGGAAAGAGAAGACTCAGCAAAAGGAGGAAAAGTTCCCTATAAAACTATCAGATCTCATGAGAACTTACTCACTAACGTAAGAACAGTGTGAGAGTAACCTCCCCCATGATTAAATTGCCCCTACTCTGCCTCTCCCAAGACATGGGGATTATGGGAACTACAGTTCAAGATGAGATTTGGGTGGGGACACAGTCAAACCATATCACACAACTTTGAGCCTAGGTGTACAGCTGGTGGCTGTGACTGTCCAGTGGATTTCCAGGGGGTAATTTGTTTCTGGTTTATAGGAGTTCATTGCGAAGGAAAGCTTAATTATGACAATGTAGTTTAGAAACCAGGTAGGGATTGGTGGGATGCAATCTCTTTATTTGAAACAAAAACATAAACTTACCTTCCTAAAATATATCTTTGGGGAATTATAATGGAGTAAGGTGAGCTTATTTAATGACACATTTGATGTTGAAATTTGTAGTAATGGATAAATTATCAGCCCAGTAACTATAGTTACATTTGTCTTACTTAATTATAGATTAATGCTGTTCCACATCTGATAGTAAAGGCTGTTTAACTTTATATTTTTAAGCATTTTATACTACTACTTTTCTTTTGGATTTTCCTGTTATTTAGCTCCCTTATTCAATTCTATCCATCCTTCCTGTAGCACTACTTTTTTTTCTTTCCTTCCATTTTTTTCTTACACAAATATTGATTGGAAATTTGCTACATATTCCTCTCTGAATTAGGATCTCAATAAAATACAATTCAAGTCTTTAAAACAATCATAGTCTAAGGACTCTCCATCTCTCTATATAGATATATAAAAGATAACAAAAATCCAGTGTAATGAGGGTATAAGTATAGTGTTAACACAAATTTTTGGTAGGACAATGTTACTTGAAATTCCCTGGTAGCTTGAATTTTTTAAATTTTGTTTGATAATGGACATTTCTTTATGTGTTAACCTTTAGCAGAACAAGAGTCTTTCTTAAATTGAAGAAAGACATTTCCTTGGAGGAATCAAAATGACTCTATTAGAAATTATTGGAGAGTGACCCAATGCCTTTCTGTTTAAGTATCTTGCTTAAATGTATGCATTTTTAATAATATAAAATATGTAGTAACAAATCCAAAAAGTAAAAGTATTATATATAAGTAAAAGCTTGAACTAAGGTTGGAAAGTACTATCATTATAAAACCTAACCAACCAAAATAATCACTAATCAAAGAATAAAATTAAACTTCACATATTTATTATAGAAAGAATTTTAAAAAATACTTGCACCACACTTACTCCTCACTTAAAAAAAAATCTTTAAACTGTCCATAACTTTGAGGGAACATCACTAGTAAATAGTATGAAATCTTTTTTTTTAGCCTCCCACATCATGAGCATATTTTCTTTACTATTTGATAAGGAAGTGACTTTCTATGTTCTTGGTCTATAGTGTGAAGTCCTTTGTGAATGAGCCACATTTTTTACTCATTCAAGTCCCTACAGCATAATCACATAGATTAACTGGCTCGGCTCTTTAATTGTCACACTTGAAGAACTCTACAGACTTGATCAGAGACGGGAGTAGAAATGTGACATTGACCTCGGCATTTTCTTGTCTTTGTTGTTTGTTAGCTTGTATTTTAAATTTGTTTTCTATTCCCTGGTTATTTTCCACTTGAAGAACAATATTACTGAAATGTTTTATTAGAAGTAAACTACTTGCACGTTTAGGAATCTCTCAAAAATACTGAAGAATTTCATTAGTTGGAATAAACTCCAGATTTCACGGAACTCTTATATTAGTAAGGCTGCAAAGTGACATCTTCTTCCATATGCCTTCAGTGCTGCTATTAAAGTGAAAATAACTCAGTAAATAAAAAGCATGGACATTGAAAATATAATTTAGACAAAACTGTGATTTTTATATTTATTGATATTAACACTTTGAGCTTCTCTTTCCTCTTTACATGAATGGTGGCTTCAGTGAGTACTTTGCTCACAATAGAACACAGATAAGACCAAGGCAACTAAAAATATCCTTAAAAATAAGATAAAACATTATATGATGTATGATTATAAAAATATTTTCACCCCATTTTCTTCGTACTTCCTTTTTGAAAATGCCAAATATTAAGGTATATATATTTTTTAAAAAGTGTATATGTATTACATGTTGTTCTCTGTTCTTAAACATTTTTAACTGTATATTTGTTAAAATATTCAAAACCTACCAAGCTAATGCAAGTCAAAGGAAATCAGTTTGGTATGGCAAACATATTCTCAAAAGTGGTTTCTTTGCAAAAATCAGAAAATACATTCAGGCTTTCAGAGAAGAGAAATAGCAAATGCATTTTAAGGAGTTGAAGCATTCTCCCTTTCTGTCTTCTTCAGAACGCTCTGAAATCGACACTGCAGCTGAGCTGATTTCATGTTAGAAAGCTAACCTAAATACACACTGACAGAGGGACCCTGTGAAGGGATGTAGAGCTGTCTGCTCTCTCACACATGCCACCACATACTCTCAGGTTCTGCATTGTTTAAGAAGACTGTGCAAGGGGTCGTTAATATTATTCTTAAAATGCAGTCTAGCTAAGAAGCACCTATGTACATTTATGTCTTGAGGCTGGAAACAGTTTACCTGATACCTAG
This sequence comes from Callithrix jacchus, assembly GCF_049354715.1. Classification (NCBI taxonomy): domain Eukaryota; kingdom Metazoa; phylum Chordata; class Mammalia; order Primates; family Cebidae; genus Callithrix; species Callithrix jacchus. The sequence continues at coordinate 65,208,723 of NC_133507.1, forward strand.
TTTTACATGTATTGAAAAATATAGAATCACTGTCTGTATCTTTATTGGTTAAATAAACATTCTGGTGAATATTGTGATTGATCCAGGCCTCCCCCAAAATTATAAGTATAAAAAGAGAGTAGTTGTGCTTTAAATTGGTGTGGTTGGTTTGGCAGGTGCTTTCTTAATTTCCTTGCATGGTACAATGATGCACTGAGAAGGATCTAGGGTGATATAAAGAAATAAAATTCCTATATATTTATTGAATGTGACACAATATAATCAAAGAATGCACATAATTAAGTGCCATAGCTTGGAGCATCTTTGATGCAGGAATTCTTCTGCTGTTTTTTATTTTATTTTATTTTATGTGATTGCTTACCGATTAGTTCTCTATTTGCTCCTAAAGAATATACTTAAACACTCAATCAATGAATAACCTACAGCAGTTTGTTGTAGATTCAATAATGCGGAATGGTGCATTGTACCAGGATAGTCAGATATACCCATAGGGAGTGTCAGTGGTCAAAATGCTTCCATTGCCAGAAGGTAGTCTGAAAATGGTCTGGAAATTCAATACAGCATTGACCCTATGTTGTATACATGATCTACAGTTAGTTTCTCAAGCATACTTGAAGTTTTGAAAAGAGCCATTAAGAAAAAAAAGCTAGGAATTTAAAAAAATCTATTTAAATGAGTTTTTTTGTTGAAATAGTTTTAAATGTATTAGTTTAAATGTGCAGAACAGCAAAATCTAATCATTTGTTTTTTAAGTGTATCTAAAATTATTTTATTTTAAAAATCATTTAATAAAATAATTACAAAAATTTAAAGTTACATAAAATATTTATTTTTATATGTATAGTTCATCTATTTCACCCTTCTAAAATCTGATTATCGAGCAACAAATAGTTGCAAATAAACCTTTGTGATGTCTGTCTGGTCTCTACTACATTGTTTTTCTGTATTTCATCAGTGGATTAAGAATAAGATAAGTAGCAAGACATCTAAGTAAGCAGATTCAAGCCATTTACCTAATGTCACACAAATGTGTTTGCTTTTTCCTACATTCTGAGAATTGCCAGTATCTTTTTATTTAAACGCATATCAACTTTACATGTTCTAATTATTAAGTGGTTTCATTTGTGTAGTTATTCCAAATTGCTTTAAGATGACAATTTTGTTAGTCTGAAGCTGGAGTAAGATTAGGAATTAGAATTCCTACTAATAGAAAAAACCCCAGAAATTGGCAATATACTTAGGTTTATAAAAATTTCTCGTTATCTTCATTTACTCAGAGTTCCTTTGCAGAGCTTGAATAAAGTGAGAATATACATTAAAATGATATCACATTAAATGAATCTTAACACCTGTTTTGAAAATTGTAGGTTTCTCATTTTCAAAATTATAAAGATAGCGACATTTCCTTTTAATGAACTGCAAGTACACTTAAATGTATTATAGTAAATATATGTAAATAATGTCTGTGTATACACACATATGTGTGACCATATACTTTCAGTGTTTCACTTGGGGGATAGTAGATAAATAAACAAGACGTAAATGCCACACACTTTAGAAGCTGGTACTAAAATCTTAGTTCGGCATTTATGGTTATTTGGTCAAATGACATGGACAAATCACAAAATCATCCTGTGATGTTGGTGCTGTGAATAAAATTCTCTGGTGAGCTTTACACAGCATCTCATTGATTTTTATTATGCAATTTTTATATGTTAGTTTCTGACAGTGCTTGATAATGATAATAATTTGAATGTTTTTTTTTCACATTGGTTGACAGGCTTACCTTTTTTCAGCATATAAAGTACTTTGGGAAGTCGCATTAAATCTATGGCTTATCAATTAATACAGTGGTTCATTAAGACCTCTTCACAAATCTGCATAAGGAAAGTGCTGTTTACCTAGTTACAGATGGAGAAATGGTGGTATAATACCAGTTAACTAATCCACACACTGAAATAAGAGTTAATTGTAATGATTCATTGTTTTTTCTAGAAGAATTTCTTCTATTTTAAGATAAAGACTATGCTACTCTATAAAGTGAGATTTAGCTGATCTTAATCTTATGAAAGATGAGAATATTCAAAGTATAAATGTTTATACTTGCATCTTATGAACACATCTGTATGTAACATATGCAAGGTGCCTGGATTTGGACTAGACACATAGTTAGATGTGTAACAGATGCTAACTCTTTTTCTCTATTCTGGATTCTACATTACATTACAAGAATTCTAATGTTCTGTGCTTCTTTTTTTTTTTAATGAGAGAAGACCACATTTTTAAATTTGGACAAACCAACTGAGAAATTATAGTGTGCCTTGAAAATAACACATCCTGTAGAACAAAATTTACATAAAGACTGACCTGATGCAAATTTTGTATAAGGATTGAGCTGAAGGTGGTATAAGGACTAAAAGTACTAGAAAAAATTCACTCCTACACTGGTACATGATCATAACCTGATAGTAATATTCCTTAAGATTGTTCTCTGGTTTACAACTAAGTAGGTTCCAAGAGGACAGAGCTGTGAACTTGTTCAGTTCATAGATTTTGTTTATCCAGGAACAAGCACAAAATAGGTGTCCAGCAAATATATTTCACATGAATGAACAAAACGCTACTTTCTCCCTTGATTTTTTTATCTTTATAAAGGCATGTAAATAAATTAAAATTTTATAAGATTTTGTGATATTTTAAAAGTAATCAGAACATTCCATTTTAATTCTGACTAAATTACTGTTATGATTGTTGCTTTTTTCTAAGACTGAAGCTAAACCTGTTCTACTATGATTATGATTCAGGCTCCTTGTGCTGAGGAATCCCTAATCTGCATTTCTTTTTTCACTATTCTCCCTTGCTGAGTGATATTATACCTAGCACAATATTCCTACCTCAACTATGGGACCTGTAGGAATTTAATGATCTTAATTTATGGATCCTCATTTATTATGTAGTGTTTTTAAACAAAGACCTTTACAAGATGTGAGTGAGACAATCAGAAGAACTTTTCACATAACTAGAAATTAGTGCATGCTCTACTTTCACTGATACATATATTTACTAAGAGAGAAAAAGAAAATTATCTTTCTCTCTTGTTTTTTCCCCCTTTTTCTGAAACCAAAAAGCATTTTGTTTTCTAGAGCTCTATAAAAGTTCAGCACATAAAAGGTTAGGAGCCTGACTTTTTTCTGTCGTGTATATCTTTGAAAAATTGGTTTATGAAGAGTCATACATCATGTAGCTGGACATATGGGAATAGTTAAAGATTAAGGTAAATAGACAAATTGAACTGCTTTAAATCATTTTCCTGGTTTCAATTTTATGAAAGAGCTTATGAACAAAAGCTGACATTAAGCAATCACAATAGGTCTTCTATATGTTTTAGACAGTGGTAAAGACTTTAGTGTCAGAGAGTGTTGCATCACCAATAGTTACATCAATTTGATTGGTGTCCAGATTTCAAAAATGTTACCTTGTCAAACCATAACCTTTTCTAAGTCTTTCATTTGTCATTGTTTTGTAGATTATATCATTTATTTTACATTACCTGTATCAGAAAGCATGCATCATGGATTATAAGATTGTTTTTATTGTATGTTGGTTGTTTTTGTTTTTAAAATAAAATTAATACTGTAGGCATTTGTGTTCAAAAGGGACTAATCAAATATTTTGGAAGGAAGTTTGATTTCATATAACAAACATTACTGTTACTTCACCTAAAGAGACCTTTGGTTCCTCTTTGCTTAAAAAATACATTTCAGAACCATTAGGAGAACATTTTAAATAAATTGAGTAAATATACCGAACTTTTCAAGGTATCTAATACACTAAAATCCTGTGGAGAGAAGCTGGCTGCTTGACTTTAAGGTAAGTCCTAGGAATTTGCCCAGTGGCATGGTGACAAACCCCTACTCTTATGAAAATTGCTATGGGATCTTTAATGTCCACACAGAAGAGGAAGGATTTGAGATTTTGTGGTCTCATTTGAAAGACCCCTACATAGTAAACTGCATGGAACTCAATTTATCTACCTCAGAAAGAAGAGAAGGCTTTGTAGCTCCTGTACCTATAAATCTAAGAAATTCTGTGAATATATGCCTTCATATTCATGCAGTACCAATTCCCTTCTTAAAAATAATAAAAATAACAAGGTCTATGATCATCACGTTGATATAGATAAAAATCTATTAACTTTTCATCATTATCACAGCTCTCCTATCAAAGTGTAGACATTTGTGGGGCAAGCTCACCTGCCCTGGTAGCTGTGCAGAGGTAGATGAAGATCTTTTACATACTTCTTTGTTGGTTTGCCTTTTATAGTGCATGTGCTTGATTTAGGAACTGCTGATGGTAAAAAGGTAATTTAAGAAGACTACAAATATTTGCACAGATATGTGAACCCAGCTTATAAGACATTTAGCTAACAGTGTTTCCCATATTCTGAGCAATGTGAGTGACAGGAAAAAAAGTAACTTCTAGAAAATGTTGACCAAGTTTAATTCAGAGTTTGATCTGATTTTCTGTCAGGTTAACAGTCTGAAGACTGTTACACATGAGGTATTGTGCACATGTTAGCTTTATTTTTTTTTCCAAACGTTGTATTTGTCAGAAAAATACATAAGAAATAATGTAACAAAGTTTGCTGAAACACCTCAGGATGTAAAGGTATAGACTGTTTCTCCATAAGAGAAAAACACTATCATGTATATTTTGATAAAGTTATAGCAATTTTGTGGGTTGGGAATTTCTCTGGAATTGGGTGCCTCTAGCAATTTTGTCCTCAGTCTTTCCTTATCTTAAACACAAAACTGTTTTGGTTTGGCAGTTTTGATTTACTTAAAGGCTGAGAATTTTGTTTTCCTTAGGTCAGGTTAGCTAAGTAGCTTGTTTATATAAACACCATTTATGATTCCATAAAATATTACTATAAATCCAAATTTTGAATTCCTCTACTACATCTTTAGTACACCCACCCGGAAAGATATATCTGTGATTTAAAAGTGAATACATGTCTTTCCTGTGTTTGTTATTTATGACCGTGAAATTCTATTTCAAAAACAAAACCACTGTTTTACAGATATCCTTTCATATTTTCAGTAGGCCTATTTTAGTTCAATGTACTCAGGTTTATGATGTGATTTATTTGTGACATAAAGGGAGTTAAAACTAAGAAAAAACAAAAGTGACCATTTGATCATTTGAAAGGGTCTTTTTTGCTCACTTTTACAACTGGTTTATAAAACAAGTCAGATTAATTAAAAATTTGGATTCAGAAATAGTTTTTTTTTCTTTTTCATTGTTACTGGAAACAATGTAAATTCAATATTTCATTGTACAGTAGGCTTTGGGTGTGAAGTAATCTTTTTCTTTAAGATGTTGTCATTAGTTAAGTTTTTCTCAGTTATCCCGGCAATTTATACAATTAACACATATCCTGAAATATCCATAAAACTTGACAATGTATCAGTGAAGCAATACTCTAATAAAGTTAATGCACTATTATAACTTAAAGAAAATCTTAGATCATTTAAAATTTCTCCAGTATGCTTGATCACAGAATAATATTAAAACATTTTTAAGTTTAAGAGCACATTTAGGTCACTTGTGATGACAGATATACTTTTTAAAGGTTCTTAATATTGGCCTATAAAGCAAGTGTCAATGAGCTTGAACTGCATACAAATGACTTTTCTGCCTTCCACAAGGTTCTTCAAAGCTGTGGGCACTAGGGGGTGCTCTTGGAACTAATACTAACAATGAGAGCACTAAACTTGTTCTTTCAAATCAATACTCTGAAGATCCAAAAATGTTTCGAATGAAATACTATATCGTTATTAGTTTTAACATTGGACTCTGTGATTGTCATCAGCCCACCTTCCAAAACAAATTACAAAATCAGTAATTAAAGCAAAGAGCTCCATAGCTTGACAATTATTTGTTGCTGAAATCGATTCGCCTCCCCTTCTACCCTTTTAAGTATTCTCCCACTTTTTCTTCAGGATGTGTGTATATATATATATATATTTATAAATGACAAGGAAAACAGGCTTGCCAGGCAATTAACACTTTCTTTGGAATTTAAATGTGCGATCAGAAAAGTTTGTTTCTTAAAAGAAATGTATCAAGAGTCTGAGGTCCAACTTTTCTCATGGTGTTGTGAGGTATTGTGAACATTCAAGCACGCTTACACATGAGGATACACGATCCTTATAAATGTTGCTATATACAAAATTGTAGAATCATCACCCCCTTTCACCCCCTGTAGTTATTTATAAAGGCGTCATTGGTAGTTGCCTTTCTTAGACCTTCCCTGCAGGCATGATCAGACTCAAGCAGGCAGCTATTTCTCTTTAATTTTCCACAGCAAGCCAGTAATGCTTATGATTATTGTGAAGTCAGGAAAAGTTTAGTTTCATCAAGTGACATGTAGTGATACAATTAGTTACTTAAGCACTTCTCATAAAATGTTCCACCATGGAACCCAGTTTGTCAGATGCAGCTAAATATTAGCATCTCATATTAAACACAAGAGTAAAACTGCCTCGTGGAAAGCACAGCTGACAGCTCTCAACATGAGCTGAATGATCATTCTCAATTGTAATCGATTCTGTAAGTACTGAACACAAACCCCCAGGCAATTGAAGAAAATAGGATGATGAAGGACTGCAAACTAATATGTTACACATCTTCATTGATTAGACATTGATGAACCATTATTTTACTGAATGATAAACAGCTAGTGGTAAAGTAACTGAGCTTGTGATTTATTTACATCTTAGACAGAGCTGACTTCTTTATTCAACTGACTGTGAGCTAGTGTTAAACCAGAAGAGAGCGATAGCTTGAGGATCCAGGCTGCTGTTTTCTTTTCCTTTCTTTCTTTATTAAAAAGAATTCCTCTCGGGCAGTCTCTCTAGATTTCTGGCATGTTTCTATTAGAAACAAATTTAAGTAGATTTTAAAATGATCAGCCAAATTCCAAAATACAGAACAAATACTTGTGGTATAACTACATTTAAAGGGAAGAACATTTTATAGACTTGGTATTTACAAGCATATTGATCAGTGTTTATTGAACTTTTAATTTAATTCTCTCTTCTCTTCAGTGCCTTATTGGCAATTGTACACATTTTTAGAATGAGTCAAATAAGGGTGTCTATGTGTCTGTTACTTATTTTTCTTCTGTGAAGCATATATTACTTTAGAATTGTGAATCTATTGAAATGTGATACATGTAAGGTGGCAAATATTTTACACTATAATTTTTGGTTCACATAAAATTTGAATATTATAGACAATCTTAGATTTATGTTGCTAAATCTTGCAGCAGTGTCATAATTCTTAAGGCCATTTCAGTAGATCGCAAACAATATGTCTAATGGAAAAATTTGCTCTCGAATTGTCAGGCAATCTTTTTTCTATTATAATGAAGAAAGGAAAGAAAGATACTCAGTGAAATGAACTGGATTAGCGCTAAGTTAAAACTAAATTATAATGAGACTAGCTTCCTCCCCCTTCCCTTTCTCGAGTACTCCACATTTTTAGGTTTTGTGGAAAACGTTATTTATAAGCAGAAATAATTAAGATGTTTTGGTATTCGTCATCATAATGGTCACGATAAAGACTTTTGATGTTCAAGAAAGTATAATTTGCTTCTCCATTTGAATTTGATTATAAATTAGCTCTAATTAATGTTCGCTTAACTGTTACAGATGTGTGCTATATGTAGTTAGTTACCAAAGGGGTAAATGTAGAAAATTTGTTCTGTAGAAGTATGTTAATTTAGAGTAATGATTAAAATGTCATTAAAAAAATAAGAGAAATCCATTACCATTTCCAGTGTTACAAGACAATTTTAACATTTATACAACTTAAGGAAAAATTAGTAAACCATATCATTTAAATTAATAAAGAGATGCATTCAACACCACCCTATTAGTTCTTCAATTAATAGACTTGCAATTGTGAAATTTCATTGTCTTTTGCACTGTACTGCAATTATAACTCTAAGCTAATAAATCAGATCCGTTCTTTATGGGCAATGCCAACTTTAGCATAATAAATAGATAAATAGGCTTTTCCCCAAGGAATTTTTGTTAGTCTCATCTAAGATACTAGACATTTGTGTACATATATATTATCTCAAGCCTTCCAACTAAAGATTTGGCGTACAGTTTTAGGATCTAAACAATGGGGTAGAGAGAAAAATGCGTGAAGTTAATTCTATATTTTTGATTTTGACAATTGGAAAGCTGGTTCAGTTGTTAAAGAAATCCAGCTTTACTTTTTTTTTTTTCAGACGGATTGCCCAGGCTGGAATGCAGTGGCACAATCTCGGCTCACTGCAAGCTCGGCTTCCTGGGTTCCAAGTAGCTGGCGCGTGCGACCACGTCCGGCTAGTTTTTATATTTTTAGTAGAGACAAGGTTTCACCATATTGACCAGGCTGGTCTCGAACTCCTGACCTCGTGTTCTGCCCGCCTACGGCCTCCCAAAGTGCTGGGATTGCAGGCGTGAGCCACTGTGCACCACAGAAAGTAAAGCACCACTGCTTTACTTTAAGGGAAACAGACCTGTTAAGTTTTAAAAGAGGAAGACTACCTAGTTGGGAAAACACGTGGTGCTCTGACTTTTACAAAGGAGCTAAGTATAAGCTTGACTCACCGAGTTGCCCTTAGTTTAAAGTAGATCAGTGGATTCATGCTAATTATAAATCACCTCCTTAGTATTATTTTTAAGGTCTGAGCTAAGTTCCCCCTTAGCGTTTTACAGTGCTCAGATCTTAGGAAACGCAAAGTGTTGATTGGCTAGTGGAGCATGAAGAAAGAGCAAAATAAAAAACCATCCAACAGCCATATCTCAGAGGGAGCTTGGAACCCCAGAGAGAAGTCTAATAGTGTGCTGTTTCCTTGTCCATCCGTGTTCAGGTGAGAGCACCACTGCAGGGGTCTGTGTGTAAATGTAAAAATCAGAAACCTAGAATTTTAAAAAAGCAACGATGATGTGATATTTGCACAGCAACTCCCCTTTGGGGAAATTAAAGACACCTCCTTTGGTGTTCGCTGTCATTTCCTTTGAATGAATGTGAGTGCGTGTGTGTGTGTGTGCGCGCACGCATGCACTCCCACGTGTACGTGTGAGTGTGCACACGGGTGCGCTTATGTGGAGCTATGTATGCTCTAGTTTCTTCAAGCATATTTAATATCTTTAAATTTTTAAATGAAAATGTAGCTGTCAATTTTAAACTAATTTGGATGGACAGCAATAAAATGCAAACCTCACTTCAAATTAGAATTTTCAGTGAGGATTTCTAATGGAAAGTAATTGCTGACAATAGGAAATGACAAATTACTAATTACTTAGTTCAATTAGACTTTTGTGCCTTTGGTCCTAAGTGGCAAGCATACAGCAAATCTTGCACTTTTATAACAATTAATGACACTAAAACTATTTAAACTGCCAACAGATGTGAGTAAGAAGACATGAATTGAAACTTACTTAATTTACATACTATCCCTATTTTATATCAAGTAAATGGTGTTCAAGTTTTATGCCACAATTAAATATTACTGGTACAGTGCAATTTTCACAGAACTTCATAGGGCAAAATATCACTGTTCAAAAGCTGGTTGTAGTTAATGCTTCCTTTTTTCTTATCACAGCAGTATTTCTCTTTAAAATATTCTTAGAGAATGAATTCTATCTCTACTGTATTCATGGTTGTACACCAGTGTTAATTATGTAGTGGCATCCTTGGTTTTGCTTCTTATTTTTTTTTGTCTATTCTTTTCATCTTTAATTTCCTAACGATCTACTTAGAATCCATATATTTTCTACTTCCTTTCTTTCCCATAAGACTAAGTCAGGTGTGGTTTGTGAAAGGAGTTTTTTTTTTTTTTTTTTTTTTTAGAAGTTCAGTTGCATTAACTATCTCTGTACTCTTAACTTCTGGCTGTAGCTTATGAAGACCTTAATTTGCTATTTCAAGGGCTACCTTTTTTTCTTTTTGTAATTTTGATTCTGCAAATATGGAATTAAGAAATGTTTCCAGTTATAATCAGAAAGATTTTTTTTTTCCTCCGTAGGTCTGCAGCCCATTACGCTATTGCCGATTCATGTGGAGTAAAGAAAGTCAAGGGATCCAATTATGTTTGCAATGATCAATTTCCCTATTAAGATTTTAAATATATTTATTCTTTTTTCAAAGCATGTAAAAAAGTATTTACCAGTGAAATGAAAATAAAAAGGCTGATCAGTAGTGAAGCAAATTCACCTGGCATCTTGTGCCTACGGAGTAAGGAGAATACTTTCAGGAATTAAACCAGCAATAAAAATAAACTTGAAAGGTTGTATAGCAAAACAAAACACAACACAGATACAATTAAAGACTTTAAAATCATTGCATATGTAAGCAAAGAGGTGATTCACTTGTAGAAACCGAAACTGGCTATTATAGTCCTGAGTTTTCCTCTGGGAATTTCTTTAGCCCATGAGATTCTGTGCATGTCATTAAGAGTTCAGGCATCAGGTACTTAATCACCTTTCCCAGTGTCCTGGATAAAACTGCAAACATCCTATCCAAATTAAATGTCTATTTCTTATTGAGATGGCATGTACTGTGTGTCATATTAGTATTGAGAATTGATTATAATTGGGGGAATGGACGCTTTTTTTGTTCTAATTCCCTTGTAAACAAGAGAAAATGTAAATATACTTTGTTTTATCATATGGATGCAGAAATAGGGGCAAATCAGAGGGTCCTAAAACTTGAGAACAAACGTATTACAACAAGTACTTTCTCTAGGGCTTTTGCTTGATTTTTGCAGGTTTTGTTCAAGACATGTAATTAAGCTATTGTTTAGAAGCAACATGGTAAACTAGATACAAATAATCAAGGATAATTTTTGGACAAACCTCTGTTGTTTCACCACAGCTGTAGTTTTCTTTTCTCACGAACCCTGTGAACTTTAAGGGCTAGAAATATAACAGAGAGCATACTAGATAATAGAGGAAAAAGGAAAAGCTTAGGCAGGGGGTAGGAGGCCTGGGCAGGGACAGAGGAAAGAAAGACTTTCACAAATCACAAGAAAAATGGCACTGGCATTGTGCCTAAAAAAAGATAATGTGGAAAAGAGGCAAGAGCAGCGATAGACTTAGCAAGTATATTTAGAGCAAGAATGACAGAAGAAAAAAATGGCCTAATTAGAAGAGAGGGAAAAAGGAGAGAAAGGGAGCGGGAGAGGGAAAAGAAGAGGGAGAGAGAGCAAGTGCAAAGGAAGTGTAAAAAAAAAAAAAAAAAACAGAAAGAAATAAGCCTAGGGAAATTAGCAAAACAGATATGAGGCTAAGGAAGTATCCTCACTTGTGCCACAATACACCGTGAAAATAGAATGTTTCGGTTGATTTAAACATCCAAGGAACAAGTCCTGTCTTTCTCAGTTTCCATCATCATTATTGAGACATAAACAACATAAAGGTATCACTTTGATAATCTAGATTTATTTTCTGTGGTTACCTGAGGAATTGAAAGGTGCATACTATCTATATATTATGCTTTATGAAATATATAAACTTGCCATAAGCCTATTTCCATATAATTTATATTGTGTACATGGCTTACACATGTTCTGTGTTTAGTGAAAATTTGGAAAAGAAGGTTTTTAAGCTCAAAGAATTTTGAACACAATTAGTTTTTGAAGAGGCAAGCATGTAGAATTCCTCAGATTTTGAGATTTTGAAGAATTGTATTGTACATGTTTTCTAAACTTGATATTTTAATATTATATATAAATAGTCAAATATACATGGATACTTAAGATTATGCATATATATTTATATATACACATATATATGTACAACTATATATATATATATTTAAAAGCTTATGGAAAGGACATATTCTCGAGTTGCATTTTTTTCACAAAAAACCTTACTTAAATGAACATGGTATTTTTAAAATTACATTTCAGTTGAGGAATACTCAAGCTTGATTCTGGTCATGTGTATAATCTCTGGAACTGTTGGAAGATTGTTGTCAGCTATTTCCTTCCTCCCTTCATTTCTATTTTCTTCCCTCCCTATCTTCTAGGTATGTGAGGCCTCTAATATGTCCAACATGGGCCTATTTGGAAGGGATGCCCAATGGATGCCCAATTTTATTCTGAATATCAATATGTGACAACATGAGATGAGAGGATCAGGGCAAGATATCCTTGAAATAATCTTTGGAGGCGCTCTAGAATATTTGTAATCCATACCATTAAAGAAAATCTTGCTATGTAGATGCTGGTAAGCAGTTCATATGTACTCTTGACTGCTCCTTCAGTTCAAGATATGAAGATTTCAGACAATTTAGTAATGTCTTGATAATTTGTGTAATATGCTCCAACCTGGCTTGTTCTATGGATGGTTGACAACATTTAGGAAATTGGCTAATCACTTACTGCAACTACCGAACATCTTAGTAGAAACTTTCGCAATAAGAGGCAGTTTTTGATGTGCATGAGGCAGTTTTTGATGTATAGACACATATGTACATAGACACATATGTACATATATACATATATGTTACTGATTAGGAGAATTATATAAGTAAAATAAAGATTTATATCTTCTATGAAGTTGGTGCAAACGTAATTGCGATTTTTGCCACTGAAAGTAATGGCAAGAACCGCAATTACTTTCGCACCACATTAATTGTAAAACATGTTTGTCAACTTCCATATATCCGTACAAACTTATTGAGGCTAATTCAAATTTCCTATACGAATTTCCTCAGATAATTGCTTATATACCATGGGAGATTTTGATTGGCTGAATGGCAATATATACAGATATCAGGTTCAAAATCTTTATTTCCACTGTCACCATCTTTATTCCTACTGTGACATTAACAAAGAAAGTATATTACTAGTGAGACGCATGTATCTTAGTACAAAAAATATGGGTTTATCACAGACATAGCAAATGGAATCTGAAATCACAAGACATATTCTTTTAAGTAACATTTTCTCAGTTTCTGCAGGTTTCTGGACTTCAAAAGTGACTCCTCAGAGAATACTTATTGTGCCTGCAACTTCTAGTTATGGCACCTTTTTGTGCATTTGTTGATAATAGGGACTAATATGCAGAAACTAGCTTGACTTATTTTATCTGAAGAGAAACAAGGCATTGCATTTTTGCATAATATAAAGCCAAAGTATTTAGCCAATAAACTAGATGTGCTTTTTGGAATTTGGATTAGTTTAAATTATGTCTATTTCTTTTAAAGTTGAGAGAGGGAAAGGTCTCCTGACAGGTGGGAATTCCTATGTGAGGACATCTCTCTAGAGATGAAGGGCAGGTGAGGGAGACTTGAAGGAAAGAAATATAAAGTGGGGTACTGTGTTTCAAGTACAGACTATTTATTCTAAGTATGTAGTCAGACTTTTTTGAATAAATAATAAATTTAAAAATTTCAACTTCAAAAACATGCAGTATCTTTTTACTTGGTTTAAAAAAATAAAATGAATGTTTCTGTTATAAACAAAAAAATTCTAAAAATGTGTTTATTCATCAAGCAGGCTCTGGAGGTTAAACACACAGATTTGAAATGTACAGAACTCTGGGCTAGAATCAGGAGAAAATTATACTACTATGTCTGCCATGATTGGCTGTGTGATTTTGGAGAAGTCATTTAAACCTTTCTGTGCTAGAATATCCATTATAGAATGAAGATAACAATATCTGTCTTTTCTACATTTGGTATTGTTTTTAAGGTAAAATCAGGAAATATAATAATTTCTTGGCTGACATTTTAGTGGGAGTGATAGGCAAAAAACAGGATAAATAAAGGACATTTATAGAATACTAAGTTTGGTTTTTATGTCGTTAGTATTCACTAAGATATTTTAAACTTGTACTCTTGAAGCTTTAACACTGAAATAATTAAATACACCTTTTCTAAAGAAAACATTCAATATTAAATGATGCTTCTAAATTCAAACATCTTAAAATCATTTAAAAAATTACACAGAAATCCAGGAAGCATCACATTTAAAATTTAAAAGAGGGGAGAGTGAGAAAAAAGAAATGAGGAATAAGAACCAAAGAATAATATTCCTAGTAATAATATTTTAGAATTGCAAAATATTGTTTATAACATGAAAGCTAAACTCACTAACATAAAAAGTAACTTATTTGACATGAAAATAGATTAAGAGCTTTAAATTTAAAATATATTTTGATTACAGAACCATTCAGATACTTGAGCAAATGTATTCACTGTACATTTATATCAAATTTTTATTTATTCTGTACATTGTATCCAAATTGTAATAAATTAGACAGGATAGTATAGCATGCTAAAAACCTCAGACTACCATAAATTACAAAGAAAAGCAGAAAAATCAGAGAATGGGGTAGCCAGAATTCTATAGGCCAGGAGGGCTCTTCTAATTTAACTTCCTTTTTGATTGAGGAATCTCTTTTCCAAGGATCCCTGAGCCTTGGTCTCTAGGCTCTGCCTAATTATATACAGTGATGGGAAGCTCACACTCCTGTGTGGCCATGTACCGGGCACAACATTTGAGATTCACTTTTCACAATCCAAATAATGCATACCAACTAATGACAACTTTGGCTTATATTAAAACTTTTCAAAATTTAGATCATTCTATGTCTTTTTAAAAAACAGAAATTCATTTACATTTGAAAAACAGCTATGTACCATGGATGTGTGGGTGTGAAAGTCAGAATATCACAAACATGGGTCTTAATTAACATGTAGGAATGTATAACTTATAAGGAGACTCAGAACAAATAATTGTTACATGGTATAATAAAAGTAAACATAGAAATATGAACATACTACACAGACAGGGTAAAAGGGGATTTAATAGATTTATAAGGAGATGTCTTGAAATAAGAGAGATGTCACTGAGCAATTGACACCTGCAATGAATGGTGTGGGGAAAGGAATGTAAGGCACTAGAGAAAGCATGTGCAAAGGCCCTGAGTCCAAATAAGACATGTGTAAGAAATTCCAAGAGAGCAGCCAAATCAAGTTCCCCCTTCTTTATTTTTAGAATTGTTTTTTTAAAACAGCCTTATTAAAATACATTTGATATATTTTAAAAACTATACATATGTAATGTGTACAATTTAGTGAGCTTGTAACTGTGATGACACAATAAAAATAATAAACAAACCTATCAGCTCCAAGAGTTCTTTTGTGGTGGGAACACTGAACATGGAATCTACCTTCTTAATATATTTTAAAAATGAATGACATCATTGTTTATTGTAGGCATCATGTTGTATAGCACAGGGCTCCCCAGCCCCTAGGTAGTGGATCAGTATTGATTTGTGGCCTGGTAGTAACCAGGCTGCACAGGAGTAGGTGAGAAAGGACAAGCAAGCATTACCACCTGAGTTTTGCCTCCTGTCAGATCAGCAGCAGCATTAGATTCTCATAGGAGCATACGAACCCTATTGTGAACTGTGCATGCGAGGGATCTAGGTTGCAGGTTGCCCACTTCTTATGAGAATCTAACTAATGCCTCATGATATGAGGTGGAATAGTTTCATCCTGAAACCATTCCCTCAATCCCCCAGTCTGAAAAAATTGTCTTCCATGAAATCAGTCCCTGGTGCCAAAAAGGTTGGGAACAATTGGACTAGCAGATCTCTAGGACTTATTCAGCTTGTATAACTCCAACTTTATACCCATTAAACAGAAATTCCTCATTTCCCCTTTCCCCCAGCTCCAGGCAATAGTTTGACTATTTTAGATACTTCATATACATGGAATCATGCAGTATTTGTCCTGTGACTGTATTATCTCACTTAGCATAATGTCCTTCACGTTATCCATGATTTTTGCATTTAAATCTAATTCATCTCTGTTTGTTAAACTTCTCATTGAATGGTTTATGAATCCACTCTATGAATGAATATTGAGTACTAACCTTATTCCAGGTGCTATTGTAGGTGTTGGGCATAGTGCGATGAACAAAACAGGCACAAGTTTCTGCTCTTATAAAGCTGGCATTCAAGTGTGGGAGTAGTAGGCAATAAACAGGATAAATAAAGGAGATTTATAGAATATTAATGAATACATGTTAAGAAAAACATGTAAAGTAAAGGGAAACAGGAAATCTAGGGGAAGAGGAAAGGTGCTAGAATTGTAGATAGGGTAAGCAAGTGACGTCTCACCAGGTAGAGGTGACAAAATAGTGAGACATTTAGCTTTTTGGAGTTGATCATTCCAGGTAGAAGAATGGGATAAGTCTTGAGGGCAAAATATGCCTGGTATGTCCAAGGGACAGAAGGAAGACTGTAACTAAAGTGGAGTTAGCAAAGAGGAGGTTAGAATGAGACCAGAGGAAAAAGCTGGTTTTGTATGTCACTGCAAGAAACTTGAGCTCTTACTTTGGAAAAAACCCTGGAGAATTTTGCATAGAGAAATGACATGATGTGACTTATGTTAGAACAGGATCATTTTGACTGCTGTCTTGAGAACAGACCAAAGCTGGCCATGAGCAAAAAGAAGGAAATCAGGTTTTGGGGGAGAATGGGAGGTGGGATGGGAACAAGGGAAGGTTTTCAGGAAAATGGGAGGTGAGATAGGAGCAAGAGAAGCTGCTGTTGCAGCTGTGGGTAACTTTGACAAGGACGGTAGCAGGCAAGTAGTGAAAATTTGTTCTCTTGAATTTTTTTTAAAAGTAGACAGCAGGTAAGATTAGTTGAAGAATAGGATGCAGAATATTAGAGAAGTCATGAATGACTTTAGAAGTTTTGGTCTGAGGCAAAACTAAAAGAATGGAGTTGCCATTTACTTAAATGGGGAAGACTACTAAAGGAATGAGGTAAGGAGGAAATATCATGAGCTTATTAATTTGAGAGATCAAGTAATTCTCCCAGGAAAAAATGTTGACTAGACAGTTGGACATATAAGTTTAGAGTTCCAGGAAAGGTACAGGTCAGAAACATAACTTCGAGAGTCAACCACATACAGTACAGTAGATGCTATTTGAAATCATAAAACTAGATTAATTACCAAGAGAATTAGTGGAGATAGAAAAAGCAGTAATACAAGGACTGAATGTTGGGGCACTTTAACATTTAGAGGTTGGGGACATGAAGTGGAACTGGCAAAGGAGACTGAGAAAGAGTAGTCAGCGGCCAGTGGGAATGTGTTGAAAGTGGTTTCCTGAAAACCAAGTGAATAACATGGTGAAAAAGGAGAGGGAACACAACTGTCTCAAATGCTGCTGATAGGTCAACATGAGGACTAATAATTGTACATTGGATTTAGCAACATATCAGTCACTGGTGATTGCTATGGCTTGAATGATGTTTATTTCTCTGCAAAACTCCTGTGTTGAAATCCTAACCCTTGAGATGATGGCATTAGGAGGTGGGGCCTTTGGAAGCTGATAAAGTCAGGAATGAGGGGCCCTCATGATTGGAATGAGTGCTGCCATTTTACAGGGATCCTGGAGAGCTAGCTAGCACCTTCCATCATGTGAAGATACAGGGAAAAAGCACTGTTCTATGAACTAGGAAGAAGCCCTTTGTGACACCAAATGTGCTGGTACCTTAATCTTGAACTTCTCAACTTCCAGATGGTGGTAAATAAATTTCTGTTGTTTATAGGCTACTTAGCCTACAGTACTTTGACATTAGCAGCCCAAATGTACTAAGACAGTGATCTTGATAAGAGGAGGACTGCTGGAGTGATGGAAGGGAGAAGTCTAATTAGAATGAGTTGTGAAAACAATTGGAGACGATAACTGAGGTGCAGTGAATAGAAGCAGTTTTTGTTGTTGTTGTTGTTTGTTTTTTTCTCATGAGATTTTCCATGAAAAATAGGAAACAAATGGGGATAGTAATTATGAGCTGAAACTTAGTCTATTTTGTTTTTAAGATGAGCACAATTTATGTACATGGGAATGAGCCAATAGAGAAGGAAAAACAGTTACTCAGAGGAGAGATGGGAAAATTACTAAAGCAATCTATGCATGAAGCAATGACATGATATGACATGATCATCTTGGCTGCTGTCTTGAGTACAGACCAAAAGCTAGTACAATATAGACAAGAAGGTATGGGCTAAAGTGTGCAATGAGTGGAGGGTTGGCCATGTTATGAGATACGTCTCTATGAATTTATCATCTCTATGTGTCTTGTGAGGAATGTCACTTGTTGCTTTTTTGTTCTAGACTCTCTTTTAAAGGGTGTTTGTACAGCAAAGAGCCTGGGAAGTCAGAGATATTATCTATCTCCACTTGGAGAGAAAGCAGGTGTGCTTACTGTAAAATGTAACAATGATAATGTTTTCCTCCGAGGAAAAGTCAGATGAGATATCTCATGTCCTGTTACACAGTATTCCCTAAGCTCAAATTTTGTCACCTGTAATGCAACCCGTTGCATATGCAGATTTTGCTTGGTCCTCATCACATTGCTCTGTGATAATTGAGGTCAAGGAAACTGTATTCAGGTTCTCTAAAGGATCAGAACCAATAGAAAATTTTATATACATATACATATATATTATATTACATATTGAATTATATATGACATATAAGAATAAAATTATTCTGAGGAATTGGCTTACAAAATTATGGAGACTAAAAAGTATAATATTTGTAGTTGGCAAACTAGACACCAAGGGGAGCTGATGATATAGTTGTAGTCCAAAGGCAGGAAAAGTCTAATGGCTATCTGGCATAGAGAGAAAACTCTTTCTTACTTAGCCCTTTATTCTATTAGGCACAGGCCTTCAGTGGATTTGATGAGGCCCACCTATATTAGGAAGGAAAATCTGCTTTACTTAGTCTACAGATTCAAACATTAATCCCCTTACAGACACATCCAGAAAGAATGTTTGACCAAATATCTGTGTACCTGTGGCCTCCTCAAGTTGACACATAAAAATCAACCCTCATAGGAACAATCACAAGAGAATGATAACACTGTAGCTACTACAATTTCTGTGAGTAGTAAATTGTCCTTTTTATCAACCCAGGACTTTCATGGCTTTTGGTGTTATCCACAAAATGTGGTAAGCTAACTTTTTACATTGAAAGTAGAGTAAAATTTCAGACCTTTCCGATTTTGATAGATCACAGCTAGGAACCTGGGCCATTCTCCATGTTAACAGAAGGGTACAGAAGGGTAAGTAGGGTTTATGGACATAGATGGAGGTGGTTGGCTGTGATGACTTCAGTTTCTTCAGTGAAATTGGAAGCAAGATCATTAGAACATACTGAGGACAAGAGAAAGTGTTGATGTCTTAAAAAGACAAAAAAGTATGAAACAATTGTTTAGGAGAGTGAATATGTGAACAGTCCAGGGAAATATCACATAAGCCTTGGTGGTATTGAGAATTACTTCTTCCTGAATTTAAAGTGATACTAGAGAGTATAGTTATGCCTAATTTAGTTGCATTCATGTTTCGATTCAAGCATAGACTTAGATGTAGAGGATGAAAGTTCAATGGAAACACTAGGGAGAGCCAAGGGAGCTAACTAAGAGTCTGTGTAAGACAATGGTTATAATGACAGAACTATGGAATTTAAAGTGGCTAAAGAGGGTAGTGAAGGCATCAGGGGCCGGGAAATCAGTGAAGGGTGATAGATCAATGGACATTAGGACTCATTATCTGAGTGATCAAAGGACTTTGAACTGGTTGTACTAAAGGAAGTGAGCTGGAAAGATTGTTCTGGTTGTCTGTATTATTTATTATTCCTCCTGGAGTGTGCCATTAAGTTCTACTATTTTTCACATTCTGGTATTTTCTAAGTACTTCGCTCATTTCAAAATAGTAGTATTTACTTTATTATCTTAAAGTCAGAGTAATATTATTAAGAAAACAAATGATGTCAATTGTGTGCCTTATTTTTTTAAGTCATTTTGGTTTCTAATCATTATACTTTAAAATTATATTTACATTTCTTTTTAAATGTTTATAAAAATATCTCTTTCAGCATGTTCCTGATTATCGATGTTAGTCTCATAGAAATTTTATTTAGAGAACATGCATCTTACAGAGCAATGATTTCCAAATGTTTTTGATAGTGCACACCTTTCAGTAAAATATTTTTATGCATTTTCACTTCAATGTATTTCTAATTATGTTCTTGTGCTAAAATATAACATAATGCAAATATGACAGATGCACTATAAAACTTGACCAATTATAAGAATTGAAAAGTTTAAAGATAAGTAGAATGCAACAGTTTTTTTACTTTTTCAGTGTGAAAACCTTTTGTTCTCATTATATTTTAGTAATTATATTTTAGTCAATATTAATGTTACTTCTAATTTTAGTATTTAAGTGAAAGTCTCCTGACTATATTAGATCTAATGAGACTATTATTGGCCTTTAACTCCTAAGTGTCTGATGAGAAATGTGCTCAAGGAAGAATAGAGATCTTAGCACTGCTATTTTCTAATTGTTCAGTTGTATGTGAGTTAATAGAATTGCCTTTGATCTGTGGCTCCTGTCTTTTTAAATTTCTTGTTCATTTTGTGAGGGTGAATTTCATTAAAACTAGACAATGTAATCTGTAAATCTACTTAACTGGTGTGCTTAAATTACAATAGTTCAAATATGAGCAAAGGCCACCTGTCTTATTGAACTCCTACTGTTCCATTAGGATGCTTCAAGAAACTATACAGCACATATGATGTTCTCACATTTGAGCCCATTGTGGATGTCCTTGCCAATCTGTATATTAAATATTAGTATAGCTTCATATCTTTTTTATTTCCAGGATAAAAATACTAAGATAAATTATCATATTTTATTGCCAATTGATTTGGTTGGCTCTGTGACCCACCCAAATCTTACCTCAAATTGTAATCCCATGATCTCCACATATCAGGGGTGGGACAAGGTGGAGGTAATTCAATCATGGGGATGGTTTCCCTCATGCTGTTCTTCTGATAGTGATTGAGTTCTCACAAGTTCTGATGATTATAAGTATCTGACATCTCCCCTGCTTGCAATCACTCTGTCTTGCTGTCCCGTGAAGAAGGTTCCTGCTTACTCCTTGCCTTGTGCCCTGATTATAAGTTTCTTGAGGCCCTCTCAGCAATGCATAACTATGAGTCAATTAAATGTCTTTCCTTTATAAATTACCCAGTTTGGGGTATCTCTTCATAGCAGTGTGAGAACAGGCTAATACAGTAAATTGGTAACAGGAGTCAGGTATTGATATAATACACCTTGAAATGTGGAGGTGACTTTGGAACTGGGTAATGGGCAGAGGTTGGAATAGTTTGGAGGACTCAGAGAAGAGAGGAAAATGTGGGAAAGTTTGGAACCTCCTAGAGACTTGTTGACCAAAATGCTGATAGTGATATGGACAATGAAATCCAGGCTGAGATGATCTCAGATGGAGATGAGGAGCTAACTTGTTGGGGACTGAAAAATAGGTCATTCTTTCTATGTTTTAGAAAAGAGACAAGGGGCATTTTGTCACTGCCCTAGAGATTTCTGGAACTTTGAATTGGAGAGAGATGGTTTGAAATCGAAACTCCTGTTTTAAAAAGAAGCAGAGCATAAATGTTGGGAAAATTTGCAGCCTGATGAAGCAGTAGAAAAGAAAGATCCATTTTCTGGGGAGAAATTTAAGCAGGCTGCAAAAATTTGCAAAAGTGACAAGGAGCTGAATGTTTATCACCAAGACAATGGGGAAAATGTCTCTAGGACATGTCAGAGACCTTCATGGCAGCCCCTTCCATCGCAGGCCTGAAGGCCTAAGAGGGAAAAATGGTTTCGTGAACCAGTCTAGGACCCTGCTGCTCTGTGCATGAGCAGTCTCAGGAATTGGTGCCCTGCACTCCACCTGTGGCTAAAATTGGCCAATGTACAGCTCAGGCCACTGCTTCAGAGGGTGCAAGACCAAGCCTTGACTGTGAGTGCACAGAAGTCAAGAATTGAGGCTTGGAAACTTCTGCCTTGATTTCAGACAATGTATAAAAATGCCTGGATGTCCAGGCAGAAGTTTGCTTCAGGGTGGAGCCCTCATAGAGACCCTCTGCTAGGGCTGTGTGTGGAAGGAAAATGTGCTGTTGGAGCCTCCATACAGTGTCCCCAGTGGGGCACTGCCTATTGTAGCTGTGAGAAGAGGGCCACTGTCCTCCAGACCCGAGAATGGTATGTCCATCAACAGCTTACAGCTTGCATCCTGAACCTGGAAAAGCCACAGACACTGAATGTCAGCCCATGATATCAGACAGGAGAAGGGCTGTACCCTTGCAAAGCAACAGGAGTGGAGTTGCCCAAGGCCAAGGGAGTCCACTTCTTGTATCACAATAACCAATTATCATATATATTCACAAAAATTGATGTGAGACATAGAGTCAAAGATCATTTTGGAGATTTAATATTTGACTGCCCTACTGAATTTCAGACTTTCATGGGGCCTGTAGCCCTTTCATTTTGGCCAATTTCTCCCATTTGGAATGGATGTATTTACCCAATGCCTATACCCTCATTGTATCTAGGAAGTAAATAACTTATTTTTGTTTTTTCGGGATCAGGCAGAAGGGACTTTCCTTTCTCAGATGAGGTTTTGGACTTAGACTTTTGGGTTAATGCTGGAATGAATTAAGACTTTGGGTGACTCTTGGGAAGGTATAATTGGTTTTGAAATGTGAAAGGGACATGAGATTTGGAATGGCCCCAGGATGGAATGATATGGTTTGGTTCTGTGTTTCCACCCAAATCTCACCTTGCATTATAGTCCCCATCACCCCCTGGGTTTAAGGGTGGGACCAGAAGGTAATTGAATATCAGGGGCTGTTTCTCCTATGCTGTTCTCATGATAGTGAGTGAGTTCTTATGAGATCTGATAGTTTTACAAGCACCTAGCACTTCCCCTGCTTGCACTCACTTCATCCTGTCACCCTGTAAAGAAGGCTTCTGCTTCTGCTTTGCCTTCCACCATGATTGTATGTTTCCTGAGGCCTCTGCAACAATGTGGAATTGAGTCAATTAAACCTCTTTTCTTTATAAATTACCTAATTTCACATATTTCTTCATAGCAGTGTTAGAACAGGCTAATACACCAATCCTAGTGAATTGTCTTATTTTTCTCCCCACTGGGGTACCTATTGTCTAACCATAAAATAATAAACTTTATTTTTCCTTGCCACATATATGAAGTAATATGTATAATGTGCTGAGTAGATATTTCACTAGTAAATAAGCCCTTGATTTAAAAATTACAAATCTGCCTATTTCCATTGTTTGATACTTCTTTGCCTTCTGTGATTTCTCATACAATTTTTGACATCTTTTGAATTCTGTCATTATCTTGAAATAGAATATGACTAAATTTCATCCCGTATGGGACTTATCTGAAAATTTATGGATACATACATTTTTTAAATGACTTCCTTCTGTGTGTAATGCCTGGCTATTCTGCTGCTTTTTGTTTTCCCCATGTTATTCTAATATATTTTCCTCTTAATGTTTTTTTAAACAATGCATATATAGTACACTATTTAATATAATATGTTATAAAAATAAAGCTCCATAATTATTAGTCCCATCATAATTACAAGGAACAAGGTTAGGTACCTTTACTTTTATTAATTCCCTCAATTCCAATCTCAACTCTTAGAAAATCTAGAGCTATCTGAAAAATGTGCAGCCGTGAGTTGACACCCTTCTCATTGATTGGGATTACTTTCCTGTCATAGAAAAGGAACTTAGTTTATCTAAAGAACATATGGTGAATGCTTATTCAGTGAATAGTATACAGATACTGAAATTCCTCATGCCCCTGAAACTTCATTCCCTAGTATGTGTCCTCTCACTTTATTCACATTTACTAAAGATGTAAGGAGTTCTCTTGTTATTACTTCCTCACTTTCTTTGCTGTAGTTCTCACCTCCACTTTTTCAATGGCTGCCGGTATCTTTAGATTCTATCCTTAATCAAATGTGATTGTTGTCTTAGGTAATTTTGAAATCTGTCTTTCAGTTTTTAAATTTGTAATAGAGTAGAAAGGAAATAAAAAGTGAGAATGCTTTTAGTTGATTCTGTAATTTTCCTTTTTTTCATGCTATTGTGTTTTTCTTTCTGGCTTTTTCCTCTGCTAAGAAAGTGACTTCTTACCCCCCTCATTATTTTTTTGTGATCACTGTTCAAACCCTTACAAGAGTCTTTTTTTGCCAACTATGTTCCTGTATCCCCCATTGATGACAACTAGAGGCTTGTCTGTCAGTATATATAGGGCAAACATGGCAGCGCCTTTCCTTTAAACTTTCATTATGTTTAGAGAGAAAATGAATTTTCTATTAGTTTGTCAAAAACTTAGGAAACTATTTAGAACAGACAAAAATACAACTTAGATTTCAGAGGGAGTTTATATTTCGACACTTCAAATCATCTGACATTTCTCCTTTTAAGAGAACAGTTAATTGATGAGGGAGAACTTGGAGGCAGGCTCTTTGAACAGATTTATTTGACAATTCCTGTGGTTCATGTTCATATATGATCATTCAGGCTTCTGGAAGATTGATTACTTTAAAATATTCTTAAACTAGTTCTCTACTCTGAAGCAAGTATACTTTCTTTAACCTATTGTGACATATATTCACTGAGAAGATGCAAAACTTAAATACTTTTTGGAAGAATGAAGATAATTTTTTAAAACTTGCATTGAGGTGGCAGGATTGCAAAGGCAAATCCATAACTAATTGATAATGGTAACAGAAACTTGGTTGGGACTACTAGTTTTAAAAATAAAATTTATTGTTTTGTTTCTGAATACAAAAGCGATGCATATTGCTTCTAATATTTAGGAAACATACAAAAGAAAAGGAAAGCTAGATAGCCCTGATAGAATTTTTTATCTTCTTGAAAAGTTTATACAGCATGGGAAAGTTAAGTTTAATTTTTGATATCTTTTCCCATTTCTTTAAGGGTCAACAGTTTATTCAGGTTTTCCAAATCAATTATAATAATTTTTGCAAAATCAGTTTTGGTAACTATTTTGTCTTCCTACAAGCCTATTGTTTTTATCAAAAATTTTATATTTTTAATTATTGCTATAACAGTACGTTATTTTCTGATTTTTCTTTAGAACTGTTTTTACATTTGCGTATTTATTTGTGTGTTTGAAGAGTCTTTGATATCAAACTTCTTTTTTAAAAATATATTATTTTCTGCCCTTAATTTATTACTTTCATTTATTTATTTTTAAAATTAAATTTATTTTGTTCTTCGTCTTTTTACCCCAAGCTATTCAATGACGTATTAAGTTCATTGAATTTTATTCTTCTTTATTAAATAACAACAGCATTTTAGAATCCTTAATTTTCTTTAACGATAGATTTGGCTGCAGTTTTTTTTTTTTTTTTTTTGGTCTTTTGTAGTTTTTGTGCTTTCTTCTGTTTTCTGGACCAGCTTTCCAGTAGCAGCCTGGAAGAGGAGGCATGATCTAATCACTGTGGTGCTACTCTCTTGGAAGCTCTTGCAGGAATGAGCGAAGTAGTAAGAACTACAGCACTATTTTCTTCTAAGAAGTGCCCATTTCCTTCTAAGATAGTGCTTTCCATGCTTCTCACATAATGGCTCACACAGACAATATATATAACATGTACAGCCCAATGGGGTAAATGGTTGAAGCTACTTCCAGCTAAAATGCATAGTTTAGAAGCTCTGGGGCCTGGGGCCTGCTCCCTGCCCTTGCAACTAAAAGAGAGCAGCATTCCTGGTACACCTGTAACTTATTCTTAGAAGACCAGTTAGGAATTTCTACTTTTAGAAACTGTTAATACCACTTTCACCATGCTTCACATGATTGTTTGACTCAATCAAAGTTAGAAGTCAAAGCCTCCACAATTACCTATTATCAAGTAAAGTAAAAAAATTATTAAGGCCTAATTTACATAAATTAAAATTCTTCCTTCTTAGGGTACAGCTGTATGAAATATAACTAACGCAGAGTCATGCAACCACTACCAAAATAAACATATGGAATAAGTTCATCAGTACAACGATTCCTTTGCATCCCTTTGTGGTCTACTCCCCCTCACCATGTGGACTTAAAAAACTACTGGGCTATAGATTTGCCTTTTTCTGAGTATCATATAAATGGAATGATAATTATCCATTCTTTTAGATAGGACTTCTTCCACTTAGCATAGTGCATTTGAGATTCCATGTTGCCGCACCTATCATTAGTGTATTCTTTTCTCTTTGATGTTGAGTAGTACTTCATTTTATGAATACATCTCAGTGACCAGTTGAAGGACATGTGAGTTATTTCTAAGTTTTAGTAATTAGAAAGAAAGCTGCTGTAATGATTTCTGTACAGGCTTTTGAGTGAAAACAGTTATAATTTCTCTTAGATAAATGCAGATAATGTAATGTGGCTACCTAATTAATAATAATTTATGTACAGCCATGAATATTGTATGAATACAAATTTATTTCTAAATGGATTTCCACAATAGCATCGAAATTCTATTATGAGGCTCTAAGAAGCTAACTTGCCAACTTTGAAAGTCTCTTAATTTCCCCAGACTAAATATCATATGTAGACCTTTATTCGCTTCATTATTAACTGCCAATACAGAAACCAAGAGATGCAAAAATCTGTCAACTTCCCACCACAATGTAAAACCTACTTACTTTGCACCCATTTCCTTCTATTTTGTCCTGTCATGAAGGAAACAGTTTCCTTTATCTTCTCAAAGAAGTTTATTACAAGGCTGTTTTTTATTTCAATGCTTATTTGATCCTCCCTCTACTTACATTTGATTCCCATTTCTACTACTCCATTGAAGCTTCTTTCATTGAAGTCACTGATGACTTTCATCTTGCTAACATCAGTAAATTTTTATTGTCTTTATCTTATGTGAATCTCTTGTGTTTTTGTCACTGTTTACCACTGCCTTTTTTATTTTATTTTATTTTAAAGCCACTTGTTGCTATAACCAGACTAATAGAGTTTAATTTAATTATTTCAAGGCATTTGGAGCAGTCCTTTGATGTGATTTTTCCATTTTTAGTTTCTATTTGACTCTATTATCTTCTTTCCAAAACTTCTAATTTGTAAAATTATCAGATTACAAAATGTTTCAAGAATAGTGAGAATAATACCTATATATCTTTCACATAAAATTTTCAATTGTTACCATTTTTTGACATGTCATTTCTCTTTCTCTAAATCTATCTCTATAAAGGTACTTATTAGTATCAATCTACTTCTCTATACACACTTAAAACATTTTTCTGTATTATATCTCAGAATTTAAGTAATTTAAATTCTAATTTAAATTCATGTATTTAGGTCTATGATCCATTTCAGGTTAACCTTTATGTAAGATGTGAGACAAGAATTGAGGTTCGTTTTTGTACATATAGATAGCCAATATTTTCATCACTATTTGTTGAAAGACTTTTTCTCATTGACTTTTTCTTCTCATTGAATTACTTTATCACCTTTGCTGAGAAAATCAATGGACTATTTTAGTGTGTGCGTATTTCTAGACTCTATTTTGTTCCATTGCTCTATGTGTTAATCTTACTTCCAGTACCACATTGTCTTGATTAATATAGCTTTATAATCTACATTAGCTTCAATTTGCATATCGCAAGTTCTGCAACCTTGTTTTTTTAATACACTTTTTATTTTTATTATTTTTTATTTAGATGGAGTCTTACTCTGTCGCCAAGCTGGAGTGTAGTGGTATGATCTTGGCTCACTGCAATCTCTGCCTCCCAGGTCCATGTGATTCCCCTGCCTCAGCCTCCTGAGTGGCTAGGAATACAGGTGTGCCCCACGATGCCTGGCTAATTTTTTGTATTTTAGTAGAGACAGGGTTTCACCATGTTGGCTAGAATGGTCTCAATCTCTTGACCTCATGATCTGCCCACTTTGGCCTCCCA
Source organism: Callithrix jacchus (assembly GCF_049354715.1). Taxonomy (NCBI): domain Eukaryota; kingdom Metazoa; phylum Chordata; class Mammalia; order Primates; family Cebidae; genus Callithrix; species Callithrix jacchus. Next base: position 65,236,623 of record NC_133507.1, read on the forward strand.
AAGTGCTTGAATTACAAGAGTGAGCCACTGCACCTAGCCAAATACATTTTATATTTTAAAGCAGTTTTAGATTTACTGAATTATTGACAGCATAGTACAGACAGTTTTAGATTTACTGAATTATTGACAGCATAGTACAGACAGTTCCTATATACTCCACATTCAGCTTTCCTCATTATTAGCATTTGACATTTGTATATACTCCACATTCAGCTTTCCTCATTATTAGCATTTGTATGGTATATTTGTCCCAATTAATGAAATAACATTGATAAATTGGTACTAAATAATGTACATACTTTATTCAGATTTGTTCAATTTTCTCTTAATGTTTATTTTTCTGGTTATAGTATCCCATTCAGGAAATTATATAACATTTAGCAATCATGTCTCTTTAGGCTTCTATTGGTTATAAATGACACCTTCCCAGACTTTTCTGTTTTCAGTGACCTTGACAGTTTTGAGTAGAATTCATTGCATGTTTTGTAGAATATGTCATAACTGGAATCTGTCTGATGTTTTTCTCATTATTAGATTGAAGAAATGTGTTTTTAGTAGGAATACCCAGAGGTAGAGCCATTTCATCGCATCAAGGGTATATGATAGACATACCATACATACCTTGATGTATTTCAAGAGTAGGTACTGTGATGTAATGACTCACCACTGTTGATGTTAACCTTGATTACCTGATTTGAAGTATGCTCTAACTCCTTAACAACAGCATACTTATAGAAATTGTTTGGAAGTTTCTGCACAGGATATTCTCCTCTATTTATTCATTTATAAAGTCATTTATCTATATCAGTATGGATTTATGGATATTTCTTTTATAATTTTGTTAATAAATACTAATTTTTTTATTTTGTTCCTCAAGTTGTTTCAGCTTTGGCCATTGGGAACTCTTTCAGTTGGCTTCTGTACCCTTTCACATATCTATTATTGTGGGATCCCTTTGTTTGTTGATTTGTTTTGAGTACTTTCTTACTTCAGTTCACTACACAATTCTCCAGGTTCACCTTATAGATATACTTCCCAGTCCTAAATTCAGCCATTTCTCTAGCAATTCCAGGTTCCTTTGACTAGAGATTCATTTTTGAAATCAAGACCTGGGAGCTAAGTGTGTTTGTTATTACAGTGGCATTATTACTGTCCGGCCCTCCTAGCTGATAGAGCAAGGAGATGTATATATGTGTACACATATCTGTAAATATTTTTATATGTGAGCATTTGTGTCTTTATTTAAGCTAAAGATGAATTCACATACTGATATTTGCAAGTATACCACACCATTCATTTTAGCTTCCTCCCCTTGCTATCTGTAATCTTCTATTCCAGCAATGAGAAAACTGGCTACTATTGCCTACCATTCATTTACTTATGTGTTTAATTGCTGTATAAATGTGCAGTAGTTTTAGAATTGTTACCCCCTAAAGAAACAACTTTGTCAGCAAAAGTACAGTGCTTATGCATGGGACCTTCTGCCATTTGTCATACAGATTCCACACAATTCCAAAGTTACTGAAGTCAGAATGGTTCCCCTTCATCCCTTTCAGTGAGTTTGTTTCATACATGTGTAATATAATTAGATTGTTTGTCACATTCTCCATTCCATCTTGGTACACTGTGACCTCTTACTGTTTAATTTGCATATGTTAAGCTTCACTCTGTGCTATAGAGTTCTTTTAGTTTTGAAAATTGCATTGTGTCATGTATCCACCATTACTGTATTATACAGAATAGGTTTACTACTCAAAAATATGCCCTGAGTTTCACCTATTTAACCCTCCATCCCCAATCATTGGTACAGTAATCAACGGATCAGTTTTCTACCTTACAGTTTTGTCTTTCCCAGATTATCATATAATTGGAATCATACAGTATGTAGCTTCTTCAGTCTGGCTTCTTTCACTTGGCAACTTACCTTTAAGATTCACCCATGTCTCTGAATGGCTTGAGAGAGCACATTCCTTATCACTGGGTAGTTGTCTTAGTCTGTTAACACTGCTAAAACAAAATTTCATAAACTAGGGTGATTTGTACACAGAATTTTTTCCCTCAAAGTTCTGGTGGCTGGAAATTTTAAGATCAAGGCCTCAGCAGATTCGATTTCTTGCAAGTGCCTGCTTCCTAGATGGCCATCTTTTCATTATAGCCTCACATGGCAGCAGGACCAAGGAGCTCTTTCAGGCCTCTTGCATAAGTGCATCAGTGTCATTCATGAAAACTTCATTTTCATGACCTAATTACTTTCTAAAGGCCCCATCTTCTAATACCATCACCTTGGGGTTAGGATTTCAATATATGACTTTTGTGTAGACACGAACATCAGAATGATAGCAGTAGCATTCCATTGTACAGATATACAAAATTGTTTATACATTCCCTTATTGAAGGTTCCCTACTGGTTGCTTCCAACTAAATAATTGTAAATAAACTTGCTACAAATGTTTGCATGCATATTTTTGTGTGAATGTAAGTTTTCAAATTAGTTGGGTAAATGCCTAGGAGTGTGATTGCTGGATCATGTAATAAACTATGGTTAGCTTTATCAGAAACTGCCACACTGTGTTCCCCACCAGCAATGAATAAGTGTTCCTGCAGGTCTGCATCCTAAATATTGATTGCTATTTTCAGACCATTGGAGGTTATTCATTTTACAGGGTATGCAGTGGTATCTCACCATTGTTTTAATTTGCATTTTCCTAAAGACAAATCACGTTGAGCATTTTTTCATATGCTTCTTTGCAATCTCTACATCTCCTTTGGCAAGTATCTGTCCAGATCTCTTGCTCATTTTTTTCCCATTTTTTAAAAATTATACTTTAAGTTCTGGGTTATATATGCAGAACATTCAGATTTGTTATATAGGTATACATTGGTGGTTTGCTGCATTCATTCCCCCATTATCTACATTAGGTATTTCTCCTGTTAGCCCTCCCCAACACCCAAACCCTCAACTATCCCTCCCATAGCCCCCCAACTACCCTGACACGCCCCAATGTGTGATGTTCTCCTCCCTGTGTCCATGTGTTCTCATTGTTCGACTTTCACTTATGAGTGAGAATATGTGATGTTTGGTTTTCTGTTCTTGTGTCAGTTTGTTGAGAATGATGGTTTCCAGCTTTATCCATGTCCCTGCAAGGGACATGAACGCATCCTTTTCCATGGCTGCATAGTATTCTGTGGTGTATATGTGCCACGTTTTCTTTATCCAGTCTATCATTGATGGGCATTTGGGTTGGTTCCAAATCTTTACTAAACAGTGCTGCAATAAACATACATTTGCATGTGTCTTTGTAATTGAATGTTTTATAATCCTTTGGGTCTATACCACTAATGGGATTGCTGGGTCAAATGGTAGTTCTAGTTTGACATCCTTGAGGAATCACCGCAGTGTTTTCCACAATGGTTGAACTAATTTACACTCCCCACCAACAGTGTAAAAGCATTTCTATTTCTCCACATTTTCTCCAGCACCGATTGTCTCCTTATTTTTTAAGGATTGCCATTCTAACTGGCATGAGATGGTATCTCAATGTGGTTTGGATTTGCATTTCTCTAACGACCAGCATTGATGAGCTTTTTTTCATGCTTGTTAGCTGCATAAATGTCTTCTTTTGAGAAGTGTCTATTCATATCCTTTGCCAACTTTTTGATGGGATTGTTTTATTCTTATAAATTTGTTTATGTTCTTTGTAAATTCTGGTTATTAGCTCTTTTTCAGATGGGTAGATTGCAAAAAAATTTTTCCATTCTGTTTGTTGCCAGTTCACTTTACTGATGGTTTCTTTTGCTGTGCAGAAGTTCTTATGTTTAATTGGATTCCATTTGTCTATTTTGGCTTTTGTTGCCATTGCTTTTGGTGTTTTAGTCAGGAAGTCCTTGCCTATGCCTATGTCCTGAATGGTATTGCCTACGTTTTCTTCTAGGGTTCTTACGCTGTTAGGTCTCATGTTTAAATCTTTAATCCATCTGGAGTTAATTTTTGTATAAGGTGTGAGGAAGGGATCCAGTTTCAGCTTTCTGCATATGGTTAGCCAGTTTTCCCAACTGTAATGCCCACTGTTTATTAAATAAATTCCACTCCTAGGTATTTACCCAACTAATAAATAAATCCTTTCCTGATTGCTTGTTTTTGTCAGGTTTGTAAAAAATCAGGTGGTTGTAGATTTGTGGCATTACTTCTGAGGCCTCTGTTCTGTTCCATTGGTCTTTGTCTCTGTTTTGGTACCAGTGCCATGCTGGTTTGATTATTGTAGCCTTGTAGAATAGTTTAAAGTCAGGTAGTGTGATGCCTCCAGGTTTCTTCTTTTTGCTTAGTATAGTCTTGGCTATGTGGGCTCTCTTTTGGTTCCAAATGAAGTTTAAAGTGTTTTTTTTTTTTTTTCCAATTCTGTGAAGAAAGTCAATGGTAGTTTGATGGGGATGGCATTGAATCTATAAATTACTTTGGCCATTTTCACAATATTGATTCTTCCTAACCATGAGGATGGAATGTTTTTTTTATCTGTTTTTGTCCTCTCTTATTTCGTTGAGCAGTGGTTTGTAGTTCTCCTCTAAGAGGTCCTTCACATCCCTTGTTAGTTGTATTCTTAGGTATTTTATTCACTTTATAACAATTGTGAATAGGAGTTCACTCATGATTTGGCTCTCTGTTTGTCTGTTAGTGGTGTATAGGAATGCTTGTGAGTTTTGCACATTGATTTTGTATCCTGAGACTTTGCTGAAGTTGCTTATCAGCTTAAGGAGATTTGGGGCTAAGATGGTGGGATCTTCTAAATAAACCATCATGTCATCTGCAAATAGAGACAATTTGACTTCCTCTTTTCCTAAATGAATATCCTTTATTTCTTTTTCTTGCCTGACTGCCTTGGCCAGAACTTCTAATACTCTGTTGAATTGGAGTGGTGAGAAAGGGCATCCTTGTCTTGTGCCAGTTTTCAAAGGGAATTCTTCCAGTTTTTTCCCATTCAATATATTGGATTGAGTTTGTCATAAATGGCTTTTATTATTTTGAGATAAGTTCCATCGGTACCTAGTATATTGAGATTTTTTAGCATAAAGGGTCGTTGAATTTTGTCAAAGGCCTTTTCTGCATCTATTGAGATAATCATGTGGTTTTTGTGTTTTATTCTGTTTATGTGATGGCTTACATTATTGGGTGTTTGTGTTCTTATTTTTGAGTTTTAAGAGGTCTTTAATATTTTGGATGCAACTCCTTTATTAGATAAGTATTTTACAAATATTTTCTCCTAGTCATGGCTTGCCTTGTATTCCTCATAACAGTGTCTTTGTATAGTAGAAGTTTTCCATTTAATAACATCTAATTTATCAATATTTTTCTTTCATGAGTCATGATTTTGGCATAGTAGCTATGAACTCATCACCAAACTAAAGGTCATATAAATTTTCTCCTATGCTTTCCTCTTGTAGGTTTTTTGGTTGTTTGTCTTTCATTTTATATTTAACTGTAAAATCCATTTTGAGCTAGTTTTAAAGTCTGTGTCTGAATTCATTTTTTTTTATATGGATGTCTAATTCTTTCAGTACAATTTGTTGAAAAGTCTACCATTCCTTTGTTAAACTGTTGTTGAGCCTTTATGAAAAAAATTAGTTGACCATATTTAGAAGGGTCTATTTCTATGTCCTTTATTCTGTTGTATTGCACTATATGTTTATAATTTTGCCAATATCATGTTGTATTGATTACTTTGCTTTATAATAAATATTGAAATTGGTAAGTGTCATATTTTACTTTTGCTTCAGTATTTTATAGGCTATTCTGGGTCTTTTGCCTCTACATATAAAATTTAAAAAGTCAGTTTGTTGATATCTACAAAATATCTTCCTGAGATTGTTACAGGGATTTTGATGACCCTACAGATCAAATTTTGAAGAATGACATCTTGACAACATTGAGTCTTCTAATCTCTGAACATGGAATATCTTTTCACTTTTTCATACATTCTTTGATACATTTCTTTGAATACATGCATATCAAAGATACTTCTTCAATACAAACTACAAGTGTTTTGTAGTTTTCTACATACAAACCTTGTTATAGTTTTAAAATTTATTTCCGAGTATTGCATTTTGTGATACCATTATAAATGGCTTTGCTTCATTATTTTTTATTCTAATTGCTCATTGTTCATTTATAAAAAGTAATTGCTCAGTAGATTAATTTTGTATCATGAGAATTTGGTATACTTTCTATTGGATTTAAGGGTGTTTTTGTTTGCTTTGCTTTGCATGTTCTTTGGGGTTTTCTATATGAAAATCATGTCATATTTTTACTTTTTCCTTTCAATTCTGTATACCTTTTATTTTTTTCATGTCTTATTGCACTAAGAATTTTCAGTATGATGATAAATAGGAGTTGTAAGACAGAATATACTTGCCTTATTCCTAATCAAATGGGGGAAATATCTAGTCTTTTACCACTACACATGAGGCTTCTGTAGGCTTTCTGTAGATGTTCATTATTGATCTGAAGAATCTTAATGAGTGGAAATATGTCTAGTGTCACTTCTATTGAATTATATCTGTTATGGCAATAATAGAGCCCACTTAAATCAAAGAGAAAGTTGAAAGGCTCATCCTTAATGAGAGAAGTTTTAAAGAATATGCATCCATCTTTAATCCATCCTAGTTTTCCCTGAGGTATAAATTGTTTATGTTTCTTCCACATGGAAAATATACTCACTTCCTCCAAGTCCCACAAACTCCTATCCTATTGTAATAATATCTTGAAGTCTAAGACCTCATTCCTTTAAAACAAGTTAAGGTGTATATTAGGCTCCTTCATTTACACTTTCTCTTGATGTTAACTTGTGAACAAAAGTTAAGCTATATATAGCTCCTCTCCACACACAATATATAATGGTGAGGTAGGCACAGAATAACAGCAACAGTCTATCCTGTTCCAAAAGGGAAAAAGCAAGAGGCATATGGCAGTCTCTGGTCCATAGCAATTCTGAAATGCAATCAAACACATGTTGCCTTTCAAAAAATTAGAACTCAGTACTGTTTCATGGAAATAATTCTCTGTGCCTATTCACTTCTCCCTCTGAGCACTTCGTTCTGACTTCGAGCTCATCTTTCCTTTCGGTAAGAAACAGCTTGTGTTTCTAGCTGAACAGCGTTCTCAGCTATTTTTTTTCTTTTGCCTGCAGAAAATCAGGAACCCAAGTGCCTTTTGTATTCTGTAGTATCATTATATTTTCCAGACAAACTGATACAATTTTTAAAAAGCTTCGTAAATTTCCTGTATATCAATTTACAATTCATGCCAATAGATAACACGATATCCACAAACATCTTCGAAATAGGCTTCTCTATACTTAGGGTACAATGTGAGGCTAAGACAATGCCTCCAAGATTCTCTGAAACCCAATATTTTTAAATAAGAGAGTCTACAGGGCTTGCCTAAGAAGGCTTTTTGTCCTTAGAAGTTATTTTGTCCAGCTGAAAGTGTTCATAAAACACCACCTTACATCTCTCTGAGGTCTTAAAAAAAGGTTTCACACTTTCATCCTTTACTTCATCTTTACCCTCAGACCTTGCTTTCTAAGAAGGACCCAGATTTGATCTTTTCTATGAGGCTATTTCTTACTTTTAACAGTTTTGTTGGCTGGGAAAGACTGTCCTTAGCTTAGTATTTCCTCCAAATTATGCTAGAAAACTGAGAGATTTCTTCTTTAGTTTGTTCCTCCCATCTTTTATTTTGTCATAGGGAGCTAGAAGAATCTGTACCTACAAATTCCTTAGCAAGATTTTTAGATTATTAGCTTGCTTTTCTATTTTCCATACTGCTTCAGGCAACAGTTTTGCTAACTGTTCTGTCTATATATAATTCAGCTGCCCTTTTCACCAGTCTCCAGTAACATTTTCTTATTGTCCTTGATGCCCTGATAGCCTCCCTGAGGCCATTCAAGATTTCATGGATAGTTCCTTGCAGCTCCTGCTCACCACCTCGTACCAGCCAATAGTATAGCTTTTATATTATTTGTTATCACAGAACCACACACCTAGGTACCAAATTCTGTCCCAGTTATCTATTGCTACATAGTAAATTACTCCAGATCTTAAAGCTTGAAGCAAAGAAAAAAGCTGTATTATATTCCATAATTTTGTGAATTAGTAATTTGGGCAAGGCTCAGTGGGCCCATGCTTTTGCTCTGCATGTTGAATGATGCCATTTGGTAGAATTCAGCTGGTGGAAGTCTTGTCTGGAGGGTCAAGCTGACTTCACACACTTTTGTCTGGTGCCTAAGCAGGGACAGCTAAATGGCTTAATTCGTCTAGGATTTTTTAAAATACTTTTGATTTTTGTGGGTGCATAATAGGTATATGTATTTATGGAGTGCAGGAGATGTTTTTATACAAGCACGCAATGTGAGATAAGCACATGATGGAGACTAGGGTATCCATTGTCTGAAGTATTTATCCTTTGAGTTGCAAACAATCTAATTACACTCTTTAAGTTATCTTAAAATGTATAAGTAAGTTATTATTGATTATAGTCACCCTATTGTGCTATCACATAGTAGGTCGTATTAATTCTTTCTAACCACCTTTTTCATACTCATTAATGATCCCCAACTTCCCAGCCCTCGACTACCCTTTCTAGCATCTGTTAACCGTACTTCTACTCTCTGTCCAGGAGTTAAATTGTTTTGATTTTTAGATCCCACTGATAAATGATAACAATGTTTGTCTTTCTGTGCCTGGCTTATTGTACTTAACATAATGATCTCCAGTTCCATCCATGTTGTTGCAAATGACTAAATCTTGTTTATTTTCATGGCTAAATAGTTTACCATTTTGTATATCTACCACATTTTTTTTACTCATTTATCAGTTGATGGATACTCAGGTTGCTTCCAAATCTTAGCTGTGGTAAATAAAGCTTCAACAAACATAGGAGTGTGGATATTCCTTTGATATACTGATTTCCTTTCTTTTAGCTATATACCCAACAGTGGGATTTCTGCGTCATATGATAGCTCAGTTTTTAGTTTTTTGAAGTGTCTGTAAATTGTTATCCATAGTGGTTGTACTAACGCACATTCCCACTAACAGTGTCTAAGGGTTCCATTTTCTCCACATTCTGGCCGTCATTTATTACTGCCTGTCTTTGGATATAAGCCACTTTGCCTTGGTTGAGATAATATTTCATTGCAGTTTTGATCTGTATTTGTCTGATGATCAATGATGCTGTTGAGCACATGTTCATATGCCAGCTTGCCTGCATGTTTTCTTTTAAGAAATGTCTATTCAAATCTTTTGCCTATTTTTTGATCAGATTATCAGCTTTTTTTCCTATAAAGTTGCCTGTGCTCCTTACATATTCTGGCATTAATAACCAGAATATGCAAGGAGTTCAGGTGGGTAGTTTGCAAATATTTCTCTGATTCTGTGGATTGTCTCTTCACTTTTTTGATGGGTCTCACTCTATCATGCAGGTTGGAATACAGTAGTGTGATTTCAGCTCACTGCAACCTCCACCTCATGGGCTCATGTGATCCTCCTACTTCAGCCTCCCAAGTAGCTGGGATCACAGGCATGCACCACCACACCTGGATAATTTTTTGTATTTTTAGTAGAGATGGATCTCACCATGTTGCCTGGACTGGTCTTGAACTCCTGAGCTCAAGTAATCTGTCCACCTTGGCATCCCAAAGTGCTGGGATTACAGTCATGAGACACTCTGCCTGGTCTGCTGTGTAGAAGCTTTTTAACTTCATGTGATCTCATTTGTTCATTTTTTCTTTAGTTGCCTGTGCTTCTGTGGTGTTGCTTAAAAAATCTTTGCCCAGACAAATGTCATGGAGATTTTCCCCAATGTTTTATTGTGTAGTTTCATAGTTTGAGGTCTTAGATTTAAGACTTTAATCCATTTTGTTTTGATATCTATATGCAGCAAGATACAGGGATCTAGTTTTATTCTTCTGTATATGAATATTGAGTTTTCTCAGCACTATTCGTTGAAGAGACTTTCTTTTCCCCATTTTATGTTCTTGGAACCTTTGTTGAAAATGAGTTCACTGTAGGTGCCAATTTGTTTCTGGGTTCTCTAATCCGTTCCATTAATCTGTGTATCTGTTTTTATGTCAGCACCATGTTGTTTTGGTTACTATATCTAAACGGTATAATTTTAAGTCAGAAACTATGATTCCTCCAGTTTTGTTCTTTTGCTTAGGATAACTTGGCTATACTGGGCCTTTATGATCCCATATACATTTTAAGATTGTGTTTTCTATTTCTGTGAAGAATGTCATTGTTATTTTGATAGGGGTTGCATTGAGTCTGTAGATTGCTTTGGGTAGTATATTAGTTTATTGTCATGCTGCTAATAAAGACATACCTGAGACTGGGTAAATTATGAGGAAAGAGGTTTAATTGACTCACACTTCAGCATGGCTGGGGAGGCTTCAGGAAACTTACATCGTGACAGAAGGAGAAGTGAACACATCCTTCTTCAGATGGCAACAACAAGGAGCAGTGTCAAATGAAGCAGGGGGAAAGCCCCTTATAAAACTATCAGATTTTGTGAGGACTCATTTACTATCATGAGAACAGCATGAGGATAACTGCTTTCATGATACAATTACCTCCCACCAGGTCCCTCTCATGACATGCAGTGATTATGGAAATGACAATTCAAGATGAGATTGGGTGGGAACACAGCCAAACCGTATCAGGTAGTATAAACATTTTAAGAATCCTAATTCTTCCAATCCATGAACATGAAATATCTTTCCAATTTTCAGTGTCCTTTTCAATTTCTTTCATCAGTTTTTATAGTTTCCATTATACAAATCTTTCACTTGTTTGGTTTAGTTAGTTTCTAGGCATTTAATTTTATTTGCTGTTATTGTAAATGGGATTACTTTAAAATATTTTTTCCAGAGTTTTCACTGTTGGCATATAGATACACTACTGAGTTTTTAATGTTGATTTTCTAGCCTGTAACTTTAGTGGATTTGCTTAGAAATTCTAATAGTTTTTTAGTGGAGTCTTCAGGTTTTTCCAAACATTGAATAATATTACCTGCAAACAAGGATTATTTGACTACTTCTATTCCAGTTTAAATGCCTTTTATTTCTGTCTCCTGTCCAATTGCTCTAGCTGGAACTTCTAATACTATATTAAATAATAGTGGTGAAAGTGGGCACCCTTGCATATTCCAGTTCTTTCTGATCTTTTCCCCATGCAACAGGATATCAGTTGTGGGTCTGTCATATGCAGGAATGTTGAGGTATGTTCCTACTATCTCCAGTTTTTTGAAGGATTTAGCATGAAGGGATGAGAAATTGTGTCAAATGCTTTTCATCATCAATCAAAATGATCATATAGTTTTTGTCCTTCATTCTGTTGACATGATGTGCCATATTGATTGATTTGCATATGTTGAAGCATTCTTTCATCCTATTGATAAGTCCTACTTGGTCATGATAAATCATCTTTCTATTGTATTGTTGAATTTGATTTGCTAGTAGTTTGTTGAGGATTTTTGCATTAATATTTATGAGAGATATTGGCCTGTAGTTATATTTTTTTGATGTGTCTTTGTCTGGTTTTGGTGTCAGGGTTCTACTGGCCTCATAGAATAAATTTGGAAGTATTATCTCCTCCTCTATTTTTTGAAATAATTTGGATAGCATTGATATTATTTATTCTTTAAATGTTTGGTAGAATTCAGCAATGAAGCCATTGGGTCCCCGGGCTTTTCTTGGCTGAGAGACTTTTTGTTACAATTTCAATCTTTTTACATGTTATTGGTCTGTTCAAGTTTTTCATTTCTTCCTGATTAAATCTTGGTAGGTTGTATGTGTCAAGGAATGTGTTTATTTTTCCTAGATTTTCCAATTTATTTGCCTATAGTTGGTCATAGTAGCCATTAATAATCTTCTGAAATTCTGTAGTATTAGTTGTAATGTCTACTTTTCATCTCTAATTTTATCCATTTGGAGCTCATTTTCTTAGCCTGGAATGTTTGTCAATTTTGTTCATCTTTTCAGAAAACCAACTTTTTGTTTCATTTATATTTTATATTGTTTTCTTCATTTCAAATTCATTTATTTCTGTTCTGATCTTTATTATTTCCTTTCTTCTACTAATTTTGAGTTTGGTTTGCTCTTGTTTTTTTTAGTACCTTAAGATGCATCACTAGATTATTTAGTTTTTCTTCCTTTTTGATGTAGGCACTTAGAGCTATAAACTTCCTTCTTAGTACTGCTTTTGTTGTATCCCATAGGTTTTAGTATGCTGTGTTTCCTTTATCATTTGTTACAAGATATTTTTCAATTTCCTTCTTAATTTCTGCAGACTCATAATTCTAAAAATATTGTTTAATTTTCATGTATTTGTATAGTTTTCAAAATTTCTCCTGTTATTGATCTCTAGTTTTACTCCATTGTGGTCAAAAAAGATGCTTAATTTTATTTGAATTTTTGAATGTTTTAAGACTTGTTTTGTGTCCTGACATACAGTCTATGTTTCAGAATGACCAATGTGCTAAGGAAAAGATTGTGATGCTTTAGACTTTGGATAAAATGTTCTTTTACTATCTATTAGATCCTTTTGTTCAATAGTACAGATTAAATTTGATGCTTCTTAGTTGATTTTCTGTTAGGGAGATATAACCAATGCTAAAAGTGGAGTGATAAGTCTCCAGCTACTGTTGTGTATTGGGTTCTATCTCTCTCTTTAGTTCTAGTAAGGTTTGCTTCTTATATCTGGGTACTCCGGTGTTGGGTGCATATATGTTTACAACTTTTATATTTCCTTGCTGACTTGACCACTTCATTATTATATAATGACTCTCTTAATCTCTTCTTATAGTTTTTGTCTTGAAATCCATTTTGTCTGATATAATATGGTTATTCCTTCTCTTTTTTGGTTTTTCTTGGCAGGTAATATCTTTTTTCATCTTTTAATTTTCAGCCTGTGTATATATATATATATATATATATATATATATATTTGTTGGTTTGTTTGTAGAAAATGATTTATTTAGAGAGAGAAAAACAGGAGAAGGAGAGAAAAAGAAACAGCTAACTCTCATGCTGAGTGAGAGAATCTAGAAAGATGGAATCCAGGAGAGGAAAGCAGCTTCCACACTGAGTGGAAACCTATGTATATTTTTATACGTGGAGAGTGTTTCTGATAGGCAACAGACTAATGGATCCCATTCTTTTGTCCATTGAGTCACTAAGTCTTTTAATTGGAGATTTTAGTCTATTTACATCAATGTTATTATTAGTAAGTAGGAACTTACTCTTGTGATTTTGTAGTTTGTTTTCTGGACTGAAAACTTCTTAGCTGCCTTTCCAATATATTCTATTTATCCAAATATTCAAAGAGCCCATGGATATTTAAGAGCACTGTTCATAGAACTGTGTATTCGTGGGAAGAGTCAGAAAGAACATTTCATCATTTCTAATCTGCCGTCTTCTATTTCAATTAACTACATTGAATTGGCTGTTAAGTCATGGACATATTTTTCTTGTTAGTAAATGTATAGAAAAATTTAAAAGTTTTGAAATGTTGTTATCAATTAGTATTCATTTTGTTAGGAAAAACCTTTAGTGATTAAAATACACCCTTAAAGTTGTCCAGTCCTGTTCCTTGGAATAATGTGCCTTTAACATTCAAGAATCAGAGGCTATCCCTATTGAATATCAGTTCTATTTCTTATTTTTATAATTCTAGCTGAGCATCTTGATTTCCTCAATTATAAAATGGGAGTTTATATCTATGATATCCATATACTTTCATCTAGAATGGGGCAATTTGAGGAATGCTGAAAAAGAAATGGCCATGTCTCCTTCATGAGAGGCTAAAACTGAGGTTATTTTAGGAAAATTCAGACTCATTTGCCATATCACTTCTCAAGGATTTTGTGATGATTAAATATTTCAAAGAGCATTCAAAATTATAAAATGTAAAATAGAGGCAAGATAGTGGTATACTTCAAATATACTATGGGAATATTATTTATAGCCTGTATTTAGAGACTTCTAAAACTGTTTCTAAATCTGCTTTAACCACTGTTGCAATGCTAAATGTCTGCTGCTTTTTCTTAACTGTAAAACTGTTATAATATTTTTAAAGATAATTTATCTTTATTCTATTCCCAGGGAAATCTGAAGAGAGCTGATAACTACTTACCTATGCATAATAACCTTCCCCACCTATTACAGCCACTCTTGTATCTTTTTAGTTGAGCCTTTTTCAGACTAAGTAATATCAGGTCCTTTATGTTCTGTGTTTCATCTTATTAATACAGTTTGATATTCATTAAAGTAGCTTCTCAGCAGTTTTAAATTATAACTCTCAGGACAGTTTTTAAACCGATCACCCATTAAATAAAGCTATCCTTTTTTTTAAAATTGAGTTTTATGAAAATCTTTAGCTTAGCACATACGAATTGAAATCATTCTAAAACACTCTAATTCAGAATGATTTGTCTTAGATAATCTTCCGTATATACCATGTTTTTTTCAAGCACAAAATTTTATGTGGAACTCCTGGCTTTATGTCCTCTGAATTATTGCCTTACTCTAGGCCTAGTTACAGACTGTTCATCTTGCTTTTTGATTCTGATATAAAGGGAAAAAACATTTGGAGAGCAGTATTATTGGTAATATTAAGGTAATAGAAACCTTGAAGAGTAACTCTGAATAAAGTCTTGAATTCAAATGTTCTTCAAATCAAAACTGGTCTTCAAAGACAAGTAATTTTTTTCTTTGTGGGAATGGGAGGTATCAGACAGGGGCTCATCACTGGCTATAAATTTGTTATGAGAGAACTTTAGCAACAAGGTCAGATCATGCCTAAGAACTCTCAATCAGCTGTCTGGGGAGCCTAATCCATGAGTCTTATATGCTCATAACGTAGCTGCAATATCAGACCTTGGTTCATATTTGCAGAAAGTGTTGTCCTATCAAAAAATGAGTCATGATTTCTGTGTTTAAAAATTATGAGATATAATAGAATATGTGGTCAAATTTGCCATGTGAGTGCTAAATAGA